>NC_041737.1:40639627-40944764 GCF_004115215.2 Ornithorhynchus anatinus | reverse complement strand
TCCTAAGGGGACCTTGTGGTTCAAACAATGTTCTCAGGGGAATGAGGTTTTGATTCTGCAAATGGAACGGGAAACCAAAGCTCATGTTTTTAAACCAGAGTCAGTAAACTTAAAAGTGAAAGGACATGAATATTTATTTAGCTCTATTCTGTTTCCAGAACTTTGATGGTGAAGTGACGGTCCCCTGAAGTAATTTAGGAGTGAGCTAACTCTGTTGGACTTTGAAGGGTAGATTGCCAAAATGGACAATGATAATGCAGATGCTTGCATTTTCTTCGTCCATTGTAATCACTGTGAAAACTTTCCACCACAACAGTCAGAAGTCCATAGGTCTGTCTTTATATTCATTTTAGGTTTGTTTTCCCCCATTAAAAAATAAAGACTGATATGTATTTGTTTCTCAGTTACATGAAGAGTTGGAAATACCTACATAAATCAATAAATCATCTTTATGGAGCACATACTGTGTGCAGAGCCCAGTACTAAGTGCTTGTATGCTATAACAGAGTTAATAGACGCCTCCCCTGTCCACAATGAGCTCACAGTCTAGAGGGGGAGAGACACACTGATATAAATAAATTACAAATACACACCTAAGTGCTATTGGAGCAAGGGCGGGTTGAATAAATGGTACATATTCAAGGGTAAGGGCAACACAGAAGGGAGTGAGAAAACAGAGCGGGAGACCCATGTTCTCATGCTTTCCCTCCCTCCTCTTCCACTTTTCTTGAGCATCTCTTCCTCTTTCCTTCCTGTGTGCCAGGCACTGTACTAAGCACCGGATACAAGCAAATAGTGTTGGACACAATCCCTGTCCCATTTTACAGATGAGATAGGTACAGAAAAGTGATTTGCCCAAGGTCAAAGAGCAGACACATGGCCAAGCCGGGATTAAAACTCACGATCTTGTGACTTCCAGCACCATGCTCCACCAACTATGCCACTAGCACTTACTGTCTGCAGAGGACTGTATTAAACACCTGGAAGAGTACAACACAACTCAATACTAATAGGTAGACCTAATCCTTGCTCCTTCTGCTCTTCTTCTTTCTTTTCTTTTCCTGTTCCCCTCTCTGCTCACAGCCTCACTTACTTTTAGGATACCCAATTCTAGACCCTACCCCATCCTACCATAGTTGATCAGAATTCTGTATTCCTTACCCAAAGCTGCTAGTAGTAATAATGGTATTCTGCTACATTCTGCCAGTTCACCTTCCTGCAGTAAGGAATTCCATATGCTTGCTCTCTGTTGTGGTGGAAGAGTTCCATGTGTCCATTTAGAAACAATGACTGATAAGGTCCAATCCGGCTGGGGGGTTCCCAAAATTCACTAACCAAATCCACGGGGCTTTATATGGTTGTGGGGAGAAGGGAAGCTAGTTCTCACTGGAGACTGAGGGGACAACTAGGCTGAATTTGTTTATTTTCTGGTTTTCACTACCAACCTCCATTCTCTGAGTAGAGCACACTTAGAGGGCCAGGATTCTGCTAGGATGAAATCTTCAGAGAAAGACCATTATTTTCCCAGTTTCCATGGATTTATTGCTTGAAGAATCTCTGCATATTCTGGTCAATTGAAATTCAAAGACTTAAGCTAATTGACTGAACATACCTCCTTATCATTATACAATTCCTTGTATTTAGCATTTTTTGTTCACTCCCTGTTGGTTTATTTCAAAAGCTTTCCTTGTCAGAGTCCCCAAATTGGTTTGTTTTGGAAATTAGAAGATTCAGCAGTGTTCCAAGGAATCCATGGCAATAACTGAAAGAGAGGGACAAATTCATAGATGGGTATGTGTTTCTATCCCTCAGTCAAATTAAAAGTAGTTATTGAGCACCTACTGTACAGAGCACTGTGATAAACACTTGGAAGAATACAGTAGAGTTAGAAGACACAATCCTTGCCTTCAAGAAGCTTACAATCTAGTTAGGATGACAGACACAAATAATTCACAGATTGAAAGAAGGAAAAGTGGATATGCATGCAAATAAGCTAGTTGGTAAGTAATAGAGTAGGAAAATAAAATATAAACAGAAGTTCTCTAGGAAATTGTAAATGAATTCCAAGTGCATAGTTGAAGCAGGAGTGTTGACACGATAGGCTATTCCCATATTAAGAGTGGAAATAAAACCTTGTAAAAGAAAATAAATCAAGGAAGATCTTCAAGGAGGATATGTGATTTCAAGAAGGGTTTTGAAGATGGGGAAAAATCTATGATCTTGCATAGTCTGTGAGCTCCATGTAGCACAGTGACCTGACTGTAAGGTATCTACACCAGAGATTAGTACAGTCTCTAGTATATAGTAAGTGCTTAATGAAACCCACAGTTATTTAAAGTGGGGGGGAAGTTGCAGGTCAGAGGAAGGACATGAGCAAAAGGTCAGAGACAGAAAAGGTGGGAGAAATGAGAACAAGGCACTTTGGTGAGCATCAAAATTTTCTCCATGTGTCACTTTTACACCTTTGCCTCCCAGGATGATGATGATGATGATAATAATAATAAAGGACCTAGAGTTTTTTGCCAAGCAGTGAGGCAAATGCAAAATAATATCAGACAAAGTTTCTGTCCCACATGGGGCTCACAGTCTAAAAGATAATAAAATAGCTATTTAATCCCCTTTTTACAAAGAAGGAATATGAAGAATAGAGAAGTGAAATGACTTTCCCAGTCATATAGCTTCGAGTGATAGAGGCAGGATTAGAACTCAGATCCCTTGATGGGTTTCAAAGGAAAACAGAACTCAGAGAAACTGTGCAAGGCCTGTAAACCAGGTGTTAATGATAAGTATCTGGGGGGTGGGGGGATGTCAAGTTTTTTTCCATTCCCAATAAACTGTTGGAGAGCATTGATTATAATGTCACCAAGTGGGCAAATTTAGCTAAACTAAATAGAACTTAATGGATTTTACATCGCAATTCTCTCCAATATAACAAAAGGAGGAATGTTATTAAACTTAGCTGCCTTTAGCATTTTTTCCAGTTGCAAAGACCCAACACTTCCAGCACTTTATTAATTTAGCAAAAGGAATTGTAAGCAAATCATCTCTGAATTTGTTAAACTTATCAATGTGGTTTTTCTGCACCAACCTTTTGAAGACTCAATCTTCCATAAGTTGAGTCAGTTCAAGGTGCAAGGGCACGTAATAAACCCATAAGTTATACATGTTTGGAATGAAACAAAGAGAATGCTGTGCTATTAGTGCATAAGAGATTATTTTCAAACCCTGAAATCTTATAAAAATATTAATTTCACATTCTAGGACCATTTTTAGTCTCTCCAATCCAATGAACTTTATCATTGCCTGAACTCTTGTGTAGAGAAGATTCTAGGCAATGGTCATTTTAAGCCTTCTAAGCAATAATGACCCAGCCATTCTTTTAAAAAATGTAAATTTAATTATTTAAACTGATACATTGCAATAATAATACATAGTGAGTCTGTTTCTTGCCGTACTCCATCAATCATATTCATTGAGTTCTTACCGTGTACAGAGCACTGTACTAAACACTTGGAAAAGTACAATATAAGAGACTTAGTAGTCCTTTTCTCTGCCCACAAGGAGCTTAATCCATCCTGCAATCACAAGAAAGCTACCTTCCTCTTACCTATCCACTCTCTTCTCCCACTGCGGCCCAACGTGCACTCCTCTTTACACCTAGGGAATCCTTCTGACTGTACCTCTTTGGCAACTGTTTAATAATCAACTTATTGGTCATTCCCTGGAGTTTTCTCTTTCCATTGTCTGCTAAAGCAAGGTCCTGCAAATCCCCCTTAAAAAAAATCCTATTCTGAGAATTATCCCCTGACTAATCCCAACTGCTTATCTTGTTACCCTATCAACCACTTTAACAAATATGTTTAACCATTTATTAAGTATTCATTTATTTGCTTACTTTGTGAGATATGCATCTATGATTATCCTCTTTTACCTTTTTATATTTATCAATTTATGTGTCCTAAACTTTTCAAGAGCAAGGACCATGTCTTTTTAGGGAAGCACTGTGGCCTAGTGGAAAGAGTATGGGCCTAGGAGTCAGAGACCCTGGGATCTAATCCTGGCTGCGACATTTACATGCTGTGTAACCTTTGACAAGCCATTTTATTTTTCCGTGCCTCAGTTCCCTCATCTTCAAAAAGGGGATTCAGTACCTCTTCTCCTTCCTTTTTTACAAAAAAACATGCGTTCAGCACTTAACTGTGTCAGGCAGTATGTTATGCACTGGAGTTAGAAACAGGTTAGAAACAGTTTAAGTCTCACATGGAGTGCACAGCCTTAATCCCTATTTTACAGATGAAGTAATTGAGGCACAGAGAAGTTAAGAGACTTGCCTAAGGCCACACAGCAGACAAGTGGCATAACCAGGATACTTGGACTCTGAGCCCCATTATGGGATCTGCTTATCTTGTATCTACCCAACACTTAGTACAGTGATTCACACACAGTAAACACTTAATACTATTATTATTATATCTTTGTTTTACCACTTAAGACAATGCTTTGCATTAAGCAGGTGCTTAGTAAATGCTACTGGTGATGACTATCGTGATGAAAAAAATCTTAGAGTCTCTCCTAACGTTAGTGGATCTTTACTAGATTCAGTGAAAAAGGAAGCAGAATACAATAAAGATTTATGTGTGAATCCAGGACTTGCAGAGAAATCTGGACCATAGCTCAATGTTTTCAGATTACCATCAATGTCACAGGATTATCATAATCTGAATTACGTTGGGTTTTCCTTTATTATGGTGATAGAAGTCAATACATAGGCACAGCCCCTAATTGCTCTGTCTACTTCTTTTATTAAATGTTCTGTGAATTTTGAAAATCTGTATATCCTATTTGCTCAAGAAATAACAGCACCACTAAAGAATCATTATTTCTTCAAAAGGCATTAGGATTAGCACCCAGGCCTCCTGTTTCTCAGTTCTATCCTCTTTCCACTTGGCCAGGCTATTTCTATCGTAAATAATTTACCACTTCCCATAGTAAACCCTGTAGATCATTGAGGTCCAATTTTGAATGGAGGCTTGAAAAATCACTGTTTATTCATTTGCATGGTTTGCACAAGGGTTTTCCTATATTGCATTAAAAGTAAGAAATGCAGTGCAAACATTCAGAAGTAAACCCTTTTGAAGATCGTTTTCTCAAGATAAAATCAGTTAGTTAGCATCTGAGAATGTCAAGGTGCTGTTAGACGTATATGTAGTGATTAGACACGTAAATTCTGCATTTCACAAAATCTAATGCTTAATGGCATAGTGGCAGGGAATATAAAAACTGAATTATAAGAGATAGAGTGAATAGGCAAGGTAGTCACTTCTGAAGGCACATCCAAATTTCTGAGATAGTTTCATCAGTGTCACCTCCAATCCATACTCAGTGTCAAGGACTGAAACAATTAGCCAAATAATACTAAAGCAATGATCAGAGCAACACAGATGTGTTGTGAGTAGAATGGTGACAGGTGGATACCCAAATGACTGCTGTATGGTGATCTGAAAGTGGGGACACTTGAAGAAGGAGGCAGGATAAATTATTAAATAAATCAATCAAGCATGCAATGGCATTTATTTGCTCTAGTGTACTCTTCCAAATTCACACAGTAAGCACTCAATAAATATGATTGATTCAGTCCTTACTGTGTGCAGAACACTGTACAAAGTGCTTGGGAAAGTACAATATAAGAGAGTTGGTAGATAGGTTCCCTGCCCACAAGGCGCTTACACTACTCCAGAAGTTCTAAGGAGAACCATGATCTCTAGCAATGGGCTGCTGAAAGATCATGGCAGTGGACAAACCAGCCCAGTAAGTTCATTTACTTCAGTTTCTGCTTCAGTGGAAAGGAATGTTACAGAAAACCCAGTGTCTCTAGAAGAATTTAACCCACTAAAGTCATTTGGAAAGAGCTTGGGCTTCGGAGTCAGAGGTCATTGGTTCGATTCCCGGCTCTGGCACTGGTCAGCTGTGTGACTGTGGGCAAGTCACTTAACTTCTCTGTGCCTCAGTTACCTCATCTGTAAAATGGGGATTAACTGTGAGACTTACGTGGGACTACGTGATTACCCTGTATCTACCCCAGCGCTTAGAACAGTGCTCTGCTCATAGTA
The DNA here is from genome assembly GCF_004115215.2 of Ornithorhynchus anatinus. Lineage (NCBI taxonomy): Eukaryota > Metazoa > Chordata > Mammalia > Monotremata > Ornithorhynchidae > Ornithorhynchus > Ornithorhynchus anatinus. The sequence goes on along the minus strand of NC_041737.1, from coordinate 40,938,654 downwards.
AGTGCTTAAAAAATACCGACATTATTATTTTCTAGTCTCAGTTTTTCTGTTTTTCCTGGTTTGGATCCTTGCTATTCTCTTCGATCCCATAAGAAGTGATTTTATTGTCTTGTATCTACTCCAGTGCTTGGCACACAGTTAAAGTGTTTAACAAACACTTTAAATAACATAATTATGGCATGGCTATTATAAAGGATGTGACAGTGACTTGTATCCTGGAACTCTGAAGCCACTGTGAGATGATCCACTGATTCGCCCCATCATTCGGTGAGAGCACCCCACAGGCAGGAGGCTGAGTTAAGGGAGGAAACCTATGGTAGGAGGACCCTTCCGGCCCCTTTACATGCTGTCAGGGAAGCATTATGGCCTACTGGATAAAACATGGGCCTAGGAGTCAGAAGGACCTGGGTTCGAATTGTGGCTCTGCCACATTTGCTAGCAGCCAGAAATAATGTGTTTATTAAGCTCTTATTATGTGTCAACCACTGTTCTAGAAGCTGGGGTAGATACCAGGTAATCAGGTTGGATACAGTCCATGTCTCACATGGGGCTCACAGTCTTAATCCCCATTTACAAATGAGGTGACTGAGGCACAGAGAAGTTAAGTGACTTCCCCAAGGTCACACAGTAGACAAGTGCTGGAGCCAGGATTATAAACCAGGTCCTTCTGAATCCCAGGCCTGTGCTCTATCCACTAGGCATACTGCTTCTCTACTATTCTGAGGAATGGTAAGCAACAGGGAGCCAGCAGCTAAGAGAGGGACATATAGATCTTGTCCTGAATTTTCCAACTACCAAGTCAACAGATTTAAAGAAGTAGATGAGTAAATCTATCAAGCATGATTGTGAGCTCTGGGGTAGATAAAAGGTAATCCCATCAGACACAGCCTCTGTCCCACATGGGGTTCACTATCAAATGGTAGGGGACAGAAAAGGTATTTAATTCCCACTTTACAGATGAGGAATCTGAGGCACAGAGAAATAAAGTGCCTTGCCCAGAGTCCCATAGCAAGAATTCAATCCATGTCTCTTTACCCACATCTCATGAATTTTTCACTCTTTTTTGTTTGTTTGTTTTTTTATGGTATTTGAGTGCTTACTATGTGCCAGGCACTGTCCTAAGTGTTGGGGTACATTCAAGCTAATCAGGTTGGATATCCCCATGTCACACTTGGGAGCTAACAGTCTTAATCCCTATTTTATGGATAACAGGAACAAAGGAGTTAAGTAAGTTGCCCAAGTTCACACATAAACAAGTAGAAGATCCGGGTTGAGAATTCAGATCATCTAACTCCCAGGCCCATGTTCTTTCCGTGATGCCATGCTGCTTCTAATCTTCTCTAATTCAGACTGAAGTGATCCCTCTACCCATTATTCCAAAACAATGACTTTATTTATAATGAATATTTTTCATATGATGTTGGTATTTGTTAAGCGCTTACTATGTGCAGAGCACTGTTCTAAGCGCTGGGGGAGACACAGGGGAATCAGGTTGTCCCACGTGGGGCTCACAGTCTTAATCCCCACTTTATAGATGAGGTAACTGAGGCACAGAGAAATGAAGTGACTTGCCCACAGTCACACAGCTGACAAGTGGCAGAGCTGGGATTCAAACTCATGACCTCCGACTCCAAAGTCCATGCTCTTTTCCACTGAGCCACGCTGCTTCTAACTGAGGCACAGAGAAGTGAAGTGACTTGCCCAAGGTCACACAGCAGACAAGTGGCAGAGCCGGGGCAAGTACCGTAATTATTATTCATGGAACAGTTACTAGAAGGAAGGTTAGGTGTACTGAGGGGAAAGTTAGGGGCACGCCCCTCCCGGATTGGATTCCTTGAGATAACTATTCCTTACCAGTTAATCTGCAACTAATAATGTCTATTTCTGGAAGCCCTCTATAAGAAGGAAAGTTTGTTAATCAGATGGGTTTTTTTTTCTTTGGAAAAGTTAGAGCAATGTAAATTCATATCTCCGCATCTGAAATATCTTACTTGTAATTAACCCCTTTCTAAAATCTCTTATCTCCTATCCTATTTTTTATCTATATTTCCCTATCTCTTATGTTATTTATTCACACAACATCCTTGTTAAGGTAGGGAAGATGAGATACTTTTATGACTATTTTACAGGTGGGAAAAACTGAGGCATAGAGAAGTGATCTGATAGGGCAAGTTCCCCCAGCTTGCTCAGCAACAATTAATACTTTTAGCATCTCCTGACACCTAGCCCAGTGTTCTACCCATCAGACTTAACTGCCTACCTTGGTGGAAAGGTGAGAGACATGCAACATTATGGACATGTGGTTGATGAGTCCCTGAATTTGTCATAAAGCTTGTCATTGATGAGTTTTGTTTTAAAGACCTTGATAAGAAAGACAGGAATATTGTTATAGATTTTTAGGCTAGCAGTTCTATTGATCATCATGAGTTGCCTGTTGACATTTGTTTATGCTTCTGCTAATGTGGAATATAGCCTCTAAGTCAAATTCAGTTTGTGTCTGTTTGGTGGCTGACATGGCACTTAATTCACAGAATATCAATAAACAGGTTCAGGAAATCATGTTAAAATGCTATTTTGAATTCACAGACCTCACTGTTATTTATTTGAAGGACTCTTTGCTCTAGGATCTCTTCTGGGGGAAATGAGGATCTAGTTGGGATATTTTGAAGAGCTGTACTGTCCTACATTATCAGCAGTGCTGCTACAACCCATTGAACAATAGGAAACTCCTTTGAGCCCTCTTTCATTACTGGAGATTCACCAGAAGCATTCACACATCCATTCTAGTACCTCCCTCCTTTCCCTTATCATATTTGGATCCTACATGTCAATCTATGCTGATGATAAATCAATTTATTGAGCACTTACTGTGTGCAGAGCACTGTGCAAAGTGCTTGAGAGAACAATATAACAATATAATAGACACATTCCCTGCCCACAACAAGTTAACAGTCTAGAGAGGGAGATGGACATTAATATAAATTACAGATTCGTGTGCAAAATGCTGTGGGGCTAAGGGTGTGGGGAAATGAATAAAGGGAGCAAATTGGGGCAATGCAGAAGGAATGGGAGAAAAGGTAATTAAGGCTTTGTCTGGATGGCTTTTTGGAGGAAATATGCATTCAATAAGTCTTTGAAGGATGGTAGAGTAATTATCTGTCCCATATGGAGAGGGAGGATGTGCCAATCTAGAGGCAGGATGAGGGCAAAAGGTTGGTGGTGAGAAGGATGAGATTAAGGTACAATGAGTAGGTTAGCTTTAAAGGAGCGAAGTATGTGGGCTGGGTTGTAATAGGAGAGTAGCAAGGTGAGGTAGAAGAGAGCAAGCTGACAGTGCTTTAAGGCTGATGATTAGGAGTTTAGATCACTAAATTAAATAATAGAATAGGTTCATTTAATACAACATGATGTAGAGTTATTTCTGGTGTAAAGTGTGTTTCAATGACACAATTTGGAAGTGATACAATTGAAGTATTAAGGAACTTTATTTCCACAGCACAAGTCTCATGTCAAGCAGAACCAACTAATTGGTGCAGTAAATATGCAGGAAGAGAAGGTTGTACAAGAAGACAAGAAAGAGAAGTAGCATGGCGTAGTGGATAGAGCATGGGCCTGGGAGTCAGAAGATCATGGATTCTAATCCCAGCTCTGCCACTTGTCTGTTGTGTGACCTTGGGCGTGTTACTTTACTTCTCTGTGTCTCAGTTACTTCAACTGTAAAATGGGGATTGAGACTGAGACCCCCATGTGGGAAAGAGACTGTGACCAACCCAATTTGCCTGTATCCACCCCAGAGCTTAGTACAGTATCTGGGATATAGTAAGCACTTACCAAATACCACAGTTAATTACAAGTGTATGGCAGCAGTCAAGGTGTGAGGCTGTTGTGCTTCCTAGCCTCTGCCCTACTGTACTGTACCATCCTGTAATTTGGGATTCTTCATTTTGCAGTGTTTAAGATAAACAGATTTAGGTTGGCTGGAGAGCAGTGTGAGTGGGCAGTGACAAATAACAACCCCTCCTTCTCCTGCCAGGTACCCCTCCCTCCCCAGGTGTGGGAGAAGGAGGGGCTGGAGGTATGGCCATGACCCACATGTCCAACTACCACCTCTATGAGGATGAAGCCCAAATCTATAAGCCTTCTCTCCCTCTTAGATTTAAAATGTCTGTAAAAGAACTGCTTATCTTCCCACTCAAACCCTGTCTTCCCCCTGGCTTTCCCATCACTGTAGATGACACCACCATTCTTCCTGTCTCCCAGGCCCCTAACTTTGGTGTTATCTTTGACTCCTCTCTCTCTTTCAACCCACATATTTAATTTATCACCAAATACCATTGGTTCCATCTTCATAACATCGGTAAAATACACCTTTTTCCTCTCCATCCAAACCGCTACCATTATTACCACATTAAAATCACTTAAGCAGCATGGCATAATGGATAAAGCTTGGGCCTGTGAGTCAGAAGGTCATGAGTTCTAATCTCAGCTCCACCACTGTCTGCTGGATAACCTTGGGCAAATCACTTCACTTCTCTAGGCCTCAGTTCCTTAATCTGTAAAATGGGGGTTGAGACTGTGAGCCCCATGAGGGACAGGGACTGTGTCCCACCCAATTTGCTTGATTCCACCCCAGTGCTTGGAACATAGGAAATGCTTAACAAAAGCCATGATTATTATTATTATCCCAACTTGATTACTCTATCAGCCTCCTTGCTGACCTCCCAGCCTCCTGTCTCTCCTCACTCCAGTCCATACTTCACTCTGCTCCACAGATCATTTTTCTACAAAAACTTTCATACCATTTTCCCCACTCCTCAAGAACCTCCAGTGGTAATAATAATAATAATAATGTTTTTTGTTAAGTGCTTACTATGTACCAAGCACTGTTCTAAGTAATGGGGTAAATGCAAGGTAATCAGGTTGTCCCATGTGGGGCTCACAGTCTTAATCCCCATTTTACAGATGAGGTAACTGAAGTACAGAGAAGTGAAGTGTCTTGCCTAAGGTCTCCCAGCAGACAAGTGGCAGAACTGGGATTAGAACACACGTCCTCCGATTCCCAAGCCCTTGCTCTTTCCACTAAGCCATGCTGCTTCTCTAGTCCATCCACCTCCACATCAAACAGAAACTGACTACTGGCTTTAAAGTTCTCAGTCAACGTGCCACCTCCTACCTCAGCTTCCTACTCTCTTACTATTCATTCATTCATTCAATCATATTTATTGAGCACTTACCATGTGCAGAGCACTGTACTAAGTGCTTGAAAAGTACAATTAGGCAACAGAGACAATCCCTACCCAACAATGGGCTAACAGTATAGAAGGGGGAGACAGACTACAAAACAAAATATGTAGACAGGCATCAATACCATCAAAATAGATAAATAGAATCATAGATATATACACATCATTAATGAAATAGAGTAATAAATATGTACAATTATACACAAGTGCTGTGGGGAGAGGAAGGGTATAGAGCAGAGGGAGGGAGTAGGGGCAATGGGGAGGTGAGGAGGAGCAGAGGAAAAGGGAGGGCTCAATCTGGGAAGGCCTCCTGGAGGAGGTGAGCCCTTAGTACAACCCAGCCCACACACTTCACTCCTCTAATGTAGACTTTCTCGCAGTACTTCGATCTTATTTGTCTCACCACTGATCTCTTGCCCATCTCCCGCCTCTCTGGCCTGGAATGCCCTCCTTCCTCATATCCAACAGACAGTTATGCTATCCCACTTCAAAGCTTTACTGAAGGCACATCTCCTCCAAGAGGCCTTCCTAAGTCCTCCTTTTCTCTTCTCCCACTCCCTTCTGCATCACCCTCACTTGGTCCCTTTATTCATCCTCCCTTTTTTCATACAAGCACTTATGTATACAGCACTTATGTATAGATCTGTAATTCATTTATTTATACTAATGCCTGTCTCCCGCTCTAAACTGTCTCCCCCTCTAGAATGTGGGCAGGGGCTATGTGCTTTTATTGCTATATTGCACTCTGTACAATGCTCTGCACATAGTAGGTGCTCAATAAATATGATTGACTGACTACCACTGGGAGAGTTCCAGGTGGGACTCTGGTAACACAAAATCACTCAGAACAGGGCAGAATGTGAAGGGCGGTGAGCAATGATAGAACGAGGTGGGAGGACAATTGATTTACCCTCATGATCAAAATAAAAAAATGTATAACTATAGCACATAGTGGAGTGGGAAATTCTGGGGAGATTGGTGGAGGAGGAAGCAGGTTTAGGGTGTGGGAAGGAGAAGAAAATCACTGGAACAGGGGAGGGGAAATAGAGGAAATGGGGATTTGTACTTACCTGTAGGGTTTAATTACAAGTAAGGCTATGGGCATTTATATCTCACAATACAGCTATTTATGAAAGCTGCACTTTTCAGGAACATAACTTGACTGTATCATGGAGTACATCTACATACACACACATTCATTCAATAGTATTTATTGAGAGATTACTATGTGCAGAGCCCTGTACTAAGCACTTGGAGTGTACAATTCGGCAACAGAGAGAGACAATCCCTGACCAATAAGGGGCTCACAGTCTAAATGGGGGAGAAAGACAGCAAAGCAAAACATAACAGAACAAAACAAAACAAAATATCATCAAGATAAATAGAATCATAGAGACATACACATCAATAAAATAAATAGGGTAATAAATATTTAGAAGTATGGACAGTGCTGAGAGCAGAGGAAGGGAGAAGAGCAGAGGGTTGGGGGGGGAGAATGGGGAGGGGAGGAGAAGCAAAGGGAAAGGGGACCTCAGTCTGGGAAGGCATCCTGGAGGAGGTGAGAATCCCACTTCTGAATGCTGCACTTCACACTGGTTGTCTGCTGCAGTGTTTATCCCAAAATTCACAGTTGAAGTAATAATAATAATTACAGTATTTGCTAAGCACTTACTATGTACCTGGCACTGTACTAAGAGCCGGGGTGGATACAACCAAATTGGGTTGGACACAGTCTCTGTCCCACCTGGGGCCCACAGTTTCAATCCCCATTTTCCAGATTAGGTAACAGGCACAGAGAAGAAAAGTGATTTGCCCAAGGTCACACAGCAGACAAATGGTGGAGCCAGAATTAGAGCCCATGACTTTGACTCCCAGGTCCATGCTCTGTCCACTACTCCATGAACACTGGGCTTCAAAATCTCTTTAAAAGAGGTTTGGAATTCAACAACAATGGCCTCCCTCCACTTGTTTATGCATTCTTCCCTCAAAGCAGGTTTAGTTTTGATTGAAAAGGAGAACCCCATCCCCAAACTAGCAGCCCAGCAAGTATATTGCTCATTACTGTTGTCTGTTGAATGAGAACCCGTGCCCAAAATTTCTTGGGGGTTGGAAGGGCAGCTGGCCTGCCACCCAGCATTAATGCAGGATGGAAGAAATGGAAGTGACAGAACTGCAAAGAAATGGTACCATGTCAGCGATTCCCCATCTATCTTCCTGTCAGTCCAAATTTAAGGGCCTCTATGTGGTTGGACAGTTGCCTTTCCTTCTCCTACAGTTGATGCTTCATGGGGCATCAACTTATAGCAGCAAGTTATCACTGGACTGTTCTGAGGTGCCTGAGTTGGGCTTCTGTCCTCGTGGCAGAATCACCTGGATCCACAAGTTCTCAGTGTCCTAGCCCCCAAACTATGCAATACAGTAGCCTGAGTATTCACCACCCTTGTTTCTGTCCCTCTTGCTTGTTGAATTATATCCATCACCCCATATTTTGGGAGGGGATTTGGAGGGGAACCCAAACAGGTAAGGAATGTGCCTAAGCCTATTCAGATTAGTATTATTATTACTGATAATAATAATAACCACTTTGTTACACACTTACTATGTGCCAAGAAGTGAACTAACTGCTGGATGAGATAAAAGATAATCATGTCAGATGCAATCCCTGTCCCGCCCGGGGCTCATGGTCTATGTATGGGAAGGAGGAGGTGGTTTTGAATCCCTACTTCACAGATGAGGAAACTGAGGTCCAGCAAAGGAAATGACTTACCCAAGGTCCTTCAGCAGGAAAGTGGCAGAGCTTGGATTAGAACCCAGGATACAGGAATATTTCACACCTTTCAAAGCTGATGACACTATTCATGAAGTATTTGTTAATAATAACAGTGTGGTATCTGTTGAGTACTTACTATGGGCCAAAAACTGTATATGGTTCCAGGTTAGATGCAAGACAGTCAAGTAAGACAGAGCCCCTGTACAACTTGGGGCTCACAGAGTAAGTAGGAGGGAAAACAGGTATTGAATCTTCATTTTATAGGTGAAAAAACAAAGGCCCAGGAAAGTTAAGTGACTTGCCCAAGGTCATACAGCAGTTATGTGGCCAAATGTATGACCAACTACCGAACCATCAGGAAACATTAGTGGGAGCGGCATACAGTGCTTGGGTCATATTTGATACTTTCTCTTCCCCATGTACCACTTTCTCCTTCCAAAAAATCCTTTCCCGATTTCTTATTCCCTCATTCAATCTATTTCATCTTTTTGTCCCCTCTTTCTTTCAATATATCTATTTTCCTCACTTTCTCTTTCTCTTAAAGTTGATATATTGCCGATAAACAGAAAATACCATCTTCCTCCATGCCTACTACATAGGTGAGAGGTGGTCCCTGGCTTGTTTTTAGAAGCAAATATTCTTCGAGGTGGAAAGACGCATGACTTTATTGCAGTCAGTTTCTTTCCTGTCCATTTCACAGTCATAGGTCTTTGAAGGAAATCAACTTTTGCTTGTGCTTCTAACATCCCCTGGGGTATGTTATCTCACTGAAGCACATGCATTATTTTGTCTTATTACCGAAGCAAGAACAATTTTGGTGAGGAAAATTGGAACTTTCCATTTTCCTTTGGCTTTTTGAGTTCTAAATGCATTTTTGGAGAGCTACTAATTTAAATATTGATCTTGGTTTCCCAATTCAGAGTCATCTTCTGCCCATAAAGCTCATTTTCAATCCCTTTAATATTCCATGCTTTCCTCCAGAACAACGGCTAAGCAATCCAATAAAAGTAACAAGGAAATCGTACTACTATGCTACGTTACCTCTTGACCAGCAAGCCCCATTCCAGTTTAACATCTTATTTTTCCATTTAAATTAAATGCTAATATACTTAATGATGCCCCATTTCCTTCTTCAAAACTGCCAAAAGTCTTTCTGATAGTCACCGTGATCTTGCATTCAGTTTCTTAACCCTAATTTCCTTCCTCCTCCTCTTCCCATATAGCCGGATATCATTTCCTAATCAGTGTTGGCTCTAACTCAGACATAATCACTGTCTGAGCTTAGAGAAGCAGAATGGCGTGGTGGATAGAGCATGGGTCTAGGAGTCAGAAGGTCATGGGCTCTAATCCCAGCTCTGGCACTTGTCTGCTGGGTGACTTTGGGCAAGTCACTTCACTTCTCTGTGCCTCAGTTACCTCATCTGTAAAATGGGGATTAAGACTGGGATTAGAACCCATGACCTCTGATTCCCAAATCTGTGCTCTTTCCACTAAACTACACTGCTTCTCAGACTTTTTGATTCAAAGTTGTGATTTGGGGGCACTAAAGACAAACCCTAGTTGATAGAAAACACCCCTGAAGCATAAATGGTAGTCTTCATTAATTACTCCAGCAGTCTTTTAAGTTTTGGAGTTTGGGATTTTTCAAAAAAAGTTTTCTTCCATTTCCATAGTTGCTAGAAAGTCACTAAAAATAGGCATCAGAAGAATATGTGCAATTTTTATTATCAGAACAAGTTATTTATTTCAGCTATAGGGCCCCAAATTCCCCAGCCTACTGTGGAACAGTCATCATGGATTGAATTGCTTCATTTGTTCTTCTCAGGCAACATTTCCATATAATATCATTTCCATTTATCTGTGCTCTCCTCAGGTGCTCTAAGCCTAGTTCCAGGGAAGAGGAGGACAAGTCAGGTAAAATAAATGATTTACTCTGAAAAACTGATTTCTTTTCTCTGGTCTTCGGATGCTTCAGAGCATTGCTGTTATTGGATTTCCACAGTGAGCCCCAGGCTGTTTCAGATGTCACAAGGCTCTAAAATGTTCTTTACCCATATTGGGTCCTTTGTCCATCTTTTTACCTGACTCGAGTTCTAGAAGTTTCCTGTGTAGCCTCCATGTTTCCTATCACCAAAAGTTGACTTCTAGGTCCATGCTTGATTATAAGATCACCAGGGAGGTGTCCAAGAGTTCTCAAGAATATTAGCCCCAGAAATCAGAGCTGGATGCTCTGAAGAGCTCTTCAGAGGTGGTAGGGAATGTCATTAAAAAAATTCTTTCTACTACTAATTATCTTGCTATAGGGGTTTCTGTCTTACTTTGTTGGCATATTTGAAGCTGTTGTGCACTTGAGAAAAATGCATGGTTTAGTGGAATGAGAACAGGATTGGGATTCAGGATATTTAGGTTCTAATCCTGGCTTCACTACATGCCTGCTGTGTGACTTTGGGGAAGTCACTTAACTTTTCTGTGCCTCAGTTTCCTCATCTACAAAATAGGAAAAAAAACATTAAAAACCATTTCTCCATCCCCCTTTAAGACTGTGAAAACTCCATTTGGAGCAGGGACTGTGTCCAATCTTATTACCTTCTACTCACAGCACTGCTTGCCAAATATTAAGCATTTAGAATGATTTTTCATTTTTGTTAGATTACTCCGATAATGGACATACAGGATCTTCCTTGTGTTTCTACTACTACTCCCCTTCTCCACCTCCTCTTCAAACTCCATGTAGGATGGCATACAAGAAAACTGGAGTCAATCCAGAGACGACTTCTCAATCACTCTTCACACATTTTCCCTACAACCATAACAGTGATTAACTGTGCTTTTGGCTGCCGGTTCTAGGCAAGAAGAAAGATGGAAATCTAACTCTAATTTAGGGAAGAAGTGTTACCTAGTGGAAAGAGCCTGGGCCTCTAAGTCAGAGGGCCTACTTTCTAATCGTTGCTCTGCCACTTCCCTGTTGTGTGACCTTGGGCAAGTCTCTGAACTTCTCTGTGTTTCACTTTCCTCATCCGTAAAATGAGAATTAAATACCTATTCACCCTCCCACTTAGAATGTAAGACTCATATGGCACAGGGAATATGTCCAACCCAAATACCTTGTATCTACCTCAGCACTTAAGACAGTGCTTGCTACACAGTCAGTGATTAATAAATATAATAATATAATACTAATAATAACTCTGACTGCTGTGGAAAGTCTGTTGGGAAGACCTACCTTCAACCCCATAGTCTGAACTTTGATAATAATAATGATATAATAATAATAATTATGGTATTTGTTAAGCACTTACTATGTGGCAAGCACTGTTTTAAGCACAGGAATAGATTCAAGGTAATCAGGTTGTCCAACGTGGGGCTCACAGTCTTGATCCCCATTTTACAGATGAGGTAACTGAGGCACACAGAAGTTAAGTGGCTTGCCCAAGGTCACACAGCAGACAAGTGGCAGAGCCAGGATTAGAACCCATGTCCTCTAACTCCCAAGCCCGGTGCTCTTGCCACTAAATCCATGTTCCTAGCACTGCCTTTTCCTATAGTTTACTCTTGTTAAATGCCAAAGACTTCTAGCATTCCTATTTGGCTTACAGTAATAACGGTACGTGTTAAGTGCTTACTATGTGCCAAGCACTGTTCTAAGTGTTGGGGTAGATACAAGTTAATCAGGTTGGACACAGTCCCTGTCCCACATGGGGCTCACACTCTTAATCCCCATTTTACGGATGAGGTAACTGAGGCCCAGAGAAGTTAAGTGACTAGCCTAATGTCACACAGCAGACATGTGGCAGGACAGATTAGAACCCAGACCCTTCTGATTCCCAGGTCTGTGCTCTATCCACTAAGCCATGCTGCTTCAGAAATTAGGTATTGGAAGAGTTTGTGTGACTATCAATGTAGGTGGGAGGTGGAACAATGAGCAAGGGGCTGAGTGAACAGGAAGTCAATTCCAGTTACCCTATAATTTCTGAGCAGTACCTCTCCCAGAATCCTGAAGGACTATTGTTCCCTAAATTCTTTAGGAAATGAAACTTTCTGGGAGAAGATAGGTCTAGTCGATCAGAGACTAGGAGGAACCGAGCCAGTCTCTGATTCTGGCAGAATTTATACAATTAAAGAATCCAAGAGTCCTTCTCTCATAACTCTTTTCTCCAGAGTGCTGCCTGACAGACTTGCGTCAAGGTTGGAGCACATGAATAGCGATTAAAGACCATTTGTATCATTATTGAATTATAGAAATTCAAATTTAGCTTCTCTCTCTTTCTGACAATTAGAATTCTAACTTCTGGGACTACACTGTGTGATTTAACATGGTTAACTATTTCCATAGCCCACCACAGTTATCAACGGTTGCCCTCCTTTCATTCATTTATTCAATCATATTTATTGAGCACTTACTGTGGACAGAGCACTGTATTTTGCACTCGGGAAAATACAACAATAAACAGATATATTCCCTGCTCACAACAAGCTTACAGAGAACGCCATTTCAATCATAGCCACAATACCTAGGTGTGAAACTGTGAAATAAGAGATTTTGAATATCCAAACTCTAATATTGATCACTCATAATCAATCAATTGTATTTACTGGCAGAGTACTATACTAAGCCCTTGGGGAGTACAATACAACAGAGTTGGTAGACGTGATCCCTGCCCACAAAGACTCATCTAAAATATCCACCTTATTGGTCATGATTCACAGTCAAATGGTGATAAAAGAACAAATGACCCATTTTTTTCTTAATGACTGAGATGATACAGATTTTTTAAATTGCATTTTGTTAAGAGCTTTACTTGTTCCAAAGCACTGTACGAAGCGCTCAGGTAGAATCAGGTTATTCAGGTTGAGTAACTGGCAGAGAGAAGTTAAATGATTTGCCCAAGGTCACACAGCAGACAAGTGGTAGAACTGGGATTATAACCCAGGTTCTTCTGAATTCTAGGCCCAGGCTCTATCCTTAGGCTATGCTGTTTCTCTATTAGCTGTGATTAAGTTGACTTTCTGTGACTCTTCATTTGTCCTGAAAAGGCAAGTTTTGACCCAAGCTGTGATGTCTCATTATATACATAAACTACAACTTTACGCTCTTCTCCAACTACCCCGTCATAGTGTTAGGTCTAAGCTTCTGATTTACAGGATCATTTCCAAAGGAAAATGGAGGCAGTGATTTCATCTCCTGCTACCACTATGGTGATAAAAGGTATTTCCAACAGGATGTGATTCTCTTAAAATAGTTCCCTTTAAACTCCTACTGTGTTGTGTTCCTGTGGCCCCTCTCGCCACACATGTGTTGCATAAGACTGACATAAAACTCTTTAAATTACAGCTTCTCTCTTTCAAACCGCCCCCCCCCCCCCCCGCAACCTCATTTTCAAAAGGATCCAAACAATTCTCCTTTGACCTAATCAAAAGTTCTCTCAGCATCAAAGGATAAGAACATAACGGTACTTCAATTTTTTTTCTTGATTAGTTCTAACTGATGCAATTCTCCTCTCTTTGTATTATCAACTGTGCAGTAATAACTCAGCCTCATGCTTTCAGTTTAGCTGGTCTCCTATTTCTGTTTCCATGAAGCTGACTTGGCTTTGCAGAGTTTTGATTAGATATCGTTTTAGAGTTTTCAGTCTAGAGGAAAGTTAAGATGAATAAATGAACAAATTGAATAGTACATAGATAATACTGGATACATAAATAACAGTTCAGAAGCAACATAAATTATAGAATAGGATCAAGAAGTATGTCCTTCTATATCTGCTAAGATCTCATCATTTTGGAGATGGCTAATCTGGAATTATTGCTAGTAATATTTGACATCCTGCTTTACTCTTTGCCTTCTCTACTGCCAATGGAAGGCAGGATTTGATCTTAAGAAGATTGTATTTGAGGTACATTTCGTAGCTCATTGAAGCTGCAAGTGGCAGTAAAAATACACAGAGCAGAGAATCCGTGAAGCAACACAGGAAAAAGCAATCCAGAGCAGTTTTAAAGAGACAGTCAGAAATCTATCAACAACTTTGACTTTGAAAAAGAATATAATATACATATGTATTAGATATACATATAATACAATGATATATGTAATGTACCCAGTATATAATATAATGTAATGTATAATATATAGCCTCTATTTAATTTCCCCACCCTTCATTTCCCTAAACTATTCATCCACCCATCTGCATCACCTATGCATTTTTTTAAAGGCACTTGTTAAGCATTTACTATGTGTCAGGCACTGTACTAAGCACAGGGATAGATAAAGTCCACTAATAATAAAGACTAGAATGGGAGCTCAACGTGGTACATGGACTGTAGAAGCAGCGTGGCGCAGTGGAAAGAGCACGGGCTTTGGAGTCAGGGCTCATGAGTTCGATTCCCAGCTCTGCCACTTGTCAGCTGTGTGACTGTGGGCAAGTCCCTTAACTTCTCCGTTGCCTCAGTTACCTCATCAGTAAAATGGGGATTAAGACTGTGAGCCCCAGGTGGGACGACCTGATTCCCCTGTGTTTACCCCAGCGCTTAGAACAGTGCTCTGCACATAGTAAGCGCTTAACAAGTACCAATTGTATCCAACCTGATAATCTCTGTCTACCCCAATGCTTAGTACACAGTAAGCACTTGAATACAAATAAAAACAAAACAAAAAAAAACAGTCCATTCTGAAGTAGTCTAAGAATTCCAGTGAATTTCTCAGGATAGTTGAATTTCTGTAGCAATTTCATGTGCCCTTGTCTATTTAAATGTGTCAAATTTTTGGTTAGATTAATAAATACAGCAAAGCTGTGTTGCTCTTCAGTTTTCAGCAAAGCTGAATCTCAAGCTAACCTACTCACCATGTCTCTATTTCATTTCTCTCACCACCGCCCCCCCAGCTTTTGCTCATGCCCTTTACTCTGCCTAGAAATGCCTACAAATTCAAATTCACCAGCCCCATCTTCAAAACCCTTCTGTAATCCCATCTCTTCCTCAACTGCCACTTGAGACCACCTGAACTCCAACTATTACTTCTACTTCACTACTACCCATGGTAATTGTGTATATCTAACATATCTTCTTAAACAACATCTCATGCATGGATATATGTGTATACACACACACACACACACATATCCCTTCTTCCACTGGCTTGTATATAATTTTAATTTGTCAATTTTACTAGATTAAAAAAAAATGAGGGCAAGGATCAAGTCTACTGTATTTCCCCAAGCCCTTACAACAGCGCTCTGCACTCAGTCAGTGCTCAATAAATATTACTGATTATTTGATTTGCTGTGCTACACTTAAGTCTCAAGCCACTTCTTCAGAGAGGGCACAGTTGAATATGTTCTTTAGCAGTCTGTTCAGAAGGATTCTGGGTAGATTCTGCAATAGAAAACAGGGAAATTCCCTTCATGTTTCCATAGTATTCTCTCTCTTGATTCATTTGAGAAGAAGTTTGTACTTTGTGATTTCTGAAGGAATTCCATTTGGATCCAGGTGCTCTTCTGCTTTTTATTTCTACAGACACCTGGGAGGTAAACTTAAACTTAATTCCTATTCAGATGTTCACAGTGAGACACCCATCTATAGTAATTGAGTCACACTGCATTACTATCCCTCATTATTTCCATGAATTAAGACTGTACCCTTCACCCCTAGGTTTTATTGCATATAGAGTAGGAAGAATTAGAAACAGTTTGTCCCAGTGTAAAGAGCCCAGGTCTGTCTTCTATTCTGCATCTTCACACACTCCCTTGGAGAATTCATTCTCTCCCATGGCTTCAACGACCACTTCTAGGCAGATTATACCCAAATCTACATCTCCAGCCCTGATCACTCTCCCTTTCTCCAGTCTCTCATCTCCTCCTGCCTTCAAGACATCTCTATTTGGATGTCCTCATAGTACCTCAAATTTAATATGTCCAAAACAGAGCTCTTTATCTTCTCAACCAAACCCTGTCCTCCCCCAACTTCCCCATCACTGAAGAAGTACCACCATCCTTCCTGTCTCACAAGCCCTTAACCTTGGCAGTATCCTTGACTCCTCTGTCATTCAACTCACATATTCAATCCATCACTAAATGCTGTCGGTCCCACCATCACAACAGTGCTAAAATCCACCCTTTCCTCTCCATCCAAACCGCTACCATGTTAATACAATCACTCATCCTATTCCACCTGAATTATTCCATCAGCCTCCTTGCTGACCCCCAGCTTCCTATCTCTCCCCACTTCAGTCCATACTTCACTCTGCTGCCCAGATCATTTTTCTACAAAATCATTCAGAAGATGTCACACCCTTTCTCAAAAAACTCCACTAGTTGTGCTTCTACCTCCATATTAAACAAAAACTCCTCACCACTGGCCTAAAAACACTTTACCACCTTGCCACCTACCTCACTTAGCTTCTCCTTCTACAACCCAGCCCACACATTTCAATCCTCTAGCGCTAACCTGTTCACTGTGCCTCGATCTTGCCTGTCTTTGCCGATGACCCCTGGCCCACATCCTGTCTCTGGTCTAGAACACCCTCCCACCTCAATTCCAACAGACAATGACTCTCCCCACCTTCAAAGCCTTACTGAAGGCTCATCTCCTCCAAGAGGCCTTACCAGACTAAACCCCACTTTTCCTCATCTCCCATTCCCTTCTGCATTACCTCAATTTGCTCCCTTTGCCCTTCCCCCCTCCTAGCCCTACAGCACTTATGTAAGTTCATTGTGGGCAGGGAATATGACTCTCTATTTTTGTAATGTAATCTCAAGTGCTTAGTACAGTGCTCTGCACACAATAACCGCCCAGAAAGTGTGATTGAATGAATGAATGAAAACCACCTGAGTGCTGTGTGACCTTTCGCAAGTCACTTACCTTCTCTGTGCCTCAGTCTCCTCATTTGTAAAACTAGGATTGAATCCTACTCTCTCCTACTTAGACTGTGAGTCCCATGTGGGACAGAGGCTGGGTCCAATATGACTATCTTCTATTTACTCCAGTGTGTACAATAGTGCTTGGCATATAAACAATTGCTTAATAAATACCATTAATAAATGAGGTGGGTGCAGTGGAATGATCAAGGTGGATGCAGGGTCTAGATTTATTAGGGATTGCTTTCTTGAGATGAATATCAAGTAGGTGGAAGAATTTTAAAGAATGAAGGGGAGTAGATAAGAACATCTGGATGGCAGAAATAGTCTCCTGAACCACCTTCTCCAAAAGAGCAATTTTGATAACAGCAATTTCTTTTTAATATCTGCACCAAGATGGCTGGAATTATCTCTATCAAATGCTTGAATATTTCAACATAAATATTTCTCAGATTATTGCATGCAAAACAGAAGAGAGTAGAAAGTTTTGTTTTGGAGTGGAATTAGAAGGTTGTTTTGCACGTAGAATAACATGAAATAATCCCATTAAAATTTCAGCATGAAACTGTGTGAGAAAGATAAAGAGTCAAACAGCCCAAGGTATTCTCAATTAAGATCAACACTGCCTCCCTTAGTGGTACAAGGGCTTTTGTCTACAATGGGCCAGTATCCCCAACGGTGGCAGGTGGAGAGGTAGTGTCCAAGAATGGTATAGAGGTGGTCTTCCCTTGAACTCCCAAATCCCTGATAGTCAGTGGTTTCTAGTGGTCATCTCTACCACGCTTCTGGCTGGTGTGTTGGGAGTTGCTGAATTCCACTGCAGACTGTAAGACTGAGAAGCAGCATTGCCTAGTGGAAAGAGCATGAGCCTGGGAGTCAGAAGGACCTAGGTTCTAATCCCAGCCCCTCCACTGTTTGTGATGTGACGTTGGGAAAGTCATTTAATTTTTCTGTGCTTCAGTTACCTCAACAGTAAAATGGGGATGAAGACTTGAGCCCCTTGTGGGACATGAATTATGTACAACCTGTATCTCCCCCAGAGCTTAGAACAGAGACTTACACATAGTGAGCGCTTAACACATACCATCAAAAAAAAAAAGTTTGTCCTGGGCAAGGAATGTGTCTACCAACTTAGTTATACTGTAATACTGTACTCTCCCATGCTCTTAATACAGTGCTCTGCACACAGTAGGAATGCAGTCAGTTTGATGGATTGATTGGCTAACCTAGATTCACTATCCATAATTACAACTGAGAAGAAATTCTCCATACCCTAGCTTATGTACAACCCTCATAAAGTGAGTTCTCCCGACAACTACTGAATCTTTCCATGGATGACCACTGCATTACAACTTGGAAGGAGATAGAGGAATCTGAATTATCGGGTTCAGCAGTAAAGGTGCCAGATAACTGTCAAATCTCCTTCTCATTGGTTTCTCTGGGGACCTCGGCTAAGTTAAGCATAAGGCACAATGCTGAAAGCCTGTATTTCTATGACCTATGCTAATGGTATTTATTGCATTCCTAGGCCTTTTGGGTGTCTGGCAGTGTCAATCCTCTCCCCTCAGAGTGCTTAATTCACTTAAAAAGTGAAAAAAAAAACTACTCAACCTATCAATATTATCCCTCATTAAGCTGTACCTTGAAAATTATGTATAACTGTGCCAGAAACTACTTGAAATAGTCATAATTCTTTCAGAGTTTATTTCATCAGGAAAAAAAGCTGTAAATAACGTCTCACTTCAATGCTTAATCCATGCATTCTTTCAATCAGCAAAGGGGCTGAGAAGATCCAACAAGAAACTTGGGATTGTCTGAGTTGTATAGCTTTGTCTCTGTCAACTTTTCCCAGAAAGAGTGGTTTTTTGTTTTTTTTAAATATAGGACATGTTCTGTTGCTCAGTTTTAATAGTGATCGAGTATTCTGTTCAAAGCCCAGAAGTGTGGGCTACAAAGCTGCCCAACATATGTATGATTTATAACTTCCTTGATATAGGAATCCTTTTAGCAAATTATTGAGCAAATCAGTAAAGAGTGCTTGCATAATTTATATGCAATTCCAAAAAAATTGGTGTCCACACCCTTGCCAGAATCTCTTCTTGAACAGCATCTAGGCATATTTTTCTAGTAGCAGATCCCTAATTTATGAACATTTTCTACACTTTTTTTAATCTCAAAGACAAAGTACTACAATAATTATTTTTCTGCTTTATAAATTTAATTTTCTCTTCAGATATTTCATTTTTCTTAGGGCTGTCATATCTTCTTAGCCCAGACACTTGTGAGAACAAACTGGCAACTGAGATTTGCTTCTTAAGACCAAGACTGGAAGCTCTTCAAGTTCCCCTTCCTAAAAAGTCGACGCTGTGATCAGAAGCCACCTCCCACCAGAAAGACTTTACTCCTTTTGGAAATGAACACTGAAAAGATTTTTTTTCCAAATTTCAAACTCTCCAAGTTGTCTCCTCGATTTAAGTATGTGTTTTTTTTTTCAAATTCATGGAGTAAGGTTTTGAAATTGCTCTTCTGTTTATTACCCTATCACTCTGAATTCAAGACTAGAGATTGTTTTGGTTTCTCTATTATGTTTAGCTTGAGAAAACAAAAGGTCAACTTGAAAGTGCAGCATAAGCAATTACAGTTCACATTCAATTATGTCCATTAATGGAAGGGGTCCCAAGGAAGAGCACTGCAAATACAAAGTCACCACCCTTAAAGGAACATCCTGTTTTTCAAGTCTTTGCCAGGTCACTGTACTGACTATAGAAGCCCTTAGATAAATCTACAAAGTGGCAAGGAATTTTGTCAGAAGCTGAACCAAACCCATTTAGGGGAATCCTGAGGGACTGGGGAGTCATGGAGGATGAGTATTTTTAAAGGAAATCTTGGGCAAAATTGAATTAAAGGATTGCCATGGTTTTGGAGAAAGTTCTTTGAAGTCAGGGACTGCGTCTACCAACTATATCACATTCTCCTAAGTGTTTAGTAAAGTGCTCTGTCCAAAACAGAATTCCCATTCAACCCTGCCTTCCCCATGTCTTTCTCATCATGGTAGACAATACCACTAGCCCCTCTGTCTCACAAACCCATAACCTTGACATTATCCTTACCTCAACTCTCTCATTAAATCCACATATTCAATCTGTCACCAAATCCTGTTGGTTCTATACTCACAACATCCCTAAAATCTATAATTTACAATACTGTCTCCCCTTATAGACAATAAGCTCTTTGTGGGCAGTGAACATGTCTACCAACTCTGTTTTATTGTACTTTACCAAGAGCTTAGTATAGTGCCCAGCACATAGCAAGCACTCAATAAATACAATTGAGTGATTACTCTGCACAAAGTGCTCAATCATTATCATTGATTGAGTCATTTTTAGTGATTATCCTATGCTGTCTAGTGGGACAAATGTCTTTGCATGAAGAAAAAGTGGCTAGTAGAGTAGATGAAATGTGCGTTCTACTCTAAGTCTCCACTATAATTAGTGTCCATTCTTTGAGACCAGAAGATTTTGAATCCATTTAGACTGCCATTCTGAAAGCAAGCAACATTACATTTTGTTCAAGAGTACAGATCCTGGACAATAATGTTGCTTCTCACAAGGCTAATAAATCAAACACATAAAATAATTTACTGTGTGTAGTCACTGCCTAGAAGATCCACAAAAGCATTGTAGGGAAATCCAAACCCGTACTAATTATACTGCAATATGCTTGCTCATTCTCCTAGGCACATAAACAGCATTTTTGGGTAGGTTGGACCTACAAAATAAAGTGATCCTGAGGTTGAGTTAATAAAATATTAATTGTGTTGAAGCTGTGGATACCAAAGAAACTTTAGGAAGGGACATCATCCCAGTTCTACTTCTGAGTGTAAAATTGCTCAGTAGATAAAACTTTTACCCTCTTCCCCAGTGAGAGAGCATCCATTGTGTTACCTCAGTGGCCTCAGGCCAGTCTCAGGGTCCAATACAGCAGTGGTTGAATGAAGGAGAGAGCCATGATCCACCACTGCCTAACATTTGCAAGGACACCTTTCCTGTCAGGTGGCACCTTCGAGAAAAGGATCTCTAAACAAGGCTGCCTCATCTCCATGATCTCAAACAAACCTCCTCCTGACCATCCACGTTAATGCCTTTCAAAATCCCCAGCCCTCTTCTGGCAGTGACATAGTGCATAGAGCATGGGCCTGGGAGTCAGAAGGACGTGGGTTCTAATTCCGGCTCCTCTACATGTCTACTGTGTGACCTTGGGCAAGTCACTTCACTTCTCTGAGCCTTGGTTACTTCATCTGTAAAATGGGGATTAAGGCTGTGAGTCCCATGTGGGACAGGAACTGTGTTCAACCCTATTTGCTTGTATCCACCCCAGTGCTTAGTACAATGAGGGGCACATAGCAAGCACTTGAAAAAATACCATCATCGTTATTATTAGTAGTATTAAAACAATTTGGCACATCAAATTTACACATTAATTCCTTTTTCTATCTTTCTTTTTTTCAAACTGCACATAAAATCACCGTGGGTAGACACCACCCGAGAGCAGTATAACAAAACTAATCAACACCTAATAAAGACTGCAAGAAACGTCATCTGCTTAAAAATCATAAGAAATGAATCTCCATTCATACCTCCAGCAATTTCACATGAGCTTGGGGAAAAGAAAAACAACATATATTTTCCTACTCTGCATAGAAAATACCCATCCTATTTACCTTTATGGGAGGTTGTGAAGGTCATGATGGATTATGTTAATTAGACATTTCCCTCTTACAATGTCTTCATTCAACACGCATCCTTTGTTCCTGGGTGAACAAATAGTTGTACTGGGGTTTAAAGCAGGAGATCCAGAAAATGAGATCTTATCTGTATGCATGAGGTCGATGCAGACCAACAATTCCGTTCAGGTGTACAAATGCAAAGAAAAAAAATCATGATGATTCATTTATCAGTTTCTGTCTGCATTAAAACATTAATGTGGTTTTTAATTCATCAAATGGACAACTAAAAAATAAACTCACTACTGAATGGCTTTAGAATTGGAAATTCATAACTGAAATATCTAACAATTGGCCCCTCTCTCCCTCCATCACCACTGGAATGTAAGATCCTAATGGGCAGGGAATGTGTTCCTCTTTGACTTTGAACTTCCCAAATGCTTAACATAGTGTGTTGTGGGTTCTTAGTGAATGCTATTTCTATTACTCTCCAGCTGCTTAATCTAAGAGCCTAGATAGTGTGTCTGTAATGAAAATCCTATCTTGAAAGAGCACCAATGAATGGATTTATTCAGTGCATACCATGGCAAGAGCTTGCTAGGGTATACCAGACTCAAGCCACACAGTCCCTACCCTCAAGGAATTTATTATCTAATGGGGAGACTGAAGTCAAAAACTGTTTACAAAGAGTGAAAGCACTCTTTGTAAACTAGCTATATAAATAAAATAATATGCAAATATAAATGGATTTAATGAGTGCTGAGAATAGAGATTACTATTGATACTGGAAGACAGGTGAAGGTATGTTGAACAATCACTAACACTCAGGAACATGTTAATTCAATGTTAAATTCAGTGGATCTTGTTACTTATTCAATGGACGATTCCTTGCCTCACTCCTCTCTATTTACAGACCTCCAGCTTGGAGACAGGCTAGTAAGATGTCACCTAGAAAATCTCACTCATCTTTATATTAGAGTGAACTGGAAGATGAGATAGTGGAAAAAAGGGAATTTAGTCAAGCACTCAGTGGTATTTATTGAGTGCTAAGTAGTGCAGAGCACTGTACTAAGAGCTTGAATTAGGTGAATGATTTGGATACTTTGCAGAAGAGGTTATTTTTTTACTACTTGGAATAGATTTTAAATTTATAGTGTTAGAAGCAGAAAAAAATAATCACTTACACATAGATCTGGATATTTCATTTTAAGTACATTTATCAACATTATGCAAATGTATTTAAAACATTATCCTATACCTTTTTCAATGAGCCTGCCCTACTGTTTTATCTAAATCATATGCCCCTCTAGACTGTAAACTCACCGTGGACAGGGAATCTGTTTATTTTTATATTATACTCTCTCAAGTACTTAGTACAGTGCATTGCATATAGTAATTTCTCAATATAAATATATGAGTGAATGAATGAAACTAGTCTAGAAAAGACTCCATCCCCAGTCCTGTCTTGGAAAATTGTTGCAACTTTGCTGACTCTGGGCAGAGCTACTAGGAGTCTGAAGGGAAAAAGGGGTAGAGTGATCAATAAACTGGACTGAATAGCAACTGCTTTCATGTTGAAAAGTAAAATGTTGACTGTTAAACTCTGAATTGTTTCTATGTTTGTTTTCCCCATAGACTGTCAGTTCCTAATGCATAGAGGCTTTTTTAAATTCAGTTTTTCTGTATATATTCCCAAGCACCTAGTATATTGCTTCAAATATTTAGGTGCTCAGTGAATATTAGTGATAATTATCATAATGAAGCTGGTAATAATCACTTCATCAACCATTAATCTACCAATTCCATGGCTCGCCAAGTGCTATCTAAGAACAGATGTTCTGGTTCATCTTTTTAACCTTCTACAATGTTTCCTTTTTCCTCTTTAACTTGCCGCTCAGGATTTAGAGGGGCTTAGCAGACTATATGGCTAAAATCAAAAGTGGTACAAAATTATCTTTCTATATGGAAAAAAGGTATTGGAATTCCTGCTATGTTGCATTCTAGAAAACCAGAGAAGCAAGAAGTCCACCCAATTCCAAAGACTCAAGGGGGGAAAGCAAAGAAAGAAGAGAAAGAGAAATCCCTCAGTGGCAATTATCCTCCTGGAATAGAGGGAGCAGAGATGCTGCAATTCAAATCATTGTTCAACTGGATATGTATATTGACCTTCCAACTGTAGCCAAATCCTGTGATCCAGATGGTCCAAACGAGCTCAACTGCTTCTCAGTCTCCTGAATGCAAAACACTCTACTAAGATTCCAGGAAAGAACAGAAGCAAAATGTGTTCCTTTCCCACAGTAAGTTTACACTTCTATCAAACATTTTTACAAATAAAGGGAGTAGTAGCCCAAATAGACCAGAATGAAATACCAGAATAAATGAATAAATATCCTTATATTTACTAAGGGTGGATGTAAATACATTAGTATGGTTGGATAATATGATGTGTGTTGGGGATGCATCTGGGAAGATTCCTGGAAGATGTGGGAATTAAAGAGGGCATTGAAGATCATGAGGGCCGAAGTCTGATGTATTTGGGGAGGGAAGAAGTTTTACAATTTGCTTTCCACTTCTGAGTGTAGCAGGGAAGCAGCATTGTGTACTGGAAAGAGCATAGGTTTGGAGTCAGAAGGTCATGGGCTCTAATCCCAGCTCCTCCACTTGTCTCCTATGTGACCTTGGGCAAGTCACTTAACTTCTCTGGGCCTCAGTTACCTCATCTTTAAAATGGGAAGTGAGATTGTGAGCCCCAAAAGGGACAGGGATTGTATTCAAAGCAATTTACTTGAATCCACCCCAGCTTTTAGTACAGTGCCTAGCACAGAGTAAGTGCTTAACAAATACTACAATTATTATTATTATTCCCTCCCTATTCTGGGCTAACTGAAATGTACTCTTAATTTCTCATCACATCTCCCTGTTACCAAAATTATTCTTAGTTTTAATCCTACCCTCCAAGTTTCTGGTTATTTATTTCTACCTTATACCGTCACACTGCCTCCTTTCCCATTTCCTCTTCCTCTACTGCATCCACCCCTTCCCATAGCCTCTTGGGATCATTTGTGAATTTTCTCTCTCCAGATGCCATTATCAAAATGTCCATTGGCTCTTTCCATGTTCCCTTTACACTGGCACTGACCTGTTGATTGATAACTTTGAGCATGAACTTCAACCCATTTGTGCATTGACTCAATACTGCTGTGGTCCATGTCATAAATTTGCAACTTATTGATGAGTAAAGGGGTGTTCTAGGACCTTCACCGTGCCTTACAAATATCATAATTTTGGGAAACTTGAGCCATCAAGTAAATTATTGTTAATTAAAATGGATTCATTTATTGACTAGTACTGACTCAAAATTTTCATCATGGGTGCATTTTTATATTTGAATATATTAATTAAATCTAATAAGCTATAAATTTTTTAAGATGCTTAAATAGCCCTGTCTGTTTTATAGATTTTACAATTACTGAACCAGTTCCTATTTGCAATAGATTTCACTTAGAGCCATAACAAGCTACTTAGAAACATTTAGAAACTCAACTCGATTCAAATTTGAGTTAAAAATTTTGACCCAAGGATAGCTTTCAGCAGGTTAGGCTTCAGCTACACTTGGGACAAACTCCACAATTCAGACTTTGATTTGAATAAAGTCAGTTTTACTTGAAGTACAGGGTTTATGCTTCCCTTCAAACTTTTTTAATTAATGTTAGCAACTGAGATTTAAAATACTCATTGTACTACCTCAAAGAACATGTTTGTACACATAAATTCTCAGTCTCGTCACCAAAATGATTCTTAAATGAATCTTGGGTTCACTCACTCTGTCAGGTTCAGATCAAAAGAGCTTCAAATTGCCCAGGACGTTGGGTTATTTAAAAAGCCGTCCAGGCAGGTTGGGTCAAAACCTGTCCTGTGATATCTGGACTGGCTGAATTGGTTTCTTTTAAAGATGCTAAATTTACTCAGCACCCTTGATATGACAGCATTTTGGGACCCTGCATAAGATAAGTTAGGAATATCTAGTCAGTTGTCTCAGCTTTGTCTCTGTATCATTTCCCTCATTGCATCTTCTCTTATTCAGCTTCTAATCCCCAAACTTCTCTACTAAAAGTGAAAAGGGAGGCAGAGTAGCTTTTCAACTAACTACTGACCTTGTATCCCAATCATTTATTGCCTGTTCATAAGTGCATCTCTCTAGCCATTGATTCTTTCTAATCACATTTCACCCTAATGTATCCCATTAGGCCTTGCTTTAACAATGGAAACACACCTAGTGGGATGGCAGCAAATCATTCAATGGCAAAAGTAGTCAGAGCCTCACATTAAAACCCGAAATGTTGAGAGGAAAGAGTAGAGGAAGTTGACTGAGCTGTGTGCCACAGCTGATGATAGAATTGATAGAACCAGAGGAACACAGAATGGTGTTCTGATGGTCTGGTTGGAATGGATGCAAACTGAGTTTGAGACTCCACTTCAGTATTCCAGAATCAAAACTATCACTGTTATACTCACTCCCTACTGTAATTTACTGAGCTTACTCTATGTCTCTGGCCCAGGGCTGGATTGACTCAAAAATCCTTTCTGTGAAATTCCAGCAGAGTAGCTGGAGAGAGGAAGGGGAGGGTAAGAGAAGGGATGGGTTTAAGAAACAGGGTCTGGGTTTGAGGGTCCACAGAAACTATTCAGTGGGCCAAAGTCTCATTCATTATTGGAGTTAACCAGAAAAATTGCTCCACCAACTAAGAACGGCCAAGCACATCCACTCACAAAATCAAGAAGGAGCTATCGATCTATCCATGTCATCAAATTCTGTCTGTTCAATCTTCACAACATGGGCATAGAGCATGTTTACCAACTCTGTAATATTGTACTCTCCCAAACACTTAGTACAGTACTCTGATTAATAAATATGATTGATTGAAAATGCTCATTAAGGAGAAAAACTGGTAGGGGATATAAGCCATGGGTTTATATGGGGCAAGAAGGGACCAAAGCGTTTATTCCATACGTCATTTTAGGGAGAAATGATAATGAATCAACAAGTTCATATAAGAATTGAATAAAGCAGGGCCATTCTGTCTTAAAATCTTATGGACTATCCTTGATGGACAATTGGTCTCTGGAAAGGTCATTAGCTTCACCTTTGGCTAAATAGAACTTCAGCAGCAATGGGGGATTGCTAACCACTTTAAACTTTCATTATATTTTCTATATTCTCTCAAACAATAATAATATCTTAGATTTGTATGGCATTTCTATTCCCTAAGTGTTCTCACATTATCTAATTTTAACCGCTCATAACAACCCTGTGAGGTAGGAATGAAAGGGAACGTGATGTTACCCCCATTTTGCAGATGAGGACACATAGGTACAGAGAATCAAGTGACCGGACCATGATCCCACAAAAGGATGGTGGCAAACTTGAATCTTTCAGCTTCCAGTCTGTAGCTCTGCCACTCCAACAGGCCTCCTCCCTTAAAGACCTAAAAAACCTTTAAGATTCAGATCAAGAGAGTGACAGAAAATATTTCAAAAAGTATCCAAGACAGAGTGATGAGTTTATGGTGAGGTTTTACTATCCCCTCTTTAGAAATACTGAATCAATCATTGACTTCCTTTCAGCTATTCAGATTCTTGGTTTCTTTTTTTAATGGCTTTTCCAATTAATCCTCAAACATTTTGAGTTTACAAATCATTTCACTTGATTTGAACTGTTCATCTCTTCCATTCTCACCTTTTCTAAATGCCTGCATTCCCCTTCTCTTCCGTGAGAATGAGCGCCCTTAGGCAATCCAAAATTCATAGAGGAGAGTACTGTTTTTCCAGAGCCCATCTTAGAGTTATATTCCACAACTTTTCATCTAGATTATGTATGAAAATGAATACATAATGAGAAAATTGATCTTATGTAAGACATCATCTTGCCCCTCCTACCTCACCTCCCTTCTCTCCTCCTATAGCCCAGCCCACACACTCCACTTCTCTGCCACTAACCTCCTCACGGTGCCTCATTCCCTCCTGGCCCACATCCTACCTCTGACCTGGAATGTCCTTCCTCCACAAGGCCAAACTAACTCTCTTCCCCTCTTCAAAGTCCTACTGAGAGCTCACCTCCTCCAGGAGGCCTTCGCAGACTGAGCCCTCCCTTTCCCTCTGCTCCTCCTCCCCTCCCCATTGTCCCTACTCCCTCCCTCTGCTCTACCCCCTCCTCCTTCCCCCCAGCACTTGTATATATTTGTACCTACTTATTGCTCTAATTATTTTATTAATTATGTGCATTCATCTATGGTTCTATTCATCTATTTTGATGGTAGTGATGCCTGTCTGCTTGTTTCATTTTGTTATATGTCTCCCCCTTCCAGACCGTGAGCCTGTTGTTGGGTAGGGATTGTTTCTATCTGTTGCCGAAATGTACTTTCCAACTGCTTAGTACAGTGGTCTGCACATAGTTAAGCACTCAATAAATATGATTGAATGAATGAACATGACTCCTTAGAATAAAGCCCTCTTCTTTACATTGTTTTACGTAAAAGCCACAAGATATATATATATATATACTTTTAATGCACTGTGTTTTTATTGAATTCACCACTTGAAGGCATAAAGCAAAAACTCTTGAAAGCTGTGAACACACAAGATGGTAATTAACTTGCAACAGAAATAGGAATCTGATAAATTCAAAGTTTTGTTTTAAGAATGGCTTCTCAGAATTCTTCACTATCTGTAATTCTGAAGTTATCCCAACTAAAGCATATGAATTGTTGTGGAGAGCAAATAGGAATCTGAAGACATATGCAAATACAAGTCCTTGCATAAAAAGTAAAATAAAACACATTGATTTCCAAGGACAAACAGCAAATAATTGGCAAAGTTGGAGTTAGAGCCCTTCTCTCATTCACTCACACATACATATGAATTCATTCAATAGTATTTATTGAGCGCTTACTATGTGCAGAGCACTGTACTAAGCGCTTGGAATGAACAAGTCGGCAACAGATACAGTCCCTGCCCTTTGACAGGCTTACAGTCTAATCGGGGGAGAGGGACAGACAAGAACAATGGCAATAAATAGAGTCAAGGGGAAGAACATCTCGTAAAAACAATGGCAACTAAATAGAATCAAGGCGATGTACATTTCATTAACATTAACAAAATAAATAGGGTAATGAAAATATATACAGTCGAGCAGACGAGTACAGTGCCGAGGGGATGGGAAGGGAGGGGGGAGGAGCAGAGGGAAATGGGGGGAAAAGAGGGTTAAGCTGAGGAGAGGTGAAAGGGGGGCGGTAGAGGGAGTAGAGGGAGAAGCAGAGCTCAGTCTGGGAAGGCCTCTTGGAGGAGGTGAGTTTTAAGTAGGGTTTTGAAGAGGGGAAGAGAATCAGTTTGGCGGAGGTGAGGAAGGAGGGCGTTCCAGGACCGCAGGAGGACGTGGCCCGGGGGTCGACGGCGGGATAGGCGAGACCGAGGGCCAGTGAGGAGGTGGGCGGAAGAGGAGCGGAGCGTGCGGGGAGGGTGGTAGAAAGAGAGAAGGGAGGAGAGGTAGGAAGGGGCAAGGTGATGGAGAGCCTTGAAGCCTAGAGTGAGGAGTTTTTGTTTGGAGCGGAGGTTGATAGGCAACCACTGGAGGTGTTTAAGAAGGGGAGTGACATGCCCAGATCGTTTCTGCAGGAAGATGAGCCGGGCAGCGGAGTGAAGAATAGACCGGAGCGGGGCGAGAGAGGAGGAAGGGAGGTCAGAGAGAAGGCTGACACAGTAGTCTAGCCGGGATATAACGAGAGCCCGTAACAGTAAGGTAGCCGTTTGGGTGGAGAGGAAAGGGCGGATCTTGGCGATATTGTAGAGGTGAAACCGGCAGGTCTTGGTAACGGATAGGATGTGTGGGGTGAACGAGAGAGACGAGTCAAGGATGACACCGAGATTGCGGGCCTGAGAGACGGGAAGGATGGTCGTGCCATCCATGGTGATAGGGAAGTCTGGAAGAGGACTAGGCTTGGGAGGGAAGATGCGGAGCTCAGTCTTGCTCATGTTGAGTTTTAGGTGGCGGGCCGACATCCAGGTGGAGACGTCCCGGAGGCAGGAGGAGATGCGAGCCTGAAGGGAGGGGGAGAGGACAGGGGCGGAGATGTAGATCTGCGTGTCATCTGCGTAGAGATGGTAGTCAAAGCCGTGACAGCGAATGAGTTCACCGAGGGAGTGAGTGTAAATGGAGAACAGAAGAGGGCCAAGAACTGATCCTTGAGGAACTCCAACAGTTAAAGGATGGGGCGGGGGGGGAGGAGGCGCCTGCGAAGGAGACCGAGAATGACCGGCCAGAGAGATAAGAGGAGAACCAGGAGAGGACGGAGTCCGTGAAGCCAAGGTGAGAAGGAGGGGATGGTCGACAGTGTCAAAGGCAGCAGAATCAACTAATCAATCAATCAACCAATCAGTCAGTCTCTAAACAGATGATTCTCAAATCTACATCTCCAGTCCTGACCTCGCTCCTTCCCTGAAATCTCACATTTCCTCCTTCCTTTGAAACATAATGCCTTGGATGTACTGCTGACACCCCAAATTAAACATGTCCAAAATTGGACTCCTTATCTTCCTTCTTAAACCCTGTCCTGCGCCGTCTTTCTCATCACTGTAGATAACACCACTATCCTCCCTACCTCATAAGCTCAGAACCTCTGTTTTGTCCTTGACTCATCTCTCTCATTCCACCCACCTATTCAATCCGTCACCAAATCCTGTTGGTTCCATCTTCAACATTGCTTACAACATTGCTAAGATCCACCCATTTCTCCAAATAAACACTACCATGCTTATGCAACACTTATTCTATCCTGCCTTGACTGCATCTGCCTCCTCATTGACCTTTTGGCCTCCTGTCTCTCCCCACTCTGATCCATATTTCAGTCTGCTGCAGGAATGATTCATCAACTATAATGTTCAGTTCATGCCCCCACTCCTCCAGAACCTCCAATGGCTGCCCAACCACCTTTGCCTCAAAGAGAAACTCATCATCAGCTTTAAAATACTCAATCCACTCACCCCATCCTAAGCAACTTGGCCTAGTGGATAAAGCACGGGTCTGGGAGGCAGAAGGACTTGGATTCTAACCCCAGCTCTGCCACCTATCTACTGTGTGACCTTGAGCAAGTTACTTTACTTCTCTGTGCCTCATTACCTTATCTGTAAAATGTGGATTAAGACTGTGAGCCCAGTGTGGGACAGGGACTGGGTGCAATGGGATTAGCTTGTATGTACCTCAGGGTTTATTACAGTGCTTGGCATATAGAAAGTGCTTAACAAATATCATCATCATTAATCTCCTAGGCAGCCCAGCCTGTACACTCCACTCCTCCAGTGCCAGTTTACTTAATGTGCCCAGATCTCATCTATTTTGCTGCTGACCCCTTTCCCACATTAATTAATGTTGGTATTTGTTAAGCGCTTACTATGTGCAGAGCACTGCTCTAAGCACTGGGGTATACACAGGGGAATCAGGTTGTCCCACGTGGGGCTCACAGTCTTAATCCCCATTTTACAGATGAGGTAACTGAGGCACAGAGAAGTTAAGTGACTTGCCCACAGTCACACAGCTGACAAGTGGCAGATCTGGGATTCAAACTCATGACCTCTGACTCCAAAGCCCGTGCTCTTTCCACTGAGCCACGCTGCTTCTCCACATCCTTCCCCCTAGCCTGGAACTGCCCCCCTCCATATATGACAGACCACGACTCTCTCCACTTTCAAAACATTAGTAAGGTCAATCCCCTCGAAGAGGCCTTCCCCAATTAATCCCTCTTTTCCCAGGTTTGCTTTCCCTTCAGCTTCATTTATGCATTTCAATCTGTGATCTTTGGCCACGATATTCGCCCCACCCCAACCCCACAGCACCTATGTACATATCTTTATATTATAAATTATTTGTATTAATGTCTGTTTCCCTCTATAGACTGTAAACTCATTATGGACAGGGAACATGTCTGCTTATTGTATTTTACTCTATTCTCCCAAGCACTGCAAACAGTGCTCTGTATATAGTAAGTACTCAATAAATGATTGATTGATAATGGCATTTATTGACTTTTTACTCTGTACAGAGCATTGTATTAAGTGCTTGGGAAAGTACCATACAAAAAAGTTGGTAGGCGGAAACCCTGCCCATTAGGAATTTACAGTCTACAGGGGGAGACGGACCTTAAAATACAGCAATGGGAAATGGGCCAGTGTAAGGATATGAATATGAGTGTTGAGGACCTCAGGTAAATATCAAAAGAACTTAAGGGTCACAAAGCCAAGATACCTGCCTTCCTTACTTGTTTTTCTGGCATCAATCTCTTTTTATAGTGACAAAGTATTAATACGAATAATAAGATAATACAAATGAGATTCAGTAACTGGGAGTCAACCCCTCAGTTCTCCATTAGATGGAGATTAGTCCTCTGTTCCCTATTAGGAGGAGGCAATTCCCTCAAGTATCCTTCAGGTCGCTAGCATCCATTTCAGAAATCTCTTCAGCAGATCTCCATTGGTGACTGTAATGGCCTGTATGATTCATAAAGAACCGTGACTGGTTTTCTTCATGTGAAATAGAATCAGACACTTAGGATACACAGAAGATACCACAAAAAGGTCAAAAATTAAATGACCAAGATCAGTCAACCAATTTCTGTGTGCTAAGCACTGAAGTAAACACTAGGGAGAATGCAGTATATTGAGTTGGTCAAATCACAAGAAGCTCACAGTCTAAAGGAGGAAGTTTTTACATCATGCATTATCAACCCAATAAATCTAAATGGAGATAAAATTGAAACAGTGCTAATCTGCGCTTCAGAGACCAAACTATTATAGTGTAAAGCCTTTCTTCTTACTGTGGATTCCCCAATTACAAGGGGACATGGCAGGCAAAAAATATTTTATTATTGCATTTGATTTACGGGTGTTTTTTTTTTCTGTTGAGTCTGTTCCTAAAAGTATTTAAGAAATGGGCATGCTTTTAATGAAGCCAATAAATAGACACCTTGTAGCAATTGATATTCAGCCCTGCAACTCATGGCATCTTAATTGTAATCTTGCTTCTCTCTGAATGTCCTCAGGCTAGTCACATTATCTTCTCATCTACAAAACTGAGATGATACTAGATCCTCCCATCTTCCCCTTTGGAATGAAAAAGCTAAAAGATACAGGGACAATTTTTTTTAAGTCAAAGTTATGGCAATTTCACTATAAATCAAGTGTTGAATTCACAGGACCCAGTAGTTGGGTAAAAATCTCTATATTTCTATTAAGGTTTTACATTATCAAAACCCTGTCACATTAATGATCTCATTTTATCCTCACAATTTGTTCATGAGGTAGGGAGAGGCAGGGATTTTTATTCTTATTTTGCAGATGACAAAACTAAAGCCCAGAGAATAATAATAATGTTCGTATTTGTTAAGCACTTACTATGTGCAGAGCACTGTTCTAAGCGCTAGGGTAGATACAGGGTAATCAGGTTGTCCCCATGTGAGGCTCACAGTTAATCCCCATTTTACAGATGAGGTAACTGAGGCACAGAGAAGTGAAGTGACCTGCCCACAGTCACAGCTGACAAGTGGCAGAGCCGGGAGTCGAACCCATGACCCCTGACTCCGAAGCCCAGGCTCTTTCCACTGACGTGACTTCTCCAAGGTCATCCAATCAGATTCAAAGCTCATGCAGATATAGGTCAAAGTAGGAATTTTTCACTTTAAAGTCCTGGGTGAAAATTCCCCTTTTTCTGTGCATTCCCAGTCATTTTCTCACATAGTAAGTTTGCTAAATCAAGGGGTTGCTATGAATTGGGTGTATTTTTCAGTTCAACCATTATATGACTTAAGAATCTGGTTCAGGCCAGATGTCAGAGACAATGACAGAAACCTAACATTTCTTCCAAATAGATCTTCTTGCCCTGCTAAGTAGAAGGGATGCCCTCACACTGATTTGCAATCTTCCTGTGTCCAACCAATTTCACACCCTGCATGGAGCACTATCTCCTCTCAAATTCACCCAAGCACAATCCTCCTGACCTTCAAAGCACTTCTGAAATGTCCATCTACATAAATATCCAAGGGGTCTCCACCGTGGCCATGGCACATCCGCCACCTTAGCACTCGCATGTGTAATAATAATGATAATGGTATTTGTTAGGCACTTACTTTGTATCAAGCACTGTTCTAAGCACTGGGGTAGATACAAGGTAATTGGGTTGTCCCATGGGGGGCTCACAGTCTTAATCCTTGTTTTACAGATGAGGTAACTGAGGCACAGAGGAGGTAACTGAGGAACAGAGAATTTAACTGGCTTGCTCAAGGCCACACAGCAGACAAGTGATGGAGCTGAGATTAGAACCCATGTCCTCTGACTCCCAAGCCCTGGATCTTTCCACTATGCCACACTATCTCTTTAAATGTACATTTATTTATTTTTATCATTTTTTTAATTGTAGCTGTGCTATTCCTTTTTTTTCTAACCTGTTTGGTCACTGAAATCCCAGCTCTGTCACTTGTCTTCTGTGTGACCTTGAACAAGTCATTTTCTTTGGGCCTGTTACCTCATCTATAAAATGGGGACTAAGACTGTGAGCCCCAGGTGGTACATGGACTGTATCCAACCTGATTAGCTTATATCTAATCCAGTGCTTAGTACAGTGCCTGGCACATAGCAAATGCTTAACAAGTATCATAAAAAAGTGTCCACTTGTCTCTCCAACTGGATTGTAAAATTGAGGGTATTCTCAAAAGGCAGCCTGGCCTAGTGGAAAGAGCATAGGCCTTGGAGTCAGAGGACTCTCCCTCTAGACTGCAAGCTACGTCAAGACCGTAAACTCATTTTGGTCAGGCAATATGTCGACCAACTCTGTGATACTGCACTCTCCCAAGTATTTCAATCAATCGCGTTTATTGAGTACTTACTGTGTGCAGGGCACTATATTAAGCACTTGAGAGAGTACAGTAAAACAGTTGGTAGACACGTTCCTGGCCCATAGTAAGTTTACAGTATAGAGAGGGAGACAGACATTAATATAAATTAAATATGTACACAAGTGCCATTGGGCTGAGGGAGGATGAGTAAGGGGATCAAATCCAAGTGCACTTAATACAGAGGTCTGCACATAAGTACTCAATAAAGGATAGATTGACCTAGGTTTTAATCCCAGCTCTGTCACCGAGTTGCTATGAGACCTCTGGCAAGTCACTTAACTTTCCTGTGCCTCAGCTTCCTCACCTGTAAAATGGGATCTCAACACTTGTTCTCCCTAGTCCTCAGACTGTGAACACCAAACACTCTCTTATATTCTGCCATTTCCCCATCCATGATTTATTTTAATGTCTGCCTCGCCTTCTACACCTTTAACTGCTTGTGGACAGGGATGATGTCTACCAACTTTAGTGTGTTGTACCATCCCAGCACTTAGTACAGTGCTCTGCACACAATAAGTGCTCAATAAACACTATGGATTGATGGAGGCTGTGCCTGACCTGATTACTTTTTATCTACTCCAGTGCTTAGTACAGTTCTTGACTCATTGTAAGCACCTAACAAACACTATTAGGACAGAGACCATGCCTTTTTATTCTACTGTACTTGCCCAGCACTTGATACAATTCTCTAAGCAAAGTAGGTTCACACAGTTTGCTTATAATCAGTAAGTCAATCGTATTTCTTGAGCATTTACTGTGTGCAGGGCACTAAACTAAATGCTTGGGAGGGTACAGTGTAACCGAGTTGGTAGAAACATTCCCTGCCCACAGTGAGTTTACAGTCTAGAAGGGGAGACAGAGTGATGGTGAGGTCAATCAAGTGTGCAAAGGTGACACAGAAGGGAGTGGGAGATGAAGTGAGGGCTTAGTTGGAAAAGGCCTCTTGGAGATATGCTTTCAATAAGACTTTGAAGGTGGGGAGAGTGATCACCTGTCATATATAAAAACATAAGAGTTTCTGTTCTTGCAGAACTCTGAATTAAGGAAAACCTGCATTCTGGTAGGTTCACCTTGTGTCCAGCACTGTATTATGCTGTGTTCTATCCTGACAAGAATTGCTAGAAGAAGGTTCTCTTATTCTAAAGTTTCATTCTATACAAATTGTATCTGAAACATCTAATTAAAACAGCTGTTCTGGTAGAACAGAGTGCTGTCAGCAAGGTTTTCAGCATCCAGAAGGCATTTAATTCTGGGAAGGGAGGTGCTCTTTATTGTATTCTACATAGAGCAAGTCATCAACCAATTATCCTATCAATCAATAGGATTTAATGGGTGCCTTCTGGATGCAAAGCACTTTACTAAGGTTTAGGACACTACAGGATCCCTGCCCTCAAATTTATAATTTAATGGGGGAAGACAGACACAAATGATTTATTGTTAGGAACAAAAATAGAGAGACATCTGGTGACAGTGGGAGAAGGGAAAGGTATGTGGGTGAGGAAATAGGGTATGGAATCTCCTGCTAATGATACTGATAATAATAATTCTGGTATGTAAGCCCTTACTATGCACCAGACACTGTACTAAGCGCTGGGGTGGATTAAAGCAAATTGGGTTGGACACAGTCCCTGTCCCACATGGAACTCATAGTCTCAATCCCCATTTTACAGATGAGGTAATGAGGCACAGAGAAGTTA
Organism: Ornithorhynchus anatinus; assembly: GCF_004115215.2. Classification (NCBI taxonomy): domain Eukaryota; kingdom Metazoa; phylum Chordata; class Mammalia; order Monotremata; family Ornithorhynchidae; genus Ornithorhynchus; species Ornithorhynchus anatinus. The sequence continues at coordinate 40,902,440 of NC_041737.1, read as the reverse complement.
AGTGACTTGCCCAAGGTCACACAGCAATCAAGTGGCAGAGCCTGGATTAGAACCCATGACCTTCTGACTCCTAGGCCTGTGCTCTATCCACTAGACCAAGCTGCTTTCCAACAATGATGTATAAATCTTGGTCCTAAAACTTCAGATCCAAGAACAGGAATTTATTTCAGGGCTCATGGTTTGTGCAGAGCCATTTACACTCTCTTGTTCCTGTCAGTCATGTTTCTTCTGGGTCAGAGAGAGCTAGAAATGAACAGGAGGGCAGGGTTGCAACATATTGCGAAGAACATATATGGTCTACTAGCCAGCTCCTGGTAGGACTGGGTCTAAAACCCTGGTTTCCTGACTCAGAAAACAGTCCTCTTTCCAACTGGGCCATCAGCAGAGGTAAGTGAATGAAATAACAGAGTACATAGATTGATATGCACATAAGTGCTATGGGTGGTTGTAAATACCTAAGTGCTGAATTGGCTGTTGAGATGAAATGACCACTTAAGGAGGAAATTAATTTGGAAATGTGTACTGGAGGTGGTGAAATTTTAGCAAGCCTTAGAAGTTGGGCAGAGTTGTGGTCTGGAGGGAAGTGGGCAGGAGTTCAAGGGAGGGTGAAGGTCATGAACCAAAAAGGGGATGGAGGAGAGGCAAGAAGGAGGCACAGTGAGAACGTTGACTTGGGAGGGCAAGCTTCTGAGTAGCAAGTAAACAGAGCAGATATATAAGAAGGAGAGAAGTTTGGGAGGGTCTTGAAGTTAATCATCTGGAGTTTTTCCTGGATACAGTTTTTTCTGGAAATGGATAGTTACTAGCAGGTTTTGAGGAGAGAGAACTGTGCTGAACGGCATTTTAGAAAGGTGATCCAGGCTTGAGCATAGAGTAATGGGCCAATGGAAAAAAAACCCTTGAACCAAGTTGGAGGTCTGTTGATTGGAAAAGAAGAATTGGATTCAAGAAATGTTGTAAGGAGAGAAAGAGTGGGACTGAATGACTTAATGAACATATATTTTAAATGGTTCTGAAGAGCTAATGAAGGCAGCAAGATCCAGAGACCAGGATCATGTGGATCTAAAAGAGAGACTTCAATTTTCACCATGCTCAGCTTGGAATATCGGTAGGACATCCATGAGAAGCAGCAGCAGCATGGCTCAGAGGAGAGAGCACGGGGCAGGGAGTCAGAGAACATGGGTTCAAACCCTGGCTCTACCACTTGACTGTTGGGTGACTTTGAGCAAGTCACTTCATTTCTCTACAGTTACCTCATCTGTAAAATGGGGATTTAATAAGTGTTCTCCCTCCTACTTAGATTGTGAGCCCTGCTTAGGACAAGGACTATGTCTGACATGATCTTGTTTTTCCCCAGCACTTAGAACAGTGCTTCACATGTAGTAAGCACTTAACAAAAAGCACACCTATTATTATTGTTATTTCTTCCAGGAAGCAAAATGTTGTTCATGCTGGTGACTAATTAACTAGTGACATCATAATAATTAGGACTCCCAAATCCTTCTCTGTTTCAGAAGATTTAGATTTTCTAGTAAGGCTCCATTCTTCTGTTCACTTTCCAGACATCGGCATAACCTGAAATCCTATCTCTAAAGTTTAGTTGATCATTGGAAATGACTACTTGTACCTTATATAAAGAATAGCTGATTTCTCCTGGGGACCAGCTTCAGCCACATCTAATGATCAATCTTTGCCGTTGGCAGATCGGGAGGGAGCTGCCTTGGAAATTTGGAGCATTCATTGCAACCACAGATATTTTAATAGCATTTGTTAATGGTACTTACTATGTGCCAGGCACTGTTCTAAGAGCTAGGGTAGATACAAGCTAATCAAGTTGGACACATCCTTTTTGAACCAAGAATCTAATTCCAAGCCAGGTGTTTTTTGGTCAAGATAATTTATTTCAAGCAAGTCTTGTGAGTAATATGCAACTCCAAATAGCTTCTGGGAAGCTATTAAAATGAGACTCTTCAGACTCAATAACAGATTACAGTAGACATAAGTGATAAGGCAACAATTCATGTAAATTGGCAAAACCAAACCTATAATATACTCAGATCCTAAAAGCTAAATGGTAGGGTAATTAACTCAACTGCCTTTGTTTAATAGGTTCACATTTGCAATTTGCCTAATAATTAATAAAGACTGGTTTATTTCTATTTCTATTTCTATTTCTAGAAAATATTTCTAGAATAGAACATTTCTATTAAGAAAATGTTGTGTCAGGAGAGAGTTATGCCCAAAAATTTGCTAGAGTTCAAAATTCAAATTCTCCCTGCATCTCATCCTTAACCATCATACTTCCTAAAAGCTTTCTGAGTACTTGTGATGTTTGAAAGTTAGTTTATGATGGCATGCCTCGGGCAAGTAAAATGACTAGATTGCAAATTCCTGGAGGGCAGGTACCATGACTTTTACTTTAATTGAACTCCCCCAACACTTAATACAATGCTCTATAGTAAGTTCTAAATAAGTTTGTATGGGTGAGAGTTAGCATTAGTAATTGGACCATCTTTCCAGCTCATTGTGGATAGATAGGAATCCTAACACCAGCACCTCGTTTTCATTCCAACAGCTGTTTCTGGACTAATCATTGACCCCTCAAGTCAGAGGCCAACAATAGCAGAAGTATATTTCCAAAAGAAAGGAAGCATACATCTGGGTGTCAGTGCTTACGTCTTCACAGTAAAACTGGAATCTCATAACAAATAATTTCATTAATTGATTTACAGGTCAAACTTTTTTTTGGCATTGTTGGTAGACATTTGACATTGTTTTGGCAATACTGTCTCTCAGTAATTCTCTTTTCTTTCAGATGTCAGGGTGAAGGCAGAGGTGGAAGGAAACAGATTCATTTTTTTTTTCCTGGTAGGCTCACTCTCTAGGATAACAATTCCTTATTTACCTATCTGAAATCACCAGATGTGACCAATCATTTCCAATTAACACTCCCCTGAACAAATCTTCGAACTCAGGAAATCTTTACAAAAATGTGAAGAAAAATTCTGAAAGTTGGATAGGTAACATGAGTGAGATTCTACTGAACACTAAAAATATTTCTAGCCCTAGAAAAAGCAAGAGTTTTGAAAGATGAAATGATTCTGTTACCAACTAGAACTAGAATGATTGGCAGAGGGCACTAAAATTAGCTATGAGCGATATAGCAGATGACATTACTCTATTTTAGGATAAGGTTAGCGATCAAAGGAAATTTTGAACATGAGCAGAGTAGGTCAAAAAGTCCTAATTTGGAATATCCCAAATTTTGAATTAACTTCTCCAACTTTCTACTAATAATATGTTTTCCAGATTATTTCCTTCTCCGCCTATTCAATGTTATTTCTTCTCTCATTTGCTTCCTGAGATATTTTACTCCACAGGTTTTTACTTTGAATAATCAAATTATTTATAATCATATTCAAAACCCAAAACTTTTCTTAGTTTGCTGTTAAAGATAAAATCAAAGAGATTTATTCTTTTATTTCATTATTTTAATGGTATTTAAGTGCTCTGCCACTTGTCAGCTCTGTGACCTTGGGCAAGTCACTTAACTTCTCTGGGCCTCAGTTACCTCATCTGTAAAATGGGGATTAACTGTGAGCCTCACATGGGACAACCTGATTACCCTATATCTACCCCAGCACTTAGAACAGTGCTCTGCACATAGTAAGCACTTAACAAATACCAACATTATTATTATGTACCAGGCACTGTACTAAGCCCTGAGATAGATATGAGATAATCAGGTTGGAAACAGTCCATGTTCCACTTACAGCTCATAGTCAATCCCCATTTTAGAGATGAGGTAACTGAGGCACAGAGAGGTAAAGTGACTTGCCCAAGGCCACACAGAAGACAAGTAGCAGAGCCAGAATTAGAACCCAGGTCCCCTGACTCCAAGCCTATGGTTAGGCCACACAACTTTTCAAATCAAAACCAGAAATCAATATTTTAGGTACCCTATGAAAACTATAGAGCCAAAGAAAATCATTTCCCACCCAAGTCCCTAAATTGTTTGGGGTTTGGTTTGTTTGTTTTCAATCTGGGAGATCTCTGAAGGTCCAGTGGAAATTCCTTTTTTTATTCTTCATCTACTGAACTCCTCCAACAGCATGTGAGGAGTGGGAGGCTTTTCCCACGTGTGATTTGGATGAGGAAATTTCCCCACTTGATCCTGCTTCCAATTATCATTCCCTCCTCTCTCTCTTTGTTAGCCACGCAGGCTCCATTCAATCAGTGGTATTTATTTATTGAGTGTTTACTGTGTGCAGAACACTGTACTAAGCACTTGAGAAAGAATAATTCAACAGAGTTGGCAGACAAGATCCCTCCCCACAAGGAGCTTATGATCTCCAGTGTGTGGCAAAAGAGCCATGGGAAACTTTGTCGTGCTCCATTAAGCACTCTAACCCAGAGTGAATACTGATTAAAAGGGATTCATAATAATGGTAGTATTTGTTAAGGTACTACAATGTGCTAAGTGCTATACTAAAGTGATGAGATAGCTATAAGGCAATCATATTGGCCCCTCCAAGGGTCACAAATGGAGAGTTTCCAGTACTCTACCAGTCTCAACTGCGGGAGGGAAAGTCAAGCAGAGGCATATCTATTTCATTCTTAGCTTGGGCAGTGGCTAGCGAGTGGAAGGCAATCTGCTACAAGTTAAAACTCACCAGTGCAGGGCAGCAGTGGCATGGAAGAGAGTCGAGGGTGGAGACTCAGGTTTACTGCGAGGAAGGAGGCAATGGTAAACCAATTCCATATTTCTACCAAGAAAACTCTATGGATACACTACCAGAATGATTTCAGATGGAGATGGGCTGTTCTGGGAGAGATGTGTCCATGATGTCGCTATGAGTCGGAGATGACTTGACAGCGAAAGACAAATCATGTTGGACACAGTTCCTGTCCCGCATGAGGCTCACAGTCTCAGTTGGAGGAAGAACCCATATTGAATCCCCATTTATTAAATGAGGAAATGGACACAGAGAAGTTAAGGTCACACAGCAGGCAAGTGGCAGAGTCAAGATTAGAACCCAGATCCTCTAACTCCCAGGCCTATGTTTTATCCACTAGGCCACATTCCTCCTAGTGGCTCCCACTAACTCCAAACCCATCTAAAATGGGTTGTCAGGTAGAATTCTCAAATCATAATTAGTTGTTTTCATTAGCATAGAAGCCTGAAGCAACACCCACTGAGGTACAGAAATACATTGCATCTTTCTATAACATTCAGAGATAGTCAAGATTAACCCCAAGAGCCTTGGTAAACAAAATAAGACATTATAAAACCTGGGTAGCCCTCCATCCTAATTCATGAAAACAGTATTCTGGAGGGACCATAACTTGGGTAGAGCAGGGTCAATAAATAATATTTGAGCACTTACTGTGTACAGAGCACTATACTAAGCTCTTGGTAGTTTACAGTCAAGAGGGGAAGGTGGACATTAACATCCATAAATAAGTTATGGATGTGTACACAAATGCTATGGAGTTGAGAGTAGGGTGTTATCAAATGCCCAAAAGGCAGAGATCCAAAGTCATAGATGGCACAGAAGGGATAGGGAGTCGGGGAAAAGAGAGCTTAATTGGGGAAGGCCTCCTGGAGGAGATGTGACCATAATAAGGCTTTGAAGATAGAGTGAATGGCATAGTCTGGAGTATATGGAGGGAGAAGGAGCTCCAGGTCATAGGGAGGATGTGGGAAAGGGGCCTCAGTGAAACGGGGGCACAGTGAGCAATATGGCCCTAGGAGAATGAAACGAGTGAGCAGGCCTCTAGTAGGAGATCAGTGAGGTGAGGAAGGAAGGGGAAAGCTGATTGAGTGCTTAAAAACTGATCGTAAGGAGTTCCTATTAGACATGGAGGTGGATAGGCAACCTGTAGAGGTTCTTGACAAGTGGGGAGACGTGGACTGAACTTTTTTTTAGAAAATAATCTGGGCATCAGAATGAATTACAGACTGGAGTGGGACGAGACAGGAGGCAGATGCAGTAGTCAAGGTGGGATAGGATAAGGTCTTGGATCAGTTTGGATGGAGAGGAAAGGGCAGATTTTAGCAGTGGTGTGAAAGTAGAACCAACAACATTTAGTGTTAGATTGAATATGTGGGTTGAACGAGAGAAACAAGTTGAGGATAATTATAAGGTTATGGGTTTGTGGGGCAGGGAGGCTAGTGGTGCTGTCTATTGTAATAGGAAAGTCAAGAGGAGGTCAGGGCTGGTGTTGGATGATGAGGAGCTCTCTTTTGAACATGTTAAATTTGATATGTCATTGGAAATCCAAGTAGAGGTGCCTGGAAGGCAAGTGGAAATACAAGCCTGCAAGAAAGGAGAGAAGGCAGGGCTGGAGATGGGGATATGGGAATCATCTACATAGAGATGGTAGTTGAAGCCATAGGAACAAGTGAGTTTACCAAGGAAGTGAGTGTAGACAGAGAACAGAAAGAGACCCAGAACTGAATCTTGAGGGATTCTCACAGTTAGGGGGTGGGAGGCAGAGGAGGAACCCACCCAAAGCGCTGAGAATTGAGCAACCAGAGAGATAGGAGGAGACCCAGGAGAGGACAGTGTCAGTGAAGCCACAGTTAGATAATGTTTCCAGGAGAAAGGGATGGTAAACAGTGTCAAAGGCAGCTAAATGAGTATTAGCTTCTGCCATTTTCAAATACAGTAGTAAGCTTTGAGCAATAATATAGAATATACTTCTTCTAAAGGAGGACGCTTTTCTACTCCAACAAAAAAAAACCCAACTATTTACTTGGTATCACTACCAGGTAAAGTACTGTATCTGTTTCAGAAGTCCCTACAAAATGGAATGGGGGAGAATACCTGAGTATTTCTTGCACTTGTATTTCTAGCTCCTGGGGGGAGGGAACATGTCTACCAACTCCCCTGTACTGTACACTCCCAACTGCTTAGTATCGTGCTCTGCACTCAGTAAGTACTCAATGAATGATTGAGTAACTGATTCAACTTATTAGATAGGCTGGGAAGATGTGTGTGCATCCCTCTTCTCTCTCCCAGTCCATCTCCCCTTTAGTGGTTGGGGAACTTGCATATCTCACACAGAAAGGACAGTTAGCAGGATAGGAGCCAGACTTGGGACAAAGTCAAGATAGAGGAAGTAGAACTGCCCCACTAATTCTGAGACATCAGGGTCATCTCAAAGTTTAGACTATGGTGCTGCCCATAATTCTGAGCTGCATCAGTCATATTTATTGAACATTTACTGGGTAAGCACTTGGGTGAATACAGTATAACAGAGTTGGTAGATACTTCCCTGACCACGGAGCTTACAGTTTAGAGGGACCTTAAAGTCTAGAGCTTCATATGGTCGTGAAATGATAGGACTGCTATGGCATTATTGTTTTTGAAATCACAAGAATGCAAATAACTAAAATGGATATTGTTTCATGTTTACACGGTAAAGAAAATACCAGAATGTTGTGACCAAGTATTCCCACACGCAAGGTAAATAGTACCCTCTTCTTGTCAAAAATGAATTTTCTCTGATCCTGATATACCCTCAAATAGGTATTTCAAAATCAGAAAGAACAATAAGACACAGGAATAAAATTGTGAAGACAGAAAAAAACAATACTTTGATCATTCAAGCATATTTACTGGCAATTGCAAAGACATCCAATTTTCCGGTTCCAAAATACATTCAAAGACTCCTAAGCATTTCTTTTAATGTATGTTTCTTTTTTTCTCTCAACAGTATTTTGCTGAACATAAATGAAGAAAATACCCACTTTCCTTAAAACACATATATAAAATTAGTGGAAAAAGTACATGGCAAATGAATTTCTGTTTTCCTGAACATTAAGGTTGGAAACAGTTTAAAGATATGAGGTAACTTTAAAACAGCATTAGATCAAAGCAAAATTAGATTCCATATCCATAAAGCAAAGTACTATAGAAGATCAGCTGCACCCTCCTGGCGTTGAAAATGCCCATATTTTAATTCTAAATAATAGGTTCTCATTCTACACAAAAGAGAATGTCCCCAAGATTTGTGGGTTGAAAAGCGGGAACTATTTAGGTCATTTTCATAAGGAGATGGAAATAAAACCAATTCCACACTCTAAACTATAAATTCAAAGGAAAGATAAAAATCCCTGCATGTACTTCTAGCCTAAAGAATACACTTGAGGAATTTAATTAAAGTATGGTGGAAAAGTCTCAAGAAGCATGTTCTTATCAACACAAATTGCTCTTTCCACCTAATACTTTTGATGATAGGACAAGGAGGTTAAGAGGAAATTAAAGGAAAAAGAACATTCTAACAGATGTCAAGAAATTGGGGTTTTTCCTACACAGAAAATGACAAAAGGGCTGTTTCACTAGCAGGTCTGGTGAAGAAAATATTCTAGGTTATTAAAGAACAATTAGATAGCATCATAGGGAAATGGCATATTAAGGAAATTAAATTTCAATAAGCTGATTCCCTTTCACTAATTATCATCAAGGTTTTTTATTGTTAAATCATATTCATTTTAGCTTGAGCTGACATTTGAGAGGGTGGGTTGGAAAGTAGAAGAGGGAGATTAAGGGAAACGGAAGGTGAGTTTATACAGGCCATCAGTCTAGACTGTAAACTCATGGGCACTCATGGGCAGGGAAGATGTCTGCTAATTCTGTTGCATTCTACTCTCCCAAGTGCTTAGTATACTGTTCAGCACATAGTAAGTGCTCAATACCATTCATTGATTAATCGATGAAGAAGAGTCCTCATTCAGCATTTCGCTGATTACTTGCCAGTGGTATAATGGAACAGCAAACTTTCCTCTGTGCACTTATTACAGAAATGAATTCTCAAGACAACCTACTGTGCTCAGGAAAATATAGATTGTATGAGTCCATATTTCCTATGCTTCACTATGCCCGAACTTCACTGATTCCTGGAAAAAACAATATCTATTTACATTGTTGCAAGCTGAGCACAAAAGATAGAGCAAAAAAATAAGATAGCCTTAAATATGCAAAATGAAAACTTAATTGAGCTAAGCACATCATTGTGAATATTTTTGACACATTTCCAATAATCATTTCCTCAGAGTTTTCTCCCTCCCTTCACTGTAACTTAAAAGAGCTTCACTAAGGTTCACTCAAGACTTGGTTTTGAGGGACAGATTTAGAAGGATTTTTTTTTTAATGCTGTATGTTAAGTGTTTACTGTATGTCAAGCACAGTGTTAAAAGCTGGGGTAGATATGATTTAATCAGATTGTATAGTCTCTGTTCCACATGAGACTCACAGTCTAAGTAGCAGGGGGAATAGTTTCCATGAGGGGTGATATGACAAATAAATATTTTCAATAACTAATGATTGAATGGCTCAGTTTGAATTACTACAGCATTGTTTTTGGTGTTCTTGTCATTTGCTGTTTCTGTGACGGCTCATGATAAGCAGACTGCCCATAAGATCACCGGCGGCAAGGCGTCCCACAAACAGCTGGCCAACAAGGCTGCCCGCAAGAACCCCCCAGCTACCGGCGGCGAGAAGAAGCCTCACTGCTACCGGCCTGGCATCGTGGCTCTGCGGGAGATCTGGCGCTACCAGAAGTTTGGGCTGATCCACAAACTTCCCTTTCACGGGCTGGTGAGTGAGATCGCCCAGGACTTCAAGACAGATCTGCACTTCCAGAGCTCGGCCATTATGGCACTGCAGGAGGTAAATGAGGCCTACCTGATGGAACTGTTCGAGGACACCAACCAGTGCGCCATTCACGCCAAGAGGGTCACCATCATGCCCAAGGACATCCAGCTTGCCTGCCACATCCGTGGAGAGAGAGCTTAAGTTCAGCTTAAAATTTCATTTTAAGCATACCACCCAAAGGCTCTTTTAAGAGCCACTCTGAGCCCTCCCTTTCCCTTTACTCCTCCTCCCCTCCCAATTGCCCCGACTCCCTCCCTCTGCTCTACTTCCTTCCCCTCCCCACAGCACTTGGGCATATTGGTACATACTTATTAATCTATTTTATTAATGATGTGTATATATCTATGATTCTATTTATTTTGATGGTATTGATGCCTGTCTACTTATTTTGTTTTGCTGTTTGTCTCCCCTTTCTAGACTGTGAGCCCGTTGTTGGGTAGGGATTGTCTCTATCTGTTGATGAATTGTACTTTCCAAGTGCTTGGTACAGTGCTCTGCACACAGTAAGCGCTCAATAAATGCGATTGAATGAATGAATGAATACTAGGTTGCCTGATCTTCCCCGCAGAAAGCAGCACAGGGAAAGCGGAAGGCAAGACTTCCTGTGAAGTTCAGTAGGATGGAGTCCAAGTAGAGAAGTAGTGTGGCTTAGAGGAAAGAGCCCGGGCTTGGGAGTCAGAGGTCGTGGGTTCTAATCCTGGCTCTGCCACTTGTCAGCTGTTTGACTTTGGGCAAGTCACTTAACTTCTCTGTACCTCAGTTACCTCAACTGTACAATAGGGATTAAGACTGTCAGCCCCATGTGGGACAACTTGATTACCTTGTATCTATCCCAGTGCTTAGAAAAGTGCTTTACACAAATGCCATAATTATTATTATTAACAACCATGGGGAGTGCGTAGTTTCTTCTAAAAATTGAGGTGTGTGTGAGAGTGAACCTAGAACTAACCCCCACAGCGAGGTACTCCACTGGTGGAGAACTGCTTGCAATCCCAGCATGAGATTTCAGGAGGTGAAGGCGCCCTCCAAAGAAGAGTCAGAGAATTCTTCAGAAGGAAGTATTTATGCCATTTTGCGGTCCTAGAGTACCCTGTACTCAAAGAACTTTTATAAACCCCAACCAACATGGGTACTAGTGGTGTGAAAGCAGCAGTCCTGTTCTCAATCCAATGGAAGAGCAAAGTTTTTGAAATAATGTATATAGAAACAGATGAGCAGACTTCAGTTCAAAGACCTAGGAGCTGACCTTTGATTTCCCATGTAATTCTCCTTTCTGGCATTATTCATGAATGATTGGTCACTGTCTCTATGAATGACAGCACTATCTCAGTGTTCTTAAATATTTTTACTTTTGAATACTAATGCATATGTTTCTTGTCTATGTAATTTGCTGTCCTCGACAAGGTAAGTTTGTCAAGATTAGACTGTAAGCCCATCAAACGGCAGGGACTGTCTCTATCTGTTGCCGACTTGTTCATCCCAAGTGCTTAGTACAGTGCTCTGCACATAGTAAGCGCTCAATAAATACTATTGAATGAATGAATGAAAGTAAGACCTTCCTAGTTATGCCCTTCCTTAAGCCTCCTTAGTTCTCGTGTGCTTACTGGTTTATTTGTTATTTGCTGATGTAATTATTTCTGGTTTTTTATCATTAATATATTTCATCTCTTACTGAAAAATTCACGTCTCCTTATTCCCTCTATAAGACTGTGAACTCCTCAAGGACAGGGACTAACTTTTATTTCTATTACAGGTACCTCAAGATCTAGAGTACAGAGTTTTACCATAAAGGAAGTGTTCAATAAATGCTACTGATGGTGATGCTATTTTTGTCACTCCTGCTGATAGCAAAAATAACATCCAAATGAAAAGAGGGACTTTCTTTCCTGTTGTCAATCAGCTTCCAGTTGAATAGGGAGAAACTCCTCAACCTACACTTGCAAAAGAGCTCCCCATGGTAGGGCCTATGTTTTTCTTCTCTTCTCAGGGAGAGAGTTGGCTAAGGGAATAGAATTTGGGATTAAATAAAAATAAAAATCAGACATTCAGTCAACAATCAGGTAGGGGCAAGTTCGTCTAGACTGTAAACTCATTGTGAGTGGATAATTTGTCTGTTTATTGTTATATTACACTCTCTCCAGTGCTTAATACAGTGCCCTGTACGGAGTAAGTGCTCAATAAATATGATCAAATGAATGAGATGAGAAAACTATTATTTGATTCATATGCAATTGGTTTGTCTGGAACAGTTCCCCTTAGATGTGCATTAGGCATCAGAGATTTGGTTTTCCTCAGGGCAGAGTTGATCAAAAATGATAGATTTCCAGGAAAATTCTCTCAGAAAAATGCACTTGCCCCATTCAGGCACATTTACATTTGCACAGTGAAATAAATCAACTGGGAAATTATATTGAATAGATTCTCTTGGTGTTGTAATGACTTTACTTACTTTATTTCTGATTTTACTTTCTAGGACTTTAGAAAGGATTGATAAGTGCTTGATTAAGATGGTTTACATCTTCCAGTGGTCCTCATCTATCCAGTCAGCCATCATGTCTGCTTTATCCCCTGCCTCTCTAGAAAATTATGGAAAGGGTTTCCACAATATTCAAGATCAAACAGGAAATCCTCTCTTTGTGCCCTTCCTATGAGAGGTGGTGGATGAAGGGAACCTAGTCTTTATCTCTTCCACGTAATTAGAGGATTTCACCAAACAGTTTACAGTGAATAGAAAGCTTTAACTTTCTGCTAGAGGAGCAGGAGAGTAGAGGGGTGGGGAAGAACTCTTGCCTAAGATTGGCTAGCAAGACACTTGACATATGTAGCCTTTCTTACCAAGGGGTCAGGTATGGAATACTCATGGTTAAATATCAATTCTTCAACCAAATGTCATTATGTTTAAACTAAACCTGATGACATTAAACCATCAGATTTCTGAGAGTTTGGGAAAACTTAACACACTTAAATGCTCTAAAGAAAAATGGACCATTCATTATAAATCTTCATTTTAAAGGAGGCTACAACACAATACTGTTTAAAAGAAAAGTACAGGTTGATGAGAAACAAAGGCTTCAGGTATTACTGCTAGTTACCATGGCAATGCATTTCCAGTCATTGCCAAATCACGTGAGAACTAATTTTCGCCCCAGTTAATTTTTCACCTTCTCTTTCTGTTCTTGGTTTTCCAATCCCCATGTCCTCTCCAGAGTCCTGAGTTTGAATTTACAATGTAAGCCCTCACCAACACAGATATAGTTACTGTCCAACAGGAACCAGTTTAGAAGGCTGAACCCAGGAGATACTATGACACAGGATTAGAAACCTCCTAGCAATAAGTGTTTTCCCATATCTGTTAGAACATAGCCCCAGTGCATTTTTTTCTCAATTGTTTGCTTGTGGTATAATTGTCATATTCCTTACATTAAAAGAATAATAGTTGCATTTGTCAAGCCATTATTTTCTGCAAAGCAATATATGATGTACTGGGGAAAGGTAGAAGAAGAAGAACTCAGATCTGGTTCATGAGAAGTTCACAGTTTTAAGGAGGGGGTAGGTGGTGGTGTGTGTAGGGCAGGATGGAGAGAATTAGGGTTGGGGCTTCAGCAAAAATTAATGCAATTCAGCAAAACCATCCAATTAATCAAAAACAAAAATAACGAAGAGAGAAGCACATAACCATTCAGGGAACAGTTCTCAAGCTCCTCAGCCCTCTGACTACTATTTGAACTTTTGATGATCTGATCTTGACCTGAGTTTGTTCAGATGATTCTGCTTTCGTTTGTAGTACTACTCTGTCTATAGTTGATGGGCTGATGTTGGTTAAAAACTGGGAAATGGAACTCACAATTTGTGGCTTCTCCTTCCACTTCAGAAGTGGGAGAATGGTGGTGGATCATGAGTAGAGAACACTTTTTTTTGTATGGTGTATTTGTGTTATTGAAGAGTAGGGGTGATTAGGAAGGTGGGGGATGACACTGCGGTGCATAAGGTCAGAAAAGTCTCTATGAAGAATGGAGAGCAGGAGACGGGGGATGGGAAGCAAACTCCATTGTCATGTCATTCATCATGTCGGACAGAAAAAGAACAAGTTACATATTTAAATCTATGGGAAAATATATTCCCCAACAAGATGGCTCACCATATACCCACATTTTTGAAGAATATAATAAATTTGAATCCTGGTACATACCTGAGCTTCAGCACTCAATATGGTGAGAATTTCCTGCCAGGAAATACCTGTTGCTCTGGAAAAAACTGATTCATAGAGGGCTGATTTCAATATTTTCATTCCTTGATTGAGCCAAGTGAGATTGACCATGAACAACTACAGATTATTTATGAAGGGATATTTGAGGTCATTTCTGTTACAATGGAGAATTTATCCCACCAGGGAGGTGGGAAGGAAGTCCCCTATCAGATGGAGGATTTAGCATACATGTCTTTGTCTGAGGTGCCATTTGATCCTTACTTGTCAACATACCATGGCCAAAAATTTACTAGAGGTCATCCCTGTCTATTAGAGATTCACTTCCAGTCTCCAAGATGGACTGAGGAGTTTCCTGGGATTCAGCTGAAGGGTGATGGTAGTAACAGGGATGCAGAGACTTGGGATGAACTGAGCAGAAGCTCCCCAAACCTGCTTTAGAAGAACAGGAGAGCTGGAGGAGAGCTACAAGACAGAGTGGAGGCTGACCATGGTCCAACCTCTTCTAAAGGGACGCTAGGGCTTTTTTCAGCTGGGATTTAAGGCTAAGAACCCATGAAAACATGGAACCTCATGGTAGGACAGGGACTGTGTTCTATTTGATTATACTGTAACAGTCTCAGTGTTTAGTACAACACTTGACACATAATAAGTGCTTAACAGGTTATCATTATTTTGCTACAATAAACTCTTGTTTATTCTAAGATCTGTGTCTTCTGCTTTTATTAGATTTATTGTATTTTATTAGATTGAACTGTATTTATTGAGCTCTTAGTGTGTGCAGAGCACTGTACTAAGCTCCTGGAAAAGTACAACAGTAAACATTCACATTACCTGCCCATAGACAGGTTAGCAAAATATTGTATACACAGCAAGTATTCAGAAAATATGAATGTGGATGATGGTGACTTGGGTGATGAAGGTTTAGGATGAAAAACATTTTCAGTCCATGTGAGCCCTCAATTATTCTCCAACTCCCTCTTTCCTCTGCAAAATTTCCCAGTCTTTGTTATTACAAGGTTGCAGTATACCAGGCCTGTAGTCAGGATTTCATATAGGACGCAAGTAGATCACTTCAGAAAATAGCACAAGACTCATATGCTTCCTCTGGTTTGACTACAGTGTTGTTATCTGAGGAGTCCATGACATTTAACCTACTTCCACCAGGCCTTGTCACCTCTCAGACACTCTCTGTCCAGCTGGTGTCTGTCTCTGATTTTTATAAAAGGAAACAGATCTTCAGTAGGTGGCCTGGTATAAAAAGTACAACCCTGGAATTCAGAGGACCTGGGTTCTACTCCCAGCTCTGCTACTTGCCTGTTGTGTGACCTTGGGCAAGTCACAACTCTGAGCCTCCTCTGATAGGCTTTTCCTCTCTCTGAATTAGATTGAGTCCCATGTGGAACAGGGACTTTAGGCGACCTGATTAACTTATATCTGCTCCAACACTTAGAACAGTGTTTGACAAGTAGGGTAAGTGCTTAACAATACTATTAAAAAAATCACAAAACAAAACAAGAAAAACCTTAGAAGAAACTTCAGTGGCAGTTTCGGGGGTTATTTGTTTTTCCCTCTTCCATCCCTTATAGTCAACCTCAGAAGAGTAGGTATACGGGTCAATGATCTGGTTTGCTCTAGGGCTGTTGCTTGACTTGTCTCATCAATGACGTTTGATCGATACTTAAAATGTCCATACCTTAACTTTCATCAATTGGCTATGTCAATGTTTGACCAATAGCTGCTTGATTGTCAACAGTTTAATTGCCCAAACTAATGAAAGTGTAGCTGCAGAGTCTAATTAACTTCACATTTTTTCCCTCACAAAAAGTGTTCTCTGTTTAAAAAGTTGCTTATTTTCCAAACAGATATCCAAGCCTACCAAACTAAAGATTGTTTCTCAGATGGGCCCAGAACCTGAGAAGCAGCAGGGCCTAGTGGATAGAGCATGGGCCTGGGCGTTAGAATGTCCTGGGTTCTAATCTTAGCTCTTCCACTTGTCTGCTGTGTGACCTTGGGCAAGTCACTTCATTTCCCTGAGTTATCCCATCTGTGAAATGGGGATTAAGACTGTGAGCCCCATGTGGGACATAAACTATGTCCAAGCTGATTACCTTGTATCCACCCTAGCATTTAAAAGAGTCCCTGACAATAGTAAGCACTTAACAAATACCATTACAAAACCCTAAATCTAGGAAGGCACCTTTACTCAGAAACCATCAATAATTCAAAAACCCTTCTTAGCATCATGGGTGACAATACTACTTACAGTGTACCTACTGGGGACAGAGTACTGGAAGCCTGGGGAAGATACAATACAAGTAAAAGGTGTGTTCCTGCCCTCAAGGGCTGATATTCTAATGGAGGAGACAAATTGACTGGAAAAAGAATACATTTGGGAGTCAGAAGACCTGAGTTCTAATTTCTTCTCTGCCAATTGCTTGCTGTGTGATCTTGGGCTAGTCATTTAACCTCTCTGTGCCTCAGTTTTCTCAACTGTAAAATGTGCATTAGATACCTGTTCTCCTTCCTATTTATACTATGAGCCCCATGTGAGACAGGTATTGTCCCTGACCTAAACTGTCCTTATCCCAGAATTTAGAACAGTGTGTGACACGAAGTAAGTTCTTAACAAGCACCATATTTTTCAAAAACAGAGTAAAGCAACAGATTGTAGCTGATGAAAGTAAACTCATGCAATTAAACAATTAAATATAATAATAATTTTTGTCACTCTGTGCCTGTGACAAATTGGGCACACAATCTGTACCAAGCACTGTACTAAGCACTAGGGTATGTAAAAGATAATCAGGTTGGACACAGTCCCTGTTTTACATGGGGCTCACAGTCTAGCTATGATAAATGACATGATAAATTATGCCCGTATATACATATACACATATATACACATTTGGAATGTGTATAAGTACATAAATATATAGTTGTACTTTGCTTGCAGAGAAGATGCTACTAATTCCATCCATTTGTGTGGATGTGGTTGAAATGCTTAGACATGGACAGAATAAAGAATAACAAAAAGTGTGTTAGCATCAGCCTATTGTACTTACTAAGCACTTACAGTGCGCATAGCATTGTACTAAGAACTTGGGAGAGTATAATATAATATGCTGGTAAGCATGTTCCTTGATCACAATGAGTTTAGTCTAGATTACAGCAATTCAATCAATTTATTTTGCATCACAAGCATTTACAGATTTAAAATGTAACTCTGCTAAATTCAAACTATCTTGATCATGATTTTATTTTTTTAACCCTTTATTTGCACTGTCTTTTAATGATTTAGGAATCTCAGTTTTCTCCTAAACAGATCTGCTCTCTTTATCCCCTTCACCCCAGCTTGCACTTTGCTTATCCCAAACTAACTTCCTAGTTGTATTGCACACCCCTGACTGATCCACTATACACACACACTTCCTCCTTCTTGGAACTTTGTTCTCCTTCTAAACCCCCGATATTTCTAATCAGCCTCTGGATTGCACCCTAGCATTATAAATGACATCAAATCTTCCCAGATGTCCTGCTTATTTTTAAACATATTCCAGAATTGTATTCTTATTGCTTCTCTTGGAGCTATAGTAAATGAAGAATCAACATTTTGAGCTGTATTTTTGGATCACTCCGTTAGCAGGACTATGACTGTTGCTGTCTCTGAAATGTTACTCTCCATACAGGCAGCTGGAAAGGAAAATGGATGACCTGATTTTCTGGGCTCTTGATCCCTTGTGTTGTTATATTGTACTTGCCCAAGCTCAGTGCTCTGCACACAGTAGGCACTCAATAAATACAGCTAACTATGGTTGACTAGTATAAGAGAAGAGGGAAGTTCATGGTAAAATAGATTTTGGAATTTGATAATAGAATCTGTTTAGGAGTAGATCTCTTCAAATGCAGATCTATGTGTTTCCTTATATTGGTTCCTACAAAGAACCAGTCTGCTACTATTGCCCTTGAGGATGAGATACCTGGAGCCTGCTATGCAGTTCCACAACTGCTAAAATGTCACAGCTAGAGGAAATTTCTCTTGTCACATAAACCATTCAAGGCAGAATAATCTGTCTAATCTTTAAACTCTCCTGAGTCTCCTATTCCCAAGTTTAAGAGTGGTATTAATAGTATTTATTAAGCACTTGCTGTGGGCAAAGCACTTTACTAAGCACAGCACTTTACTAAGCACTGAAAATGGAAATTAAGACACCACCCCTGTCTCTCAGGAGGCTCCCATTCTAAAAATAAAAAGGGGAAGAGGGACCTAATGATAGGAAAGACAAAAAAAAAGAGGCATTGTAAAGACAAAAACAAAGCTTAGTAGTATACTGTGGCTAGAGAAGAATGGAATGGTGGTCATTTGTCCAGTTTTATAACAGTTCATTTTTCAGCTGTCTTTTCCCCTGAAGAGTACAGATTTGATATTGGACACTTCGATGTACTTTTCTGTTTCCCATCAAGACTCCCCGTCTGTGACAGCATTTCTACCATCTTTATTGTAACATACTCTCTCCACCATTTAGAACAATAAGTGCTCAAATGCAGTAGATTGAAAATACTACTGATTGATACCCATTGCCAGGGTGAGCCAAAGGGGTGGCACCTGGTGATCTTCCTTCTCCAGGTCAGAGGTCACCCTTTGCAGAGGTACTTGCTTTATACTCTCATCTCTAAGTCCTCTTTTCCTTTTCTTCAACTCCTTTTGGCATCACCCTGACTTGCTGCCTTTATTCATCTCCCCTCCCAGTACCACAGCACTTAAGTACATAACTGTAATCATTTTTATTAACATATATCCCCCTTTAGACTGTAACCTTCTTGTGGGCTGTGAATGTGTCTATTATTATACTGTACTCTCCCAAGCACTTAGTACAATGCTCTGCAAACAGTAAGTACTCAGTAAGTACAATTGACTGACTGATTTCCATGAGGGGTTAAATAGGGCTGAGGATACAGTGCACTCTCAATCTCATGTGATTGCTAAAGACAACCAATATGACCAACATTCAGAGGTTGCCTCAACACACCCACTCATTTAATGATAATAATAATAATAATAATGATAATAACATTTGTTAAGCACAACTATGTGCCAAGCATTGTTTTAAGCTCTGGGGTAGATACAAGGTAATCAGGTTGTCCCATGTAGGGCTCACAGTTTTCATCCCCATTTTAAAGATGAGGTAACTGAGGCACAGAGAAGTTAGGCGACTTGCCCAAGGTCACAGAAGACAAGTGGCAGAGCTGGGATTAGAACCCATGACCTCTCCCAAGCCCGGGCTCTTTCTACTGAGTCATGCTGCTTCTCAATGTAAGAAGCATTTAAAATTTAAGCCATCTGAGCATAAACAGAATGTTTCTGTCCACCAACGTGTAATGGTATATTTCTCCTTCATTGGTGAATGTGTAACATTGGCCCAAGTCAAGAACCTTACTGGAGTTCAGATATATTTCTCTCTTCCATCCAATTTGCTCACTCTGCCTATCGTTTTGCCACAGCGGCAACTTGGCATAATGTGTTTACAGAAATCCATGTTTACTCTGGTACTGTTTCTAATTTAGGTAGTTGCATATTGATTAGTTGTTGTGTCATCAAAGGATTGAGTTGGAGCGAAGCCAGGTCTTCTACAATGTTTGGGCTCTGTTTCTACTTTTGGAACCTTTGAAGCCTTTATCCAGGCTTCAGGGATTTCTCTTTCCATGCATGAGTTCTCCAAATTAATAGCCAGTAGTTCTGAGACTACATCTACCAGTTCCTTAAGTATTGCAGAGTGACAGTGCTTGTCCTTGGTCCCTCCTGCTTTAAATACATCTGACGTGCCAAGCCCTAGTCAACCCTTTCCTCCTCTAATTTCATTTTACTTCTCTCTTTTAATGGTCATTTTCTGCAGCCACTGGATCCCAGATAAATTTTTGGGTGGAAAAAGAGGAAAAACTATTTTTGTTGTTTCTGTTTTCACCTATTAGGAAAGTGGCATTCTCCTTAGCTCATCCCGTTTTCCTTTCATAATTGAAAAATATAATCCCATTATCCTTAATGTGCCTTGCAAGCTACATTCCCTTGGCTTTCCTGATTTTGCCCTTAAGGAAACAAGTTATTTCTTTATAGTGCTCCTTAGTTGCACTAGTTTTTGGTTTCCATATTGTGTGGTTTTTCAAGTTTCTACCTTTCTCCATCATCAAAAATCACTTCCAATGACACTAAAATTAGATAGCTTAGTTGGATTTCATAATTGTTCAAGATCTTGCTTGATAATGAAAGGAATAATTACTATGAAAATCCCAACGCCATAACAACTGGAAGAATTCATCCCTCGAAGCCTTAAATTACTTACAGTTAAGAGGATTTTAAAAAGCCTGGCTGCAAACAAGCGGGCAATTTTAGGTATACTAGTCTGTGTTATTTATATTAGAGTGGTTTATCAACTGTCTGCAGGGGATATCATTTTTCACCATAAGGCTACCAAGACCTCTACCTGAACTTGTACTCTCACCATGAAGATTTGTGGCTTCAACCAGGATAATGGTATAATAGAGGAAAACCAATCAATTACTAAATGTTCAAGGCTCCTTCTCAAGGCTTGAGTGGGATGAGCTACTCTGTTCCAGATATAAGTTGATGGAACATAGAAGCTTTGCTTCATTGCCTACTAGCAGTCATTCTTGAGAAGTAGCACCAACACAAAGCACTAAGAAGAGGCAAAGAAATACGGAAGTGCCGGGAAAAAAAAACTCTGAAATGTAGATTCAACCAGAGTGCGCTGTTGAATCAATCATATTTATTGAGCACTTAGTGCAGAGCATTGTATTAAGCACTTGGAAGAGTTCAGTGAAAAAGTGTTGGGAGACACCTACCCTGTCCACAACGAACTTGCAGATTAGAGGGGAAGCGAACAGTGATATTCCATGGTTTTGCTGCCACCTGAGAACAATTATTCAGGGATAGCCTCAAACTTAATGTTGGTATTTGTTAAGCGCTTACTATGTGCAGAGCAATGTTCTAAGCGCTGGGGTAGACACAGGGGAATCAGGTTGTCCCACGTGGGGCTCACAGTCTTAATCCCCATTTTACAGATGAGGGAACTGAGGCACAGAGAAGTTAAGTGACTTGCCCACAGTCACACAGCTGACAAGTGGCAGAGCTGGGATTCGAACTCATGAGCCCTGACTCCAAAGCCCGTGCTCTTTCCACTGCGCCACGCAAACTTAGATATTGTAAGTAAAATCTAGTGATGGTTCCTATTTAATAATTGAAATTCAGGGGTTCAACAGACTGCTGAGTGTCTCCTCTGAGGTAGTAGTAAAAACCACGGGTGCAGGACTTGATTTTCTGGGTTTGAGGAGTTATGAAACGATCCCCCTACTTATTGGCCTTCTCTTCCCCCTCTACCTCTCCTCATCCCACTCCTATTCTCTACTGGACCCATTCAAAACTTACCAAGTCATGTTTCCTGTGGCCTGTGAACAGAACCTTCTACTTCTTCCTGGCTGTTTGGCATCTTTATCTGGGAGCCACTATAATATATTGGTTGATTTCCAGGTCCAAAAAGGGAATTTGGAGTCTTCAAAAGGTGTTTACTATTTTCAGTTTCTATACAAAAATACCCCCACTTATTCTGTGTCACCCCCCAACCCCAACCAGCTAATATGAGTGATATAACAGCTAGGTCAACTTCCATATACCACTTGGACTACCTTATAACACTCATTTACAGTGAGCACTCTAGAACTATAGTCTGAAGAATAGGCATAGGTTCATGGAAACAGTGGAGGGAGAATGTGTTGCCCAAGTGCAATATAATAATCTCTCCCAGCTCCCCAATATGGTGGCAAATCCCTAGGTAGTTTCAAGAGCCCAAAGCAGAAGAGGAGCAGAATGGATGATGTCCAGACAGAAATAGTGTTGCTTTTTTTGTTTGCTTGCTTTGCTTGGGATATACGCTCAGTGGTTCCCAAGGATTCTCTGGCTGGGGTTTGGAGGGTGGGGGTGGGGGGGGCGGTGGATTCCAGGTCAGGCTCAGCACTGATTCTCACCATGAGGGGCCAAAGAGAAGACATAGTTATTTTAAATGGGGATAACTTGGTTCCTTAGTGGTTTTCGTGACTGGCTACTAGTGGCTCCTTTCTTGACTTAGTGATTTCATCTCCTTTTTCTTAATGAGAAATATGTGCCCTGATCACAGACTGATGTACACAGCAAGAGAATTTGGTCATCGATCTTAAGTATTTTCCACTGGGAAAAGCTCTCTTCAACAGAGCAGGTAAGGCAAAACTGACACTAAAGTTTCTGACAGACATCTCTGTTGCTTAAGAATTCTAAGATAAGGGCATAAAAAAATGCCAGCCAGCCTGGTTTCCTGTCTCTGACAATGGCAAAAGTGGAGGATTCATTGAATTGGATGCCCCTCTAGACATTTGGATGCCCCTCTAAACATCCACTCCCCACAGGCCTCTCGCCCATGTCTTGCCTTTGGCCTGGAACATCCTTTTTTTTCCATATCTCACAGACAATTACTCTCTCCTGCCTTCAAAGCCCTATTGAAGGGACATCTCAAAGAAACCTTCCCTAAGTTCTCACTGCTCCTTCTCCCACTCCCTTCTGTATCATCCTGACTTGCTTCCTTTATTCAGTCCCTCCTCCCAGCCCCACAGCACTTACGTACATACCCATGATTTATTTACATCATCAATAAAAAGCTCTTTGTGGACAGGGAATGTGTCTGCTACACTGTGTTGCACTCTCCCAAACACTTAGTACAGTGCTCTGCACACAATGTGTTCAATAAATCTGATACATAGATCCCTCTAGACTCCCTGTGGGCAGGGAACTACCAACTCTGTTATATTGCACTCTCCCATGTGCTTAATACAGTGCTTTTCACACAAAAAGCCCTCAGTAAATACAATTGATTCAAAAGGTTCTTAACCTTTTCTCCTCCATTCCTCTACTACTCATTACTTTCTCTCTGCTAACTCACTGTGGACATTTCTACTGGAAAGGTCAAGTTCCAAGTACTTAAATCTCTTCTCCCACACCCCACAAATGATTCCTTTGATTGTACTAAGTCTAGCACCTTCAAGTTTCAGTGAGAGTCCCTTATTTTGGTGTTGCCAGATTTTTAATGACAATTCTATGTTTACTTTGTCTACACTTTTCTTGATCCCCTAAATTTTATTCATATCCCCATCACCCTTTGTTGTCTAGTATAAACAGTTTCTTCAGATAAGTGGTGTTTTCCTTCTCATCATAGTGATTACATCAGAGAGAAAAGTGGTGGGACTAAAGTGAGAGAGAAAAGAAAGTGAAAGAAGGGGGAAAAAAAAGGAGACATTGTCTAGTCTACAAATAGACCCTATAATCACAAATGAAATGGGATTAGGAGGCAAATATTGGGTTTATCTGTCACACTCTCTAATAATCATACTGTTATTTACTCAGCACTATATGGCAAGGATTCTAACCTCTGTATTAGATATAAGATAATCAAGTTGGACACAGTCCCTGTCTTGCATAGGTCTCACAGTGTAAGTGAACCTGCTGACAGTTTATTTGCAGACTTGTCATTTTAAAGAAGCACTTTTTTGAAGGAAAGATTCTTACTTGTTGCTTGTTGTTGTGGGGTGGAAGGGGGGAGGGAAAGGAGTGATGTTGTTACTAGGGAACAGTACACAGCAAATCAAATTGAGAAGTAAAATTTTTCAGGTTTCCTGTAAGCTTTAAAACTGCCAGTAGCTGCAATTCCCCATCTCTGTGCTTTTTGGTACATCTAACATGGCAGCTCAAGGTGTTCTGGTTTTGAATCTAGTTAGGGAGCTCGCTGAATGCCTGAATTAGTTATTTAAGGAATGTTTTAGTCAAGGAGCTAGTCTTTTCACACTGAAAACTCTAGTTCATGACTGATCTGAGTGAGCTAGGAAATGGATGGTCTAAAAGGAGCTATGTGGATAGTTAGAAATGTTTACATGGTGCCAGAAGAAAATAAATGATCAAATGAAGTGAGTTTATATAACAACATTGGAAAAAAAATCAATGACCAGCCTAAAAATGATTTTTTTGTGAGAGTAGTAGGGAAACCTGTACCTCTAAATAGTTGAAGGAAAGCATCACTTGTTTATGGGATAGAATTCTCATTCAACTAAAATTCAGTGAACTTAAAACCTATTTCCTCAGCTTTGACAGCTTTGAAAAGCTGTTGCTTCAGTTGACCTTATATCCTTTTGGGAATGTCACATTGTTACTTTAGATGCTGGGTCAGGGCTTGTTCTTATTGAAATCTAAGGCATGAAGATGTCACAGTAGTACCCAATAGTATCATTTGTGAACTTCAGCTGGGCTGGAGTGAGTCAAATTCTTAATCAAATATAGCATTGGAAAAAAAAAATGTTTGAGAGTATGGGGTAGGTGTGATTGAACCCCTGTACTGAACTCAGACATTGTAATCTTTCTGACAACCAGGCAGTGTGGTCTATCTCTGGCCTTTATGTGTGACAGGATTAGAAAGTTTGTGATAAACCTATGGACTCATGACCATGAGAATTTGTGGGGAGTGAAATCAGTAGATTTAAGAGTTACGATAGACTAATGGATGAGAAGGCTACATTGCGAACCCAGAGTGAAATTTAAGCTTCTAGAGGGAAAGATTATGTGGATCCATTCCTAACCACAAGAAAAAGTGTCATTCACTTCCTCCAATTATTCCGATGCCACTGTCAAAGTTTAGCTTAATGGGCTGGTTGATCTGATCCAATAATGACTGTTTCTATGAATTTATGCTCTTTGTATAATGAAAACAATTCTGACAACTGTAGGTTCATCCAATTAAATCTGAGTCAAATAAGCAAAATAAAGATACCTTAATAATAATAATAAAAATAATGGCATTTTTAAGCACTTACTATGTGCCAAGCACTGTTCTAAGGTACAAGGTAATCAGGTTTTCCCATGTGGGGCTTACAGTCTTAATCCCCATTTTACAGATGAGGTAATGGGCACAGAGAAGTTAAGTGACTTGCCCAAAGTCACACAGCTTCTCCCCCACCCCCAGAATTGGCACTGTCATTGAGCTTTCTGGTCTCAGTAAACAGCAGTGACTCACTCTGGAGCCTAAATGAGTCAAACACAGCAGAAGAGAAGAATCTTTTTTTTTTTTTTTTTTTAAATCTCCTTTACACTCACCCATTCCCATTTGGGTCACTACACTGCCTGCAGTTCATAAGGTGAGCCTCAGTTATTCTTAGTTTCTATAATCTACGTTCTGTGAGGCACTTTCGGGTAGGATGTCCCCAGTGCGTTCTCAAAGTAAATATTTCTAATATGACATTTTGCAGTTTTTAAATGTTGAAGGATTCACTGATTGAATCAAATCTTGAAATCATGAAAATAGATGGCTTTGAAGAAAACTGCAGAACCATTATTGATGCCAAGATTAATTTCTGAAGATACCTACTTTTGATGTGTCTAAAAATAGGGGTTGCCAAGCAACCATGTAAAACAGAAAAATATCACTTAATGAAATCTAAATACCTATCCAGCTGTTTGTCCTGGAAGTCTGGGGGTCATTTTGCAAGCCGTATTTTTGTACATTGTTACAAACTAGGAATCACAACAGAGGCTATAAAAAATCCTATCTACTTGAAAGACTCTTCCTCTGTTTTGAATACATTTGAAGACATGAGGAAAATGTTTGAGACTGTGCCAATTGTGTTTAATTATTACCCTCCAGAATCAGAATTACTATTCTGCAGGATCTGAGGGTTAATACCCATCAGTAGTTGTGGTGAGGCTTCCAGTTATGGTTTCTTTGAGGTTCTTGCCTCTGAACACAGATCATTCCCTGAGGGACAGGGTGATATTGGCAGCCCAGCAGAAATGATAATTGTATTGCAGGAGCACAGCAAAAGATGAGGTCTTCCACTGAGAGCAGAGAAAAAAGTGTAGGGTTTAATTACAGTCTGCAAATCCACAAACTGTGGAGAGAGACTCCTAGCCTTGGTTTCTGGCATTGATCCATGAGTCATTACTAACTTCCCAACAGCCTTTCAATGATACAAAAGATAAACTTTCACATAACAAGAACTGTTCCTTTCCATTTTGTAATATTAGCCTAACTGCTATTAGAAAGTGTCATCTAAAAATTGTCTGAGGCCATTTTACTGCTCGGAAATGGTTGTTCCATTTTATTAAAGGGAAATCACTACAGCCCAAATGCCCCAGCCCTGAAGGAAGAGGAGGGAGAGAACATCACTCCACAAAACAAAAGCCAAGAAAACCTTAAGCATTTCACTGTGTACATGGTATAGCTGGAACTCCTTCTTAGGGGGTGGGGGAGAAAGAAATTCTCACTTCCCAGAACAATTTGCAGTAATTCATCAGACTAAATGCCAAGAAACAAAGTTCACAAAAATTGCCGTTTAGGTCAAGGTGTGTCATGTGAGATTGCATAGCTGTCAGCTATTTTGCACTTGTAGAACCTTGCACTTTTAGGAAGATAAGCAGGATTTAGAAGCAGAATAATGGAACCCATTTTGAGGAAGTCACTGCTGCTCTTGCAGGATATTTATCATGGCATGGAGGACAGCTTCATATACATTTAAGTGATGCCTGCATAAAGTCAAATTTTAATCCAACAATGCTTAAAGAATTCTAGATCAAATTGTAAGCTCTTATTAATAATAATAAAAGATATAAAATATCACATTTAAGCACCTATGTGCCAAGTATTGTGTTAATCTTTAGGGTAGATAGAAAATAATCAGATATGGACATAGTTCTTGTGCCAAGACTCATTCGAAGAGGGAGGGAGAACCAACATTTTATCTCCATTTCACAGATGA
The DNA here is from genome assembly GCF_004115215.2 of Ornithorhynchus anatinus. Classification (NCBI taxonomy): domain Eukaryota; kingdom Metazoa; phylum Chordata; class Mammalia; order Monotremata; family Ornithorhynchidae; genus Ornithorhynchus; species Ornithorhynchus anatinus. The sequence continues at coordinate 40,875,737 of NC_041737.1, read as the reverse complement.
GGAAAATGAGACGCTGTTAGATTGTAAACATCCTGAGGGCAGGAATTGTATCTTTTACTTGTTAGACTCTTCCAAGTGGTAAGGTATAGTGCTTTGACATAGTATGCACCCAATACATTCTAGTGATTAAATTGATTGACTGAATTTTGAAAGTCTTTGAAACTCAATGAGTATGAAAACAACAAGGAAATTGAAATTGAATTTGATATGTTCAGAACTGGATTCTGAACAGCAAAAGATTAAATTCCATCCTCATTGACAGGCAGTACACCATTTGCTTATCAATTTCACTTAAAATGAACTTGCTTAAAATATTTACCTTGTCAAAGAATGTACACCCCAACACTGCATGATCAACCTTGTTTCAAAGTTTCCACTTATTTGGCTTTTGGATATCTTCAAAATTTTAGAGTCCAATTTAGCATTCTTATTGGGAATATTCATACAATCCAGCATTCTCCCCCAGGGTGCTTGTTATAGCCTATGGTGGATTTTCAAGTAAATCATACGATAAAATCACCTAACAGCAGTGTTTTAAAAAACCCACACACAACTACACAAGAGGAATACATAGATTTATTTATCTTATTTGGAAATTAAATTCAGCCAATATTCTCCCAAATTCCTGTACAACAGGTCACTAGAAAAGCTCATTAGGTTTTTCAGCTTATGAACTTTGGTGATAATTCACAATTTGGTTGGGTGAGATGATGTCACAGTTGAGACGTGACTGAGCATTCAAAAGTTATAGTGCTAATCTAAACTATACAGCTCAATTGGATTACAAAGAATATATTTGAGAGCAGATAAGAAAACATGGTTTTGGAAGACTTTGAAGGACATGGTGAACTTGCAGAGCATTGTATGAGGTTAGAGAGTGATGAGAGAGAGAGTGACGGCTACCTTACTGCTACGGGCTCTCGTTATATCCCGGCTAGACTACTGTGTCAGCCTTCTCTCTGACCTCCCTTCCTCCTCTCTCGCCCCGCTCCAGTTTATTCTTCACTCCGCTGCCCAGCTCATCTTCTCGCAGAAACGATCTGGGCCTGTCACTCCCCTTCTTAAACAACTCCAGTGGTTGCCTATCAACCTCCGCTCCAAACAAAAACTCCTCACTCTAGGCTTCAAGGCTCTCCATCACCTTGCCCCTTCCTACCTCTCCTCCCTTCTCTCTTTCTACCGCCCACCCCACACGCTCCGCTCCTCTGCCGCCCACCTCCTCACCGTCCCTCGGTCTCGCCTATCCCGCCGTCGACCCCTAGGCCACGTCCTCCCGCGGTCCTGGAACACCCTCCCTCCTCACCTCCGCCAAACTGATTCTCTTCCCCTCTTCAAAACCCTACTTAAAACTCACCTCCTCCAAGAGGCCTTCCCAGACTGAGCTCCTCTTCTCCCTCTACTCCCTCTACCACCCCCCCATTCACCTCTCCACAGCTAAACCCTCTTTTCCCCCCTTTCCCTCTGCTCCTCCCCCTCTCCCTTTCCATCCCCTCAGCACTGTCCTCGTCCGCTCAACTGTATATATTTTCATTGCCCTATTTATTTTGTTAATGAAATGTACATCGCCTCGATTCTATTTAGTCGCCATTGTTTTTACGAGATGTTCTTCCCCTTGACTCTATTTATTGCCATTGTTCTCTGTCCGTCTCCCCGATTAGACCGTAAGCCCGTCAAATGGCAGGGACTGTCTCTATCTGTTGCCGACTTGTTCATTCCAAGCGCTTAGTACAGTGCTCTGCACATAGTAAGTGCTCAATAAATACTATTTAATGAATGAATGATAATAATAATAACAATATTAGTTCAGTATTTACCATGTGCCAACAACCTAATCATAATAATGATTATGGTATTTGATAAGTGCTTACTGTGTGCCAGGTACTGAGCAAATACAAGCAAATCAGGTTGAACACAGTCCCTTGCCCACATGGGCCTCAGTCACAATTCCTATTTTACAGATCAGATAAACTTAGTGAATTAAAGTGACTTGTCCAAGATCACACAACATACAAGTGGAAAAGTTGGAATTATAACTCAGGTTCTTCTTACTCCCGGGCCCGGGCTCTATGCACAAGGGTCCTGCTGAGAGTCCTCTTGCAGGGGTGAGTGCCAGAAGTGGTGTGCAAACCACTATCATGATAACCAATTCTCCCTACATTATTTCCCAGCCCTGAAGATTCTGCAACCCAAGCTTATCACCTGCTTTTGCCATCAGTGCTCTACTCCAAGTTATAGAAGAACCATTAATGCTCAAGAAAACATGGTCCTTGCTATTCAGAAATAATCAAGCAGACTTCATGAAGTTGACTTTTTCAGGATAACACAGTCTGTACAGATGCCTGCTGGCTGGGGCAAGTAGTTCAAGAAGCATCCTTCCCTTCATGCAATAGAATACATTATCTAGGGGTGAAGTGTCTTCTTCCTCCTCTGATCCTTGAATTACCATCAGAAGTTCTACACTGCTATGACCTCTCCTGAGGCTCAGAGAAAAGGTGGCCAAGAGCCCCAAAAGGTACTAATTATACCATTTTTGAAGCAAGGGAAAAAAGGAAATTTAATTTGTAAATGTCTTGCAACTTCTCAATAAAGACATATTATTGAATTTAAAGCTTTAGAATTTTCACCATTGTTTTATAGTTAAAAATTAACCTTCTTCAATATGTTTGGTGTATCCAAAGACTTTTCATTTATGACAGCTGATGCAGTAAATCTTAGAGTATAACTCCCTCCCTGATAAAATCATTGCCAACTTTACTTTTAAGAATTCTTGTTAGTGCTATACATGGTTTAATATGATTCCAAAAGGCTAGGAATACATTTGCACTTGTCTAAATGTTTTAGGAAGGTACTCTCCAAATATTTGCCAAATTTTCTCTTAAATTTTAATTTTGTAAAAAAAAAATACATTTTATGCTCACTGCAATTGTAAGAAGCATATTCTACTAAATCCTCAGCAATTAGACTTCATCTTAGGGACTGTAAAGATACAGTGAAGCTTCCTCATTTTGCATGTAAATTGAATATAATTTGGAACTGAAGAGGGCTTTGTCCTATTAGAGCCAACAGAGCAAAGGAAAAACCTACTTTATTATTCTATTTGTCAAGCGTTTACTATGTGTCAAGCATTGTTTTGAGCACCAGTATAGGTATAAATTAATCAGGTCAGTCAGTCCCTATCTCATGTTGGGGCTCACAGTCTAAGCAGGAAGGATATCAAGTATTAAGTCACTCTTTTACAAATGAGGAAATGGGCACAGAGAAGCTAAATGGCTTTCCTAGGGTCACAAGCAGGCAAGTGGCAGATCCAGGATTAGAACCCAGGTCCTCACTTCCCCTTAAGCCAAGCATCTTTTACTGCCTTAATTGAAATTATTTTCAAATAGAGATGTTTCAGTTCAAACTCCTCATATAAAGCCTCAACCTTCCCTATTCCATCACATAATCATCAGATCTCAAGTCAATCATTTATTCAGTGCTTACTCTGTGCAAAACACTGTACTAAACACTAGGGAGAGTACAATATAACAGAGTTGGTAGATATTTCCTGCTCACAGTGAGCTTACAGTCTAGAGGGAACCTCTGGTCTGGGTAAGGACCCTAATTAGCAGTGTAGTATTGATCGTGGAGACTGTAAGAGACCTCTATTTAAATGTCAGTCAATCATATTTATTGAGCACTTACTGTGTGCAGAGCACTATACTATGCTCTACCAAGAGCATTAAACCAGGCATTCCCTGCCCACAATGAGCTGAGTGGAATTGAAAGCAGTCATTGAAATTAGAGGCCATTTCTGAATTGTCAGATTAACTCCTTGGTTGAAATCACTTTTCTTTACACCTTAATAATAATCAGACCCGAAAACAGTTAATCACTGGCGGGTTGTTTCTTTTTTTTTTTTTTTTTATCTCCCAGGGAACTAAAAGACAATGTCAGCCCATCTCCCTGTTTGGTGATAGTGAGCATGGTAACCAAAGGGAATAGTGAATCAGGCAAATTGGGATACTTACCTCTCTGGCCGATCATTCTCAGTCTCCTACGCTGGAGCCTCCTCCCCCTCCCATCCTTTAACTGTTGGAGTTCCTCAAGGGTCAGTTCTTGGCCCTCTTCTGTTCTCCATTTACACTCACTCCCTCGGTGAACTCATCCGCTCTCACGGCTTTGACTACCATCTCTACGCAGATGACACGCAGATCTACATCTCCGCCCCTGTCCTCTCCCCCTCCCTTCAGGCTCGCATCTCCTCCTGCCTCCGGGACGTCTCCACCTGGATGTCGGCCCGCCACCTAAAACTCAACATGAGCAAGACTGAGCTCCTCATATTCCCTCCCAAACCCGGTCCGCTCCCAGACTTCTCTATCACCGTGGATGGCACGACCATCCTTCCCGTCCCACAGGCCCGCAATCTCGGTGTCATCCTTGACTCGTCCCTCTCGTTCACCCCACACATCCTATCCGTTACCAAGACCTGCCGGTTTCACCTCGACAATATCGCCAAGATCCGCCCTTTCCTCTCCACCCAAACGGCTACCTTACTGTTACGGGCTCTCGTTATATCCCGGCTAGACTACTGTGTCAGCCTTCTCTCTGACCTCCCCTCCTCCTCTCTCGCCCCGCTCCGGTCTATTCTTCACTCCGCTGCCCGGCTCATCTTCCTGCAGAAACGATCTGGGCATGTCACTCCCCTTCTTAAACAACTCCAGTGGTTGCCTATCGACCTCCGCTCCAAACAAAAACTCCTCAGTCTAGGCTTCAAGGCTCTCCATCACCTTGCCCCTTCCTACCTCTCCTCCCTTCTCTCTTTCTACCGCCCACCCCGCACGCTCCGCTCCTCTGCCGCCCACCTCCTCACCGTCCCTCGGTCTCGCCTATCCCGCCGTCGCCCCCTGGGTCACGTCCTCCCGCGGTCCTGGAACGCCCTCCCTCCTCACCTCCGCCAAAGTGATTCTCTTCCCCTCTTCAAAACCTTACTTAAAAATCACCTCCTCCAAGAGGCGTTCCCAGACTGAGCTCCTCTTCCCCCTCTACTCCCTCTGCCATCCCCCCTTTACCTCTCCGCAGCTAAAGCCTCATTTTCCCCTTTTCCCTCTGCTCCTCCACCTCTCCCTTCCCATCCCCACAGCACTGTACTCGTCCGCTCAACTGTATATATTTTCGTTACCCTATTTATTTTGTTAATGAATTGTACATCGCCTTGATTCTATTTAGTTGCCATTGTTTTTACGAGATGTTCTTCCCCTTGACGCTGTTTAGTGCCATTGTTCTTGTCTGTCCGTCTCCCCCGATTAGACTGTAAGCCCGTCAAACGGCAGGGCCTGTCTCTATCTGTTGCCGACTTGTTCATCCCAAGCGCTTAGTACAGTGCTCTGCACATAGTAAGCGCTCAATAAATACTATTGAATGAATGAATGAATGAATGACAGGATAGACATCCTTCACCTCAAAAAACTTGAGGTACCACTCCCAGCCCTCAAAAAATGCTACACCCATTTCCCCCTACACCATATGTGGAACCAATCAGTGGTCAGAACCAAGCACTTAGGGGATCAGGTGGAGGGAAGAATGGGGAAATCAAATTCAGGAGTGAAGAGACTGCTCTGATGACCATATATTTGTTAAGAATTTACGATGTGTGTTCAGCACTGTTCTAAGCACTGGGGGACATGTAACCTGATCAGGTTAGGTGTCTTCCCTGTCCCAACATGGGGCTGACACTCAATCCCCATTTTATAGATGATGTATCTGAGGCACAGAGAAGTTAAGTGACTTGCCCAAGGTCACACAGCAGACACGTGGAATAGCTGGGATTAGAACCCAAGTCTTTCTGACTCCCAGGTCCTTGATCTATCCTCCAGGCCATGAAATAATGCTGCTTCTCCACCTTTCCTGTATTTCTGCCTCCAGGAACAGTGCAAAGGTTAGACCACGCACCAGTCAATTAACCACTAGTGGAACATTTTCTTCCAGCACTTCTTCAGGCCCCAGAGGAATAGCCTTGCCTATTGACCTGATAATGTTTCTCACTGTACAGGAGTTAATTCCATAAAATACTGCACCAGTTGCTTAGGGCATCATTCCCTGGGAGCTCCGAGCCTCTGTTAAGAAATGTTTTAAGCAAAAACATTTTAGTGGCTTTCACTGCAAATCAATTCTGGACATAAACAACTTGATTGCAATGTGTTCAACTGGGAATCTATTCCCCATAAAAATACATGCTTCGCTTAGTCTCAAGGAAATAGAAGGCTGGTTTACTGTGTGTTAAGACTACTGGAGGAATATCTTGGAATTCTAATTTCTGAAACAAAGAAAAAAAAATCAATTGAACAATGGTTAAAATGCAGAGATTGAAATGTCTTTGGAAGTGTCATAAAGATTGCTACTTTCCTGGTAGTACATGCTAAACCATGGTAGTGGCTCGTGGCTGCATTCTCCTTGGATGAAACGCCCCTGGGACCAGCCTCCTCCCCTACATCTAGAACTGACTTCCCCATGGGAGATTTTCCATTCCAGGGATGGCTACGGGCTCCTTGGAGAAACATGTGCATGTCCAACTATTATCTAAGGGAGCAGGCTAAGGTTGACATTTCCATGGAGGCATCTAAAAGGTCCCTTAAACTGAACTTAATCCAATTCTTCCATCTGGAGGTCCCATAACCCAAAACTACTGCTGAGCAGTAGCTGTGCTAGGACTGCTTTGGGTTGAGAACCAGTCCATGAAAAGAGGATGCTACTATTCCTATTCACCATGCTCTTCCCCCATTCATTCATTCAATAGTATTTGAGAAGTTACTATGTGCAGAGCACTGTACTAAGCACTTGGAATGTACAATTCGGCAATGACAGATAGAGACAATCCCTGCCCAATAACGGGCTCATGCACTTGAAGTGCATTATTGAAGAGAGGGAAGGTGGAGTGGATTGGTCATACTGGGGGCTGAATTGGTGGGACAGGCCAGAACAAATCCCACCTCTGTTGGAACCCCCAAACATGGCTGTGAACCGCAGGTAGAACATCTTGCCAACAAGTAATAGTTGTATGTGTTTAGCACTCACTATTTGTCAAAAACTCTACTAAGCACTGGATAGATGCCAGATAATCAGTTCTCACATGGGACTCAGTTTAAGTAGGAAGGAAAATAGGCATTGAATCTCCATTTTGCAAATGAGGGAACTGAGGCACGGAGGAATTCAGTAACTTAGAGAAGGCCACCCAGCAGGTACATTGCAGAGGTGGGATTAGAACCCAGGTCCTCCGAATCCCAGGCTCATACTCTTTTCATTAAATCATGCTGCTCTCTATGCCATATGATACCCTTAGTGTAGAAAATATTCTCTCCCTGCATATAAGCAACTCAAGAGCCCAGGCTTGGGAGTCAGAGGTGGTGGGTTCTAAGCCCAGTTCTGCCAATTCTCAGGTCTGAGCAAGTCACTTCACTTCTCTGTGCCTCAGTTCCCTCATCTGTAAAATGGGGACTAAGTCTGTGAAATACACATGGGACAACCTGATTACCTTGTATCTACCCCAGCACCTAGAACAGGGCTTGGCACATAGTAAGCACTTAAATAGCATCATCATTATTATTATTATCTCTTCAATGGCTCCAGACATCTAGTTTGCTCATGGTTTAATAATAATAATAGGAAGTTTTTAAAAAATATTATGTGCCAGGCACTGTACTGAGTACCAGGATAGATACAAGGTAATTGGGTTGGACAAAGTCTTTGTCTCACATGGGGCTCACAGTTTTAATCCCTATTTTTACTGATGGAATAACTGAGGCATAGAGAAGTTAGTGACTCGCCCAGAGTAGATAAGTGGCAGAGCTGGGAGTAAAACCAGATCCTTCTGTCTCCCAGACCCTTACTCAATTCACTAGACAATGCTGCTTCTGGTATGTAGTAGGTGCAAGTTTGAACTATATGGAAGATCACATCCACAGCTACTCTAGAAACCCTCCTCCTTATCTGAAGTCCCTTTGTCATTCAATCTCCAAAGCACAGCCTATCATATTGGATCCAAATCTGTTCCACTGCTCCTGAACATCATTTAGAGATGGTAATCAGGTTTGTTTGTTTTTTTAAAGTGAGAAAAATAGGACTCTGGATAGGAAACCTGGGGTTCCAGCTATGAACCAATTTCAGTTTTCTTCAGGTTAACGGTTAGACTATAGTGCTCTGCTGACTTGACATGACAGTTGCTCATCTTCTGCAAGTGCCTTTGGATCCCTGTCCTTACTGCCTACAGCTTCTGTCTGAGTGATTCAAGGACTTTTGATGATGCTTGAAGGCTTTTGAGTGGAAAGAGCTTCCCAGAGGATCAGGAGAGGATTTTAATCCCAGCCACATTTTCATGGTCGCATCCTCAAGCTTGATTACCCAGAAGACAATCATTCAATCAGCCTAGACTCATGACAGAACCCTGAATATTGGGATAGGGGTTATCCCAGCCACTTGCAATTCTGATGACCCACCATACTATAATGGAGCAGCATTAAGATATGGAAACTTTTCACAGAGGAGCCAAATTAGTTTAGTAGCTGTGTTCAAATAGCCTTTTTTAAAAAAAAAAATATTTAAGTATTTACTATGTGCCAGACACTGTTCTATGGACTGGAACTGAGATTAGGAGGGAGGAGGAAAGGACTTCTTTGCTCTTTATTCTTGTGGAGAGGGTGGAATTTAATTATTTAATCCTCACAGCATGTACATATCCATAATTTATTTTAATGTTTGTCTCCTCTAGACTGTAAATTAATTGTGGGCAGGAAACATGTCTACTCACTCTTATATTGTACTTTACCAAGTTCTTAGTACAGTGATCTACACACAGTAAGTGCTCAGTAAATACAAGTCATCAACTGACTGGAAATTCCTCCTGGTAGTGGGAGAGAATGAATCCATTGGTATTCATTAAGCACTTATTGAGTGTAGAGCACTGTATAAAGTCTTGGGACTGCCAACAATACAGTTGGTATATAGGATCTCTGCCCTCAGGAAGCTAACAGTTTAAGGGGGAAACTTAGAATAATAATAATTGTGGTATTTGTTAGGCACTGTACTGAATGCTCACGTAGTAGAATCTAGTGGAGAAGTGAGAGATTACTTCTGGAATTAGGTGCTGCAGCCCCTGTGGATAGAGCAAATAATTCAAATATGCAGCACCCCCCCAAAAAATCTATTGTCCCACTGTATCTTTAACCAGATTGGTTAAAGTGTCTGATTTGAGCTTCTCCTCTCATTGTTCTCCGCAGTTTTGCACATTGCCAAAAAGCAGGCAGCCAAAAGAGAAGCAAAGGGCCCAGATAATCCGCAATCTGGAAAAATCGGACTCTTGGGAAATCAGGGATTGGGTGTATGTTTAAAGAAGAAACCGTGGATGTAAAATAATCTCCAAGGCTATAAAATCTCTTGGCACATAGTAATTGTCAACAACTGGCAAGTAAAATCCAACTTATTTATAAGTTAATTTTTCAGGTTTCCACCTTCTGAATCCCTCCATAATTTTAGGCTAGTGCTCTTGATTGTTTGGAAATTCAACAATGACTCGTTTACTGGAGCTGCTAGGTAGAAAAGCAGGAAGGATATATGATGAGAGAGTCGCTTTGGATTGGAGTGCAAAGCCTTTGGGATCATAACTCTTGCTAACTCTTATCAGGCACAAGGGTTCCTCTGACAATAACTCAAATTGATTCTTCCCAATAATCGTTTTCTATATGCCATCCAATTACCTTCTCAGGATAGTTCACATGAATAATGGCTTTAACCCAAGATCTAGGCTTGGTGAACAAGCTACATTTCCTCATTTGCTGGGCTGCCTGGATCTTTTTCTTTACACATTTTCACAAAGCATTTGGAATTTTACACAGGCCAACATGCCACATTCGTAATTTCCCCAAGAAAAATGGATGTGAACATAATCCAACTAGAGCCAGAGAATTGAAACTGGGAGAGCCAAACTCTACACCCAGCACAATTTTTGAAATACCTGACTGGGCTAAGACAATCTATGATAATGCCTATACTATATTTGAGCTCCTTAGAATTGGACTGGTTGCTTAAAATGGAAATGGGATTTTCTTATGAATAACATCGAGATGGCCGGATTTTAAGCCACCAAGCAAAAGGATGCTTCCCCCTCTAAACTGTAAGTTTATGTGGGCAGAGAATGTTTTCTTATTGTTACATTGTACTCTCCCAAGCACTTAGTGTAGTGTCCTGCACACAGTAAACACTCAAATGATTGACTGACTAGGGAACTAGATTAACTAGATAATCTAGATGTAAGACAACACCATTCAGAATCATAAAATCAGTGCTGGCTGCACTCTCAAATATGGTAGTGATAATATTTGGGATGTATTTTTTTTTTTTACAGACTTGTATGCTGTGGAGACATCATGGTGGGTGAGCCAGTATGGCAGAGGATGGAGGAGGGGAAGAAAATTGCAGCCAGGTGATGGACAACCAGGAGCAGGCATCAACTCATCTTCTGATATCTCAATAGTTGCTACTCTATGCTGGTTAAATAATCTCATGACAAATGATTACCCTTAAATAATAATAATGGTATTCGTTAAGCACTTAGAATATTCCAAGCACTGTTCTAAGTATTGGGGTAGATACAAGTAATCAAGTTGTCCCACGTGGTGCTCACAGTCTTAATCCCCATTTTACAGATGATGTAATTGAAGCACAAATAAGTGAAGTGGTTTGTCCAGGGTCACATAGCAGACTAGTGGTGGAGCTGGGATTAGAACCCACATCCTCTGACTCCCAAGTCCGGGCTTTTTCCACTAAGCCACACAGAAGTAACTGGACCCAGGCTAAGAAGGGAAGATAAAGACTTTTGACACTCTGGGTTTGGGGAAAAGACAAAGTTGAACAACTAAAAATATTAATGGTTTCAAAAAGGATGTGAATGAATTACACTGGTGGAAAGTTACGGATGGAGAGTGGAAATGTTAGGTGTCTTAGATTGTTCATCCTTAATCATGATGATGGGTATCCTGGACAGTGACTGTCATAATTTCTTGAAGTTTCCTAGAGATATCATAGAAATTGTCTTAGGGTGGATGGATCATTGACTGATCCAGGGTTGGCACTACTTTTCATCATATGTCATGTCTTGGAAAAGTGATGTTTTCCACCCCCTCATTTCTGAATGGAAACATGGAGAAGTGATCTCAGACATCTTTTTCACAGCAATCTAACCCAGCAAATGGGCACGTTGGACTCCATAGTATTGGCTATTCCAATTTGATCAGTTCTGGAAATTAATTCAAGCTTGTTTTCCTATTCCTGATTCCAAGTTCAAACATCCTTTTTGGATTGAGTCAAAGCCTCCTTGTGCCCTTTGAAACTCTGCTATTAAGTCTTCACAAAGGGGATAATCATTCGTCCCAGTGTATTTTCTGAAACTTGCATTGTCTTTGATTATCACAGGGGTTGTTCATACTTTGGCCTACAGCCTTAAAGAAAAAAAAAATAGAGTCAAGATAAATCCATTGTTTGAGCTGTTCTAACCAGTCCACTCCACAGCTCTTTACATCTATGCGTGATAAAAGACTGTCCAGATCCAAGTTTCTTTCCTTTGTGTCTATTCTGCAAGTTTTCCTTTTCATCTGTTTCTATCTTGAGAAGTAACCAAAGAGACTCAGAGAACAATTGGTATCAGTAGCCATTGTTGGCTAACCTGTCTTCCTCTTTGGATTGAAGTACTCCAATTGTAAGCATTGTACATTTGACAATATGCACAATATTAAAAAAAAAGAAATTTTGCATGCATCAATATCTTCCCTGTGCCTATTCTTACTGTTTTGCATATCAGTTTCTGAAAATGTGCTATCCCATTAAAATGTCCAAGCCCATCTCTCAGGAAATCTAATTTTGCTAGTTTCCAGAATAATTTTGTATTAGCCTGTTAGCTATTTAGAAACTTGCAATTCACATACAGCATGTCAGCGCTCAGAAAAATACATTATCTCATTTTTCATTCTACATGTTTAAATACTCTATTTGAATTCCAAATTTCCAGAAAGATCTCCTTAAATTATGCTGAAAAAAATCACTTGGGTGCTTAACATGCTAATACCCAAATAAACCTCTTTGTTAATCCTTAAAGCTCTGTATTTTTTTTTAAGAATGCTCCATTTCAGTTTTATAAGTAGTGGTTAACACATTTTTTAAGATGTAAGAGTCCAATCCTGTTTCATCCCTCTTGACAAACTGATCGATGTTTTAGAGTGTAAGTTAGGGATATACACCCCCAAGCCTCCCAACCCCGAATTGCTCTTGCAAGAGTTGTCAGGGAAAGATAGAGGACATATCTTGACAAAAATTCAGTAGTTAAAAGGAGGATGGGGAGAATATAATAAACATAGTTGGATAAATAAATCTATAGCAAATCAATACACAGATAAGTGCACAACAGCACTGAGATGTGGCAGAATTTGTTATTCACTTTACATATTTCAATCATGTTTTATTCTCCAATCTTTGTGTCTTTTGTTCTGTTTCTATTGGTAGTATTTTCACTACATCTGCTTGCAAGTTTGCTTTTCATTTAGTAATAAGGGTGCCGCAAACAGAGGTTCTTCAGGATTTAATGTCTGAATATATATTTAATAATAATAATAATAATAATGATAATAATAATGGTATTTGTGCCAGGCACTGTATTAAGCACTGAGGCAGATACAAGGTACTGGCTAATTGGATTGGACACAGTTTCTGTCCGGCATGGAGCTCACAATCTTAATCCCCATTTTACAGATGAGGAAATTGAGGCCCATAGAAGTAAAGTGACTTGCCCAAGGTCACACAGCAGACAAGTGGCAGAGCCAGGATTAGAATTTAAGTCTTCTTGACTCCCAGACCCGTGCTCTATCCACTAGGCCATGCTGCTGTCCAATGGCTCAAACTCTTATATCCATGTGTGTTTAGTTCAGGACAAATGTGGCACCTCTGAATCAGTGGTATTTGAGTGTTACTGTATGCAGAACACTGTACTACGTTCTTGGAGGAGGAGAACTGAGCTGGTAGACACGAGTCCTGCCCACAATGAGCTTCATGATCACATTTACCCATAAATCTAAAGGCTTACCCTGTAGGGACCACCTCTGTCTTATTGAACTAGGAATCTGACAAATGAAAGCTGCCTCCTAAAACGTTGGCTTCCTTGTGGTCCTACCCTTGATCAGAGATTTCCTAGAATCTGGGGACAGCTAGATGGCAACAGATCAGTATCCCCAGAATTGATGAAGAGCTAAAGTGTGCAGAGACCTGTATTATAAATTAATGGGGGCTCTGTAAGAAATTGTTTTAATTAGATGTCTGTATTTTATGAAACCTTGAAACTGAAGCAGTGTGACTCAGTGGAAAGGGCACGGGTTTGGGACTCAGAGGTCGTGGGTTCTAATCCCACCTCCACCACTTGTCAGTTGTGTCACTTTGGGCAACTCACTTCACTTCTCTTTGTCTCATTTCCCTCATCTGTAAAATGGGGATGAAGAGTGGGAGCCCCACATGGGACAACCTGATTACCTTCTCTCTCTCCCAGTGTTTAGAACAGTGCTTGGCACATAGTAAGCACTTAACAAATACCATTATTATTATTACTGCAAAGGAATTTCTATTTAAAATTCACTGTTTAATAAAAACTGGTCTTAAGCAGGGCAAACCGGTTCCCCGTCAAATGCTAATGATGAATGGTAAGCAGAGAAGTACAAAATTTACTGGAAGCTTCCAGTCTACTAAAGTTGGAAACATTTCATCTTCCACAGCCTTCTTGGATTTTACCTGGTATGACAGAAGCCCTCAGCTACTTCAACTGTTTACCTTTTTTTAATTGGTATTTCTTAAGTGCTTACTACGTGTCAGTCACTGTTTTAAGCACTGGGGTAGATACAAGTTTATCAGGTTGGACACAGTCCATCCCAAATGGGCTTCACGGTTAATAGGAGGGAGGAGGATGAAATTTCCATTTACAGTTGAAGAAGCTGAGGCAGAGAGAAGTTAAGTGATTTGCCCAAGTTCACTCAACACGCAATTGACAGAGCCAAGATTAAAACTCAGGTCTTCTGACTCCCAGGCCCATATTCTTTCCACTAGGCAATGCTGCTGCTCTCCCACCTAATGCTTAGTTTCAATCAATGAAGCAAATCATTAACATTTGAGCACTTTTGTGCAGAGTACTGTACTAGGAACAAGGGAGAGTACAATACAACTGAGTTGTCAGACATGTTCCCTGGAAGACACTGAGTTTACAACCTAGAGGCAGAGATCGACAATGTAAATAAATTTTAGTTTGAAGTATAATAAAATAAATGTGATATTTTCCCATAGAAAAAAACTGTTGACACCACTATTTTTGTACAACACAGGGATTTGTAGGACTAAAACTATTATACTGTTGGAGGAATGCTTGCATTTTACAATCTGCTACCTTGATAAGGCAGAGATCATGTCTCATTCTATTGTACTCACAATGCACACTGTTCTTTATGGTGTAAGCACTCAGCACCACTGACTGTACATTTGTATATGACTGTGTTCCTTCAGCCCTTCAATACTCTCCCACAAACTCTTTTAGATTTGTCTCAGACAGACTCTGCAATTTTCTAGAGGATGATTCCTATTCAGAATGTAGTGGCCCTGATCAAACCCTGAAGGTGACTTCAAACGTGTGTGTGTATGTGGGTGTGGGTGTAGGTGTGTGAGAGAGAGAGAGAGAAACACATCCTGGGTTCAAGTCCATGTCAGCTTTGATGCAAGGTAGACGGAAGTCACATGTGAATCGCTAAAGCCTTGAAGATGGGGGCCCTTCACAACAGTTAAATCCCTGGAAACCAGAAGCCTTCAGTGAGCTCTGATTCAGATCCCCTGTTCCCCATCCTAAGTTTCCAATTGATCTGAACACAGCATGAGTTTTACCTGAAGTCAATTTCTAGCCCTTCTGGCTTTTTGGGTGCTCAGTACATGGAGCATGTGCGTGCGCATGCACACACACACACACAAACACACACACACACTCTCAAACATAGCATCCCTGGTGGTTAATGAATACCATCATAGAAAGCTTTCAAAAATCATTTTCTTACCAAAAATAACTTGATGCCATTTCAAAAAAATCTCCTGAAAGTTATGATTCTGGAAGATGTAAATGATTACCTTTATTACATTCTCTGGTCTTCAAGGAATCCACATTAGTCACTCATTCAACCATCTTTATTGAGCACTTACTGTGTGCAGAGCGCTGTACTAAGCACTTGGGAAAGTATAATTAACAGTGACATTCCCTTCCTCAAGAAGCTCACTCTTTCCATCCCAAAGAGCTGAAAATCTACTAAGAATTGCACCTACTTAAGGCAGACACATCTCAGCCTGCACAGGTGGGATTTAGAACTAAATGGAATTCCTAAAATAATTATCAGATTCCACAAGCTGTAATGCCTTCCTCCTCCCTTCCACACTTGTCCAAGGCACATTTCAAAGTTGAAGGAAACTTTCAGATTAATATCTTCACACCCTCTGCTGGTTGCCCAGTGTACCTCTGAAACAGTGTTTCTTCTCACCCTCTAGCAACTTCATTGGTTAAAACTGTTTCTTGATTTCATTTAGGTAAAAGGTAGGGAACCTACCAAGATTAGGTAAGGAGTTTTTAGAATAAGTCGCCAAAATGCCGTGAAGTTTTCCCTCTTTTTCATTTGAATTTTGCTGCCTCAACTAACAACTGTGAGAGCCCCTCATCAATAATATTTTAGTGTTTACTGGGGGCAGAGCACTGCACTAAACACTGAGGAGAATACAACAGAGTTGGTAGACACATTCCCTACCCACAATAAACTTACAAGGCTCAGTTCATTCATTTTATCGCATAACCTCTCCTTTGGAGAAATCATTCATTCCCATGGTTTCAATTATCTTCTCTAAACCAATGTTTCCCAAATCATCTTTTCCAACCCCAATCTCTTTCCTTCTCTGTAGTCTCATATTTCCTCCTGCCTTCAGGGCATCTCTACTTGGGTCTCTCAGACACCTCAAACTTCACATATCCAAAACAGAACTCTTCTTCCCCCACAGACCCAGTTTATCATTGGTATTTGAGCACTTACTGAGTTAGACTTTGCCATCATTATAACCACCACCACCAGCCTTCCTGTGTCAAACTCGGAATTTTGACACAATCCTTGATTTAGCTCTCATTCAAACTGCATATTAAGTCTGACTCCAAAGCCTATCAGTCCTACCTTAATTTATTATAAAAATCTCATCCTCTAGACTGAAAGCTTGTTGTGGATAGGGGTCAGGTCTACCAATACCATCATATCCTATTTTTCCCGGGGTTTAATACAGTGCTCAACATGCACACATACCCTTCTAATAATAAGAAGAATAATAATAATGGTGGTATTTGTTAAGCGCTTACAATGTGCAAAGCACTGTTCTAAGCGCTGGGGGGATGGATACAAGATTATCAGGTTGTCCCACATGTGACTCAGTTTTAATCCCCATTTTACAGATGAGGTAATTGAGGCACAGAGAAGTTAAGTGACTTGCCCAAAGTCACACAGCTAGCAAGTGGCACAGCTGGGATTAGAATCCATGACCGCCGACTCCCAAGTCCAGGCTCTTTCCACTGAGCCACGCAACTTCTCTAGACTGTGAGTCTGTTGTTGGGTAGGGATTGTCTCTGTTGCCGAATTGTACCTTCCAAGCACTTAGAACAGGGCTCTGCACACAGTAAATGCTCAATAAATATGGTTGAATGAATGAATAAACAGATGTATGAGCCACCATCCTGTGTTATCAGGAACAAGAACTCACGTGAAGATATTGATTGTGTTTTTCAAAGCACCACTAGTGCTCTCATTCCTGTCAGTCACATCCCCCTGAGGATATGGAGCTCAACAATTAAGTAGGAGGGGAAGGATGCAGCACATGAAACTTCATGCACAACTGTTTTTTACTTGAAGGACGCACTTACACCCAAAGCAAGGTACCACAGCCAAATGTTATGTTATAGCATTAGAGCCTGTGGCCTTTGATTCACATTAGCCAGCTACTTTTCAAGATTCCTGCTGGGCTTGTTCACCTTATGAAATGTCCCATGTGGTTCTGGAGTCAGAAACATTCATCACTGACATTCTTCTCTCCAGCAGAGAGAACCAGGATTTGACCCATCCAGGTCTCTTGATTCCACTGGACCATCAGAGGAGCAGCCACTCAGTGTCAATTTAGTCTAGCAATAGCCAGAAAGATAGTCTGCTCTAAAAGCACGAAGTGTACCAGAATTTCCTGGACTTTAATGAATATTTCCGGAATGCTGTTATTTCCTAGAATGCTTCTCTGTCATTCCCTGCCCCCCCCCCAAAAAAACCCTTTACCCCTACTCTAATCGTTAAGGCTGCTTCTGCACTGACATTTGGAGAAGATCCCGAGAGCCTTGTGCTGCCGGAGCTGTCTGCTTCAGTCCAGAGTTGCCGCAAAAGAGCCACAGGAGAATTTGTTTGTGTGGGCAGGGATGATAGGTATTTCAATCGCCACCAAAGAGTAAGTAACATTCTTGTTTGGGAAGAGTGCCAGCATTCATTAAGTGCTTGGTTTATCCAGAGCCTCCTGTATAGCTTCTATTGTTTAGTGAAAAGAAACTCTGCTTTCACCTGCCCGTTTGGAAGTGAGCAGAGTGAGCTCTTGCTATTGACAGTTTCACTGTGCTGTGGTATAAGTGCTCTCTGACAATTGGGAAAACATGCCTAGCCAGGGTCTAAAAGAAAAATCAGAGGAGTCCTAAAGAAAGGCAGGCAGAGGAATCAAATCAATTCTCTCCCCTTCTTCCCTTGTCACCATGAATTGGCTTTCAGGAAGAGCTGTGTTCATAGGGAAACTGAATCGCTATTAGCTGATACCGATGATCATTTAATAACAGTGGTAAATATATTACTGCTTACTATGTGCTAAGCAGTGGGATCAATACAAGGTAATAAGATTAGAAATAATAATGATGATGGTACTTATTAAGCTTTACTATGTGCCAGGCACTGTGCTAAGTGCTGGGTTCGATACAAGCAAATCGGGTCGGACACAGTCTCTGTCCCACATGGGGCTCACAGTCAATCCCTAGCCCAAGTCAGTCATCTTTTCCCCTCCTCCCCATGTATCCCAAAATCTCATTCATGGACAGAGGTGGGGTCTTTTGGGCACAGGGAAGTGGCAAAGTACCCTTTATGTTGGGCGGGAGAAGAGGTAAATAATGGAATTTCCCCTCTAACCCCCATCCCTCCTGCTGGATGGAACCCCTCACAAGGATATGTGCCCCTGGCCCCAACCCATTCTTTTGGGGACATCTACAAGAGGCTTAATCTTTTTTATGTGATGATTGAGGCATAGGGCAGGGAGCTTGGTTTTGAAGAAGGAAAAAGGGAGGAGCAGCTTCTGACCTGGACTCAAAAGACCCAGATTCTAATCCTGGTTATACCACTCATCTGTTCTAAGACCTGGCCTCAGTTTCCTCATCTATAAAATGAGAATTCAAGGCTTGTTTTTCTCCCCTCTCTCTCTTCATACTCAGACTGTGAACAGAGTGGAACTGTGTTCATTTATTCAATCATATTTATTGAGCGCTTACTGTGTGCAGATCACTGTACTAAGAGCTTGGAAAAGTACAATACAACCTGATTGTATCTATCTACCACAATGCTTAATAAATACCAGTTATCAGAACTACATCTCACCTGAATCTACCTTTGATTTGATTTACTACATGTCAATCACTGTTTTAAGCACTGGGGTAGATACAAGTTTATCAGGTTGTTTATCAGGTTGTCTGTGTGCAGATCACTGTACTAAGAGCTTGGAAAAGTACAATACAACCTGATTGTATTTATCTACCACAATGCTTAATAAATACCAGTTATCAGAACTACATCTCACCTGAATCTACCTTTGATTTGATTTACTACATGTCAATCACTGTTTTAAGCACTGGGGTAGATACAAGTTTATCAGGTTATCAGGTTGTCTGTGTGCAGATCACTGTACTAAGAGCTTGGAAAAGTACAATACAACCTGATTGTATCTATCTACCACAATGCTTAATAAATACCAGTTATCAGAACTACATCTCACCTGAATCTACCTTTGGATTTCATCCAAAGCATTTTCAGCTTTCATTCAATAATACCATTTTCCCTTTTCTGTTTATCTGTTTAGTAAATAAAACCTTTCACCAGCCCTTAATGAGAACCATATGGAAGACCAAAGGTTGTGCTGTACATCTCAACAGGCCTATTGATGAGAAACTCAGCCTGCTCAAATTGCCACCCTCCGAGCCTGAACTGGAACTCGAGACTGAACAGCAGACTCTGAAAGCCTGGGCACCTTCATCGGCCATCATTTAACGAATGACAAGGTTATGTGACTCCGAAGGAGATTCCCCATTCATCTGTCTACATCCATTGTTGTGGCATGGTGGGGGATTAGGAGTATGTACCTTCATACCATAGGTGAAAATGGGTTCTTTTCCTATGTTAAATTTCTGCCCCATTTGAAAAACACCAAGTGTGTAAATTACTGGCACTTTTCCAAATTATTTCTGTAAATCTCTCTTCACCACCACTGTACTGCCCCACAAACTCCCCTACAGACTGGTCCAACACCTTATAAACCCTTGATGGGAAGAATAACCAAAATTCCCTCAAGGCATAATTTTCTGAACCTTATAAAATTAACTGGCAAGGAATTCTCAGTCAGCAATCCACTTTGTAATAGCCCATTTCTCCTTTTCAACCCTAATAAATGGCAGGACAAGCATTCTCAATTCTGGTAGCGATAGTGCACATGCCTTGTGGACTTTATCCCCAAGTGGTAAAATATGTACACTTTATATGAAACATGAATAGCTTTTTGGAGTCACAGTGCTGTGGACTATTTGGTCTGCTGAAGATTGATGGTCTGTACCAACCTACTTCTGAAAAATCCGCTATACTCAGGCTCTCCACTGGAGATTCTCAGCTGGATATGGTCAGCAAATTGGGCTCCCTACACTGTATGCCACCCAGTGGCATGAGGAAAAGTAAAATAAACCATGGAATCAAGTTAATATGCCCTCCAGAAGACTGACAATATGGTCTCATCTTGATTCAGTGGAAGGTCTACAGGGCAATCTTAGCATCTTTCTTTAAACACTTAGTACAATGCTCGGTACACATTTAAAGTACTCCATGCATAGCACTGGAGGACCTGCTCCAGATGCAAGATCTGACTTCAGTAGCAGTTCTATACAGTCTACTTATATACAATATGTAATGAGGTCCTGAAACACTGCCAGCCCACTACCACTGAAACGACATCACACCTCCCCTGGATGGGGCATTTGAGGAGAATGGCCAACAACAGGATAATCAAATAATTGCTACAATTAATCATATTAAGTGCTTACTACATATGGAACACTATTAAGTGCTTGGGAGAGTACAAAACAACAGAATTAGACATTCCCAGCCCAAAGTGAGTTTATAGTTTTGAGGGGAATAGGTGGAGTTGAAAGTGGAGTTAAAGGGAGAGGATGTAAATAGAGTGACTAAACTGACTGTTGTAAAGACACAAACCAAAGCAGCAGATGAAATGGCAGGGTCTAGGACATCCTCTAGACTGTAAGCTCACTGTGGGCAGATAATGTGTGATATTGCTGTCATACTCTACCAAGCACTTAGTACAGTGTCCTGCACACACAAAGTGCTCAAACATGATTGATTTATACACCAGACTCTGAAATGTGCCATGTTTTTAAATATATATTATTTCTATCTTTCCAATCATGTCTGTTGCCAAACCCCTCTCCACCATTTTTTGGGGCCATGAGATCTGGAGGGTCACAAACCCTATGCAATTGTCACCTGTGTATTTTCTTCCAGCACTAAATGCTTTTGTTACCACTACTAAATATATTTTTATATCAAAGTGCATATAATATTTAGTGGTTTAACATAGCCATACATGCTATTTTCATTTTGTGGGAAAACCATAAATACATACATCCTAACGAAGAGGGATTGTGAAGATATGCAGGAGAAAGAAGATAAAGGAGGAAAAAAAAGTACATTTTTAGTAGGGGGAATTCCTCATGTCTCAGTGATAGACCATAACAACAACAGATACCTAGTCTGTGAAGGCCATGTCAGGCTGGAGAAAGAGCAGAGGCTATCAGAGACCATCTGAGACTCTCCTTAGTTTAGAAATGAGGAATTAATCCACTCCAATCCAGCCTTAGTCCTTCTTGCCTGAGAATATTTCCAGTTCAGGGTTGGGGTACACATCCTGAGAGTTAGAGAATCGTTCCTCATCAGCCAGCTATATAAAACCAAATAGAGAAGCTGTGTGGCCTAGTAGATAAAGCAGGAGTCTGGTCAAGGATCAATTTATCTGCTGTGTGACCTTGGGCCAATCACTTAACTTCTCTGTGCCTCAATTTCCTCATCTGTGAAATGGGGATTAAGACTGAGCCCTCTGTGGGACAACTATGTCCAACCTAATTTGCATTTACCCCATTGTTTAATACAGTGCCTGGCACATAGTAAGTGCTTAGACTGTAAGCCTGTCAAAGGGCAAGGACTGACTCTATCTGTTATCCATTTGCACATCCCAAGCGCTTAGTACAGTGCTCTGCACATAGTAAGCGCTCAATAAATACTATTGAATGAATGAATGCTTAGCAAATATCATAAAAGATACCCTTAGAGCGCCATATTGGAAGAAAGAACTAATGTCTCTGCTTTCTTCTGCCTATCCTCAGTATTCATTTGTAAATGTTAATAGGCAAAAATTGGTTCATTAACTAAGGCATCATTGCTCTAACTGCCAAGCGAGTGTGGGTAATATCTTGGAAACAAACACCATTCTGAAAGATCATGCTTTGGTAGGTAATTCCTAGGAAACGTTCAAGAAAGCAAGAGATTTCTTCTTAATGATCACATCAAAGATTCAAAGGGTTTGTTATTTTGCTTTTTTTTCCCCAGAGAAGTACATAATTGCTTGAACTTATCTGCATTGGATTAACAGCTCATGTGCAACTTCTGTAGTTTCCTTTCCAGATTTGCTGGCAGGGATTGAACAGGTTGGAATGAGTGTTCTGACTGGTGGGTGTACACAATCTGTGAACTATTCAAATCTTATGCCCACTGCTTCAACATCCAGTGTTATTAAGCACCTGTAGTGTTTAGGAACCTGTACTAAGTACTTAGGAATACATTTGAATTTCCCCACATAGCTTCAGTTATCTCGATTTGTTCTTCATGTAACATTTCTGAAAAGTAGGGAAAGGCACATATGATACTCTCCCTGGCTAGACTATAAGCTACCTGTGGGCAGGGAACATATCTACCAAATATGTCATACTGTAGTCTCTCAAGTGCTTAGTCAGTATTCTGCGTGCAGTAAGCACTCATTAATCATAATAGTGATATTTGCTCAGCACTTACTATATGAGAAGCAGCATGGCTCAGTGGAAAGAGCACAGACTTGGGAGTTAGAGATCGTGGGTTCGAATCCCAACTCTGCCACTTGTCAGCTGTGTGACTGTAGGCAAGTCACTTAACTTCTCTGTGCTTCAGTTACCCCATCTGTAAAATGGGGCTTAAAATTGTGACCCTCACATAGGACAACCTGATTACCCTGTATCTACCCCAGCGCTTAGAACAGTGCTCTGCACATAGTAAGCGCTTAACGAATACCAACATTTTATACGACTAAGTGCTGCAGGAGGTTCAGGATAATCAGGTCCAACATTCTAGGTAGGAGGGAGAATAGGTATTAATCCGCATTTGGCAAACGAGGTACCTAAGACAAAGAATTGACTTGTCCAAGACCATACAGCAGACAAGTTGCAGACCTGGGTTTCAAACCCAGGTCCTCTGGCTCCCAGGCCCAGGCTCTTTCCATTAGGCTAAACCGCTTCTCTGTCAAGATTCAAGTCTTCCCTAATTTACCATTGATTCCCATTCTATAGACAAGGCTACTGATATATACAGTATTGTTTTTATAGATGGAGAACTAGAGTGAGTATCCAGATGTCCTGCAGTAGTAGCAGGACTGCCAGGGATACTATAAGAGATGCTCCACACATCCTTCTATTTCCATGGTAATACCTCAGTTATTTCTACAATCCTTCTCAGGCTGCATTTATTCAGTCATTTATTGAACATTTATTACTATCTGCAAGGCACTGTACTAAGAGCTTGGGAGAGTACAATATAACAGTAAACAGACATTTTTACTGTCTGTAAAACAGTACATTGAGCTTATATGCTTCCACTTCCTTCCTCCAATGCCAACCTACTCACTGCACCTCAGTGTCATCACACCACCAACCCCTCACCCACATCCTCCCACTGGCCTGCAACATCCTCTTGGTTCATAAACAGATCGTGATTCTCCCCACTTTTAAATCCTTATGAAAAAAAAATCTTCATGACATCCTCCCTGACAAAGTCCTTATTTCCCCTACTCCCTCTTGCCTTGCCTGGACATGGATTTGTATCCTTTCAGCAGTACATACAAATAATTCATTTTAATGTCTGCCTTCTCGTCTAAACTCTAAGGAGGGCAAAAGGGAAGGGGTGAGTTTTAAAAAGTTGCAAAAGAGTGGAGTCAGGGGCACAGGTAGGGAGGGTAGATTTAGAAGAGGCGGCACTCATCTTTAGTTACTGCAGGTAATATAAGGAAAGTCAAAGATGGTGAAGAAGTGGGAATCTGAGAGGCGTAGGGAAGATTTTAGGGAGATCACACCTGGTTTCAATTTTGTTGATGAATTTTGGGGCCAGGTCTTTAGGGGAAAGAGGGTGGGGGAAAGGGGACAGAAGTTTAGAGGAGGGAGTTAAGTATCTGGAACAGCTAGTGGGGGCATTAGGTATGGGAGTAAGTTAGGTAGAAGTTTTCTCATCAGGCAGTGGGAAAGGCTGAATTGAAACATAAAAATGAATTTAAGGTATACAACATCAGAATAATGTCTGGATTTCTATCATCAGCCCTGTGCAGCTGGGGCAAAGGAGCAGAGGAAGTATTCCGTAGACGTGATCTTGTTTTTGGGTTAGTGGTACGAGACAGGGACAGGGATAAGGGAGTTCAGTGGAGAAGGTGGGGTTGAGTGTCAATGTGTGTGCCAGGGGAAAGTAGTTTGAGTATGGAGACCAAATTGGATAGGATGGGTGTAGAATACTTAAGGGAGTCAAAAGAACAAAAGATCTCCCTGGGTATTGGGGGGGGGGCGGTGTGGGAGGATAGATTTGTGGGGGATAGGAGTATGAGAAGGAGAAGGTGAGGAGGTTATGGTCTGATAGAGGATTTCCAGACTTGATGAGGGAAGAGATTATACGGTTACTAGGTATTATAAAGTCAAGTGTGTGCCCAAGTTGGTGAATGTGTGAGGTGGGGTGGAGAAGGAGGTCTTTGGAGTAGACAAGTGAGAAGAGGTGGACAGTGGAAGGATTATGGGCCAGGGGGTGGGCATCCACATGGATATTGAAATCCCCAAGCCTCAATGTTCAAATGAAAAGGTAAGAGAAGAGAAATTAAGGGGAGCTGAGTTCTAATCCCACTCTGCCACTACACTGCTGAGTGATTTAAGACAAATCACAAAACTTCTATGTGTCTGTTTCCTCATCTGATCAGTGGGGATATACTTATACCAGTTTCCTTGTCTTTTAGATTGTGAACCCACTGTGAGACAAGGACTGTGTTTAATCAAGATACTTTATATACCTGGAAACAGTGGCCCATAAATGTTTGGTAAAGACTATAAATAACATTTTCAAGCATTGAAAAATAACCTTAAAAAGAAATGCAAGCAAAACCCAGTAATGAATTAAAAGCCAATCCCTAAATACCCATTTTTACACAAGGTCTTTCATTTCAAAGTTTCTTTAAATAGATAAGGTACAAAAAGAATGCACTCACAAACAGCACCTTCTGCAAGACTGAAGTACACCTTCCTAGCAAGGCAGGTAGAGAATGAAGCTGGAGAAAGGGAAAAGTCCCCCAGCCCTGATGAATTTAAAGAACCCCACCCACCTTAATTGGTTCATTCCCATGTGCATCTGGAAAATGTCATCCCTGAAGGAGGGCTTTTTTGCCTTCTTGCTTTCAGACCAGTCGCCCACCTTCAGTGGAAGGTTGAATGCTTTAATTGCCACCACAGAAAGGTCTCTGTTGCCGAATTGTACATTCCAAGCGTTTAATACAGTGTTCTGCACATAGTAAGCACTCAATAAATACGATTGAATGAATGAATGAATCCCGGTTACTTGACAAATGGAAAATCAGCGATTTGAATCAACCTACTGATTCTTATATCTGAGCCCTTTCCAATAGACTAAACTGCTTCCCTAGCAGACATGAAGTTTGCCCATGAGGAGTTTACAGTCTAATTTGGCCCAGATTGTCCTTCCCAACTTGCATATTAATAATAATAATAATAATGGTGGTATTTGTTAAGCACTTATTATGTGCAAAGCACTGTTTTAAGTACTGGGCAGATACAAGGTGATCAGGTTGTCCCACGTGGGGCTCAAAGTTTTAATCCCCATTTTCCGGATGAGGGAACCGAGGCCCAGAGAAGTGAAGTTACTTGCCCAAAGTCGCACAGCTGGCCAGCGGCGGAGCCAGGATTCGAACCCATGACCTATGATTCCCAAGCCCGGGCTCTTTCCACTGAGACACGCTGCTTCCTAAGCCAATGGCACCCCACTTGCCCATCCAAAGAAGGACTTGCTTCAAATCAGTAAATGAGCACAATTAAATAAAAAACAAAATATTGCCCAATATACTGTAATGATGAAAAAACAAATGTATATGGCCATTTAAATATCAAAGGAGGATGCTAAAACCAGTAAGGCAATAATCCATGCTCCATTTTTATGAATGATTTCAACTCAGCTCTTTGTCCAGGTGGAAAAATAGAAATATGAGAAATCACAGAAAAGAAATGAGAAGGGCTATGCCCAAATGAAGGAAAATCATAGTTCATCACCTCATGTTACAAATCCCTGCAGATCTTTCTCCTAAGTATTAACTGGCATTTTGAAAAGTTAATTAAAATCAGAAGCACCAGATACGAAGATATAAGGTAGGGTGCATTTCTCTCCTACTGACTCCTTAACTCTGTTCAATTTTCTTTTAATTTACTGGTTTTCATTTTAGTTTTATATTTTCACTTCAACCGGGAATGTTTTAGCTTTTTCAACTTTTTTCCTGGTGCAACCACTGTAATTTATCCAGATGCACCATGAGTAGCATACTGATGCCTCTAGTAAGTGCTAATGCAAAGCTATGAAACTAGCTCCAGGGAGAAGAATAGTATAGTAACAGTCAACTACATCTTGTTCCCAGAGAAACAATTT
Source organism: Ornithorhynchus anatinus (assembly GCF_004115215.2). NCBI lineage: Eukaryota > Metazoa > Chordata > Mammalia > Monotremata > Ornithorhynchidae > Ornithorhynchus > Ornithorhynchus anatinus. The sequence continues at coordinate 40,849,350 of NC_041737.1, read as the reverse complement.
CTTTCCAAACTAATATTTTGATTACTTGTGATTCTTTTGTGAAAAACTTTGCTACATTGAAAAAAGGAAAAGACACAAATGAAAACTAAGCAGAGTGGATGGTTTTAAACATTAAGTACTGATTTTTTTTCACGTAATGGTGGACAACTTTGACTTTTTTTTGGTTGCGTTACACCTTACAAAAGCACTGGACACAGTCAGAACTCAGGTTTCTGTCAAACACTAAGTAAAATAGACTGCCCCAGGATACTTCCCAGATTCCTTAGGCTACCCTACTTGTTTTGATGTGCAAATAAATATATATATATATATATATATGTGTATATATATAAAAGTATATATATATATATATCTGCAATTCTATTTATTTATATTGATGCAATTGATGCCTGTTTACTTGTTTTGATGATGATGATGGTATTTGTTAAGCGCTTACTATGTGCCAAGCACTGTTCTAAGCACTGGGGTAGATACAAGATAATCAGGTCGTCCCACATGGGGCTCACAGTCTTAATCTCCATTTTACAGATGAGAAAACTGAGGCCCAGAGAAATCACGTGACTTGTCCAAAGTCACACAGCTGACAAGTAGAGGAGCTAGGATTAGAACCCATGACCTGCCTATCTCCGCCCTTCTAGACTGTGAGCCCGTTGTGGACAGGAATTATCTGTCTTTGTTGCTCAACTGTACTTTCCAAGCACTTAGTACAGTGCTCTGCACTCAGTAAGCGCTCAATAAATATGACTGAATGAATATTGTTTGTCAAGTTTAATTGAATATCTTCTCCAATCACCATTATGATAAAGTTGGGCTGAGGGTAGGTCCAGGCCTGTTCAGTATGGCTTAGAAGAAGGAGTTTTTAACCCTGGTTTTAACCCCAACTCTGCTGCATGTCTGCTGTGTGACCTTGGGCATGTCACTTAATTTTCTGGGCCTCAGTTACCTCTTCTGTAAAATGAGGATTAAAAGCGTGAGCTCCATGTGGGACAGTGACTGTATTCAACCTGAATAACCTGTATCTACCCCAGTGATTAGAACAGTGCTTCGCACAAAGTGCTAAACAAGTACCATAATAATAATAATTATTATTAACTATTATTATTCAATCTCGTCTCTCCTTGAAATGCTTGAAAATGCAACAGGCACTTAGAATCCAGACTTATTATTCTTATTAACAAAGACTCATCCAAAGCAACAGGTTATGAGCAACATCAAGTGTCTTCGAGACTGTCATAAAAATTGTTGAATTTGTTAAGAGTTACTACTATGTGCCCGATATTGTAGTAAGCACAGGGATAGATACAAGATAATCAAGTTCCACATCGAGCTCACATTCTAAGTAGAAGGAGAATAGGTGTTGTATCCACATTTTGCGGATGAGGGAATTGAGGCACAGACAATGAAGTGACTTGGCCAAGGTCACACAACAGGTATGTGTTGGAGCTAGGATAAGAACCCAAGTTGTCTGACTCTCAGGCCCCTGCCCCTTCCCCTAGACTGCTGCTTCCCTAGCATTCAGTCAACCAGGAATTGCTAAATGTTGACCACTTGTGTGTGTGATGCACATCTGAATGAAGACAAGAAAATGAATATAATTATCTTGCTCAAGTTGAACAGTGGTAATTTAAAGAAAAGCTTGAGTTTTCTATCAGCCTGCACTTTGGACCCCTAAACAAATCCCAAGATTTTTATCTGTGACCCAGAAATGAATGTTGTTACCTATGCAGTAGACACCTAATGTTGCCCAGTTAGATAAATGTGCAGAAAACAAACAAAAAAAGATAACATGCCTTTTAGAAAACTTATAAAGTTTGACAACAAGAGAACATTTAACTTCATATAAAATTGAAGATCTATCGACTGCCTAACCATATATATGACTTTCTGCAGAGGAAGGTCTGAGAAGCAGCATAGTCTAGTGGGTAGAGCATTGGCCTAGGAGTCAGAAGGAGCTGGGTTCTAATCCTGGCTCTGCCACTTGTCTACGGTTTGACCAGGGGTAGGTCACTTCATTTCCCTGTCCCTTAGTTCTCTTATCTGTAAAATGGGGAGGAAGACTGTGAGCTCCATGTGGGAAATGGACTATATCCAACCTGATTAGCCTGTACCTACTTCAGTGCATAGTACAGTGCCTGGCACATAGAAAGCACCTAACAAATACCATTTTAATAAAACAGACAACTTCATTTTTCAACCAGATTCCTCAGAGTCACTGTGAACTATGCTCCTCATTAACTGGCAGGCAGTTGGTCGACAATTAGACCAATGCTCACTGCAGTACAGTGCCACGGAGCAGGTCATATGATGGCAGGATTCCCAAGCAGCTGATGTTTGGTGAAGGGGAATGGAGATCACATGAGCAAGAAGGGCAGAAGAAAAATTTTACATACATTTTAAAGCAAAGTATCAAGCAATGGAAATGGTTGTGGATTTTGGAAAGCACCCACAACAGATGGACCAGCCTGGACAGCAGCTTTCAGGAGAGAACTTATTTTTCCTTGGCAGAGGTATCACAGATAATTGGGATAGTAAGAGACTGTCGGAGCAACAGGGAATGACTCTGTGTAGGGCAAATATATCAGTAAAGTAAGGAACGACTTTACATGCTTTACTTGAACATTATATGAAATAGTGACATCCCATGCTTCAGTCTTTCTGGCTTCATTTCCATGCATAATACTAAAAAATTAAAAATAGATGGTATATTCATAAGTATATCTGTAGTATATATGGAGAGAGAGATTAAGCATTTGCGAAACCTGAATAAAGTGTCATTCAGGCAACCTTTAGACTTTTCTGATTAAAGCAATGCCAGTGAATATGTTATAATCATACAATATAGAACGATAATGTGAATCCTACTCCAAAGAGATACACTCTAAGGGAGAACCAGAATTGAATGATACAGGTACAGAATTCTATATTTCACTCACCAAAGAGTAAAATTGCAAAATGTCTTCAGAAAATGGGCTAAAGTGATGGTTTACCTACAAATATGTTTAATAGCTGAAATTCAGATTTTGATAACCGAGGAAGACGAATGTATTGGGAAATTTATTCCCCCAAAGTATTCACCAATATTTAAATTGGTTAAATTTTAATATTGAATTATACATCATACATTTTCTCATCTCCTCCATGAGGCTTTCCTCAACTATACTTTCATTTCCCCTACTCCTTCTCCTTTACGCATCACCTATGCACTGGGTCTGTATCCCTTAAACATTTGATATTTACCCCAACCTCAGTCCCATAGCACTAATGTAGATACCTGCAATTTATTTTAATGTCTGTGTCCCTCTTTACACAGTAAGGCCCTTCTGGGCAGGGAACATGGCTACCAGCTCAGTTGTATAATACTCTCCCAAGTGTTTGGTTCAGAATTCTGCACACAAAAGCAAACACTCAATAAATACCACTGATCGACTGATTGGGTGGAAAACATATGACATTTGCTATCATCAGTGGTATTTACTGAGGAGTTACTGTGCATATAGTACTGTACTAAGTGTTTGAGAGAGTGGCACAGGAAGTTTCATAGGCTGAAAATGTCAATAGATTCATAGAGGGGATTGGATAAATTAAAGAATGAAATTCAGGTCAGGAAATGTACCTAGAGGGATAGCAGTGTCTATGAAGTATACCCTTATCATTATCTGGTGTCTGGGATGCATTGTCACTAGGAAAAAATTACTGCCTGTCTCTGACACTCTTAACAACATCTTAAACTTGAATTTTTGTGTGACCATCACAAACACTGATATACCAAACCTTGAATTAAAGTCTCTACAAACTGCACCCATTGCAGAGAGAAACTGGAGCTGATTCCATAAACTAAATCCCTCACACTTGTCTCTCTAGTCCCTTTTTTCATTTCATTTAATGTGGTCATTTTGTTTTCACTACTACCCTCTTTCTAAGCATACTGACCACCAACCTTTTGGATATCAAATCAAGAAGTCCAGATCATCTACCACAATGAAACAAAGCTGTAGTAATAAATCTTTGCTGGTGAGGGACTTTGTTTCATTAGAAAGATGGCTGAGGTACATAGATTAGTGATGAAAGGGATTATGGAACATATAATAATAATAATGTTGGTATTTGTTAAGCGCTTACTATGTGCAGAGCACTGTTCTAAGCACTGGGGTAGACACAGGGGAATCAGGTTGTCCCATGTGGGGCTCACAGTCTTAATCCCCATTTTACAGATGAGGTAACTGAGGCACAGAGAAGTTAAGTGACTTGCCCACAGTCACACAGCTGACAAGTGGCAGAGCCGGGATTCGAACCCATGACCTCTGACTCCAAAGCCCGTGCTCTTTCCACTGAGCCACGCTGCTTCTCTAGCAGCATATCTACCACCTCTGTTGTACTGTACTCTCCCAAGGGGTCAGCTCAGTGTTCTGCATACAGTAAGCAGTCAATAAATAGTATTGATGATGATGATTAATGTTCCATCCTATCTGCATAATAGAGTACCCGTTATGGCTATCAGAGATTAGACTGTGTCCCCAGCTTTGGAAAAATCCTACAGGCATTTTTAACTGGGCACCTTTAAAAAGGGGGCTTGATAGAGCATTCTTAATCTGAATTTCCACAGACTTCAGCAAAGCCCCTCTGTAAAGATCCATTTCCCTCACTGAAGCAGTGAAAAAAACAACAGGAAATGCAATGTACAGTCAAATAGGAAACACACATTATACAATTTTAAGAGTCTGAGGCACTTTTCCTGAGATTATGGCTGTTAGATCTAGCAGTGCTAGGAAAGTCGTGTGATCCTTCTGGATCAGCCAGGGGAGGGGTTTTTTTTTGTTTCGTTTTGTTTTGCTTTGTTTTTAAAGACAGAACAGGTTAGTTCTGAATCAGATGGTAATCCTGCTGCTATCTACAAAACCAAGATATCTGTATGGACACACAACACCATTATCACCATCTTAAAGTTGAAAGCAAGAAAGCTGACTACAAAAACGACCTTCTTTTTAACCCAACACTCTCCAGTGTCCTAGCCAGAATCGTTCTGAACTAACTACTCAGTAAAGAGAAGGCTTTGTCTTGAGAAAGACACTGAGTTTCAGAACCCAAATTTGATACAACTATTCCATCCTGATATATTCATATCATTTATGCTATATCCTAGTTATTTCTCCTGCTTCAGCTGCTGGAAACTCATTTTTGTCTGCCTCCCTAATATCATGGTAAAATACTTGAAGGCAGAATGTGACTGTCATGGTTTTGCTGCATTCTATTAAGATTTTAGTATTTTGCTTAGCATTTTAATTATTACAGTGCTTAGCACACAGGAGGTGCCCAGTAAATATTATCAATTGATTGATTGATCAATAGGATGCATCTGAATAGCACAATGTAATAACTGATTACTGAACAGAAGAGAGAAGTAGACTTATTCTCCCACACTTTAGCAATATTTCAATAATGTGTTTTGAGTGCTTAACCATGGTTTTGGAGGACTTGCAAAAAAGATAAAAAGCAAAAACCCAGCTGTGGAGGAGAGTTAATTGGGAAACAAGAACACAAGTTTTGGTTATTGAGTTCCTTTATATAAACTGGCCTCAGTCACTTGACCCTTCAACAACAGCTCAGGAATCAGTAAATCCAACCTCCCTAACTTTGTTCTTTATTTTCCTTAATGGCCTTTCATTTTGTTCTCTGCTTCCTCACTTTCCCTTCTTGCTGAAAATGAAGCAAAGAAGCAAATATTTTTGGTTTTACTTTTCCTTCATGTTGACCCAACGGTACAACTTATCCATCAAATACCTTTAAGACCACCAAAGGCAGGAATAGTAACCACCCATGCGGTTGGGTTATCATTTGACCTATCAAGGAAACCTACATATTAAATACTGTTGGAAAATAATGTATCTCAGTTGATTTTACAGGTCGATTGAATTATTATGTAATAGTACTAGTAGTATTTATTAAGTGCTTATTTCAAACAGAACACTAAACTGGATGGTAGGAAACAAATAGGTGGGAATTAGACACAGTTCCTAACTCTCGGGGAGTTCAGAATATAAAAATGAAAAGAGAAGCAGTGTGACTCAGTGGATAGAGCATGAGCCTTGGAGTCAGAAGGTCATAGGTTCTAGTCCCTGCTCCACCACTTGTCTGCTGTGTGACCTTGGGCAAGTCACTTAACTTCTCTATGCTTCAGTTACCTCATTCATAAAATGGGGATTAAGACTTTCAGCCCCATGTGGGACAGGGACTGAAGCTAACCTGATTAACTTGTATCTACCCCAGTGCTTAGAACAGGACTTGGCACATAGTAAGCGCTTAATGAATACCACAAAAAAGGTGGGAAAGGGAGTGTGTGACAGATACATAGGGAGAGAAGAAAGAAAAAGACTAAGACAACATAAAGACAAAAGCAAAGATCAGTAAGAGTAGAATTTCAGGCTTCTTATGACATAGAGTCGACAGTGATGGCTACAGTAGCAGCCTCCAGTCTGTCTGAGGTTTAGGGGATGCAGACCAGGCTGTGGCTGCTTTTCTCTGTTTTCTGGATTGGGGGAAGTTAGTTTGAGAAGGAGATTTCTTGGTGACTTTTTTTTTTACTGGTATTTGTTAAGTGCTTACTACATGCTAAGCACTCTGCTAAGCTTTACAGAACATACAAGGTAATCAGGTTGGACACAGTCTATGTTTCATGTGGAGCTCACAGTCTTAATCCCCATTTCACAGATGAGGTAACTGAGGCACTATTGAGTGACTTGCCCAAGGTCTCACAGCAGACAAGTTGAGAAGCTGGGATCAGAACTCAGGTCCATCTATTCATTCAATAGTATTTATTGAGCGCTTACTATGTGCAGAGCACTGTACTAAGCGCTTGGGATGAACAAGTCGGCCACAGATAGAGACAGTCCCTGCCATTTGACGGGCTTACAGTCTAATCTAATTCCCAGGTTCATGCTCTATCCATTAGGTCACATTGCTTCCCTAAGATGGGACATGAAAAAGAGCCAGTGCGAGATCCTGGGGAGGCAGGATGGTACTCCAGTAAAGAAGGATGCTGAGGGCCCTGGGAGCAACAACAACCTGGAGTACTTCCTTGACTATCTCATGGGGAGAGTGGATATTATGGATGAAAATTTTTCTAATCTCCAAGAGGATATTTTTAGGAAAGACAGAGGCATGAAATAATCAATCAATCATATGTATTGAACTCTTACTGTGTGTGTGCATTGTACTCAACTGTAAGCTCACTGGGGGAAGGGAATGTGTCTGTTTATTTTTATATTTACTCTACCAAGCTCTTAGTTCAGTGGTTTGCACACAGTAAATACTCAATAAATATTATTGAATGAATGAACGAACACAACATTATTCCAGATACATTTCCTGCCCACAATGAGCTTACAGTCTAAAGGGAGAGAAAGACATTAATAAGAATAAATAAATTTTGAACACATACATAAGTGCTACGGGGCTGAGGGAGGGATGAATTAGGGGTGCATGCTCAACACAGAAGGGAGTGGGAGAAAAGGAAATGAGGGTTTAGTCAGGGCAGACCTCTTGGAGAAGATGTGCTTTCAGTAAGGTTTTGAAGGTGGAGAGCATAATTGTTCTGTCAGATATGAAGAGGGAGGGTGTTCCAGGCCAGAGGCAGGATGTGGATGAGAGGTCGGCATCAAGATAGACGAGATCAAAGTACAGTGAGTAGGTTGGCAGATTAGAATGCCTTAAACGGTTTCATCCACACCCGGAAAGAGGAGAGGAACTTCTAAGACTAATTCAGATTAATTCCATATCTGTCATGAAAGCTGGTGATTTAGTTCAAGGTAATTAGAAATAATATAGATCTACAGTGAAAGTAATTATCAACAATGTGCCTCTACACATTAAATGATCTCAAGACAGAAAGGAAATTACTGTGTCATTTTTGTAACAGAAACAGGAAAGGGGTTCATATCTATTCTATAATGTAACTGCAAATGGGTTTCTCTTTCTTAAAGTGACTCCTGAATTTCTTTTCATCTCACAGTAGACTGAGAGATAAAGTTAATAATAAAAATGGTATATATTAAGTGCTTACTACATGCCAAGCACTGTGCTAAATACTGGGGTAGCAAGAGACATAATAAGTTAAGTGCAGTCCCTGTCCCATATGGGGCTCACTCTCTAAGTAAAAAGAGGTAGGACTCAATCCCTATTTTACAGATTAGGAAACTGAGGCCCAGAGAAGTTAAGTGACTTTGCCAAGGTCCCACAGAAGACAAGTGGGAGAGCCAGGATCAGAAGCCAGATACTTTGATTACCATTCCTGTGGTCTTTCTATTAGGCTATACTGCTTCCCAGCACCAATGGAAACACCAGTGAAGGAAATCAGACTTCTTTTAGATATGTTTATGTTTGTGAACACCATACATACATACTATACAACACTATACATTGTTTTTATATTCCCTTGTTTTATGGATCATTTTGTCCAGTTCAGGACTGGTCAATATTTTTGAGCCCACCACTTGGTCTTGGGATCTTCGCAAAATGTCAATTCCAGGAGAATGGACTTTTCTCTTGATTGTTGCCTGTAAGATGTGTGCGTCTGCTGCACTGGTCTATTAACAGTCTAGTGCATTGCTTCAGACCGTGTTTCACTATGTCTTCAAGTTGTTCATTTTGCCCTTTAGGCTTTCAAGTGCTCTCTTTCTGCCCTTCTTTAGTATTTTCTTGAGTCATCCATTCATACTGATTTTCCTAGATTTCTGTCTCAAAGACCCTTGATAATATTCCATAGCCAGTCAATCACATGTGTTTCCCAGGAGATTGGAAACACATCATGTCTACAATTGATCAATTAATCAAGAGTATTTACTGAACATTTATTGTGGGCAGAGCACTGTACTAAGCACTTGGGAAAGTATGATACAATAGATCCCCCCACACAAAAAATTTACAGGGAGGAGCCTACAGTCTACAGGTTCCAAATAATAATAAAAATAATAATAATAAGAGTACTTGTTAAGCGCATACTATGTGCCAGGCACTCTACAAAGTGCTGGGGTAGATAGAAATTGGGTTGGGCAGTCCCTGTCCTGCATGGGCTCACAGTCTTAATCTCCATTTTAATCCCCAACCTCAAGGAATTTACAGTCTAGATGAGGAGACAGACATTAAGGCAAATTATAGATATGCATATACATGCTGTGGACTAGGTATTCAGTTAATGGTGTTAGTGATGATGAGAATGATGCACTTCAGGGTCTGAATACTCTTACAATCAGGATATTTCCTTTAGATTTCCTTTAATTTTATTGGACTCGCCTAAGGCAGAACATACTTAACAGGATTGTGAAATTTGCTGATCTGATCTCACAATCAACCTCTGCAGAATCCCTTGCATTAGAACTTGTTTCCAAAACAATCAACTTACTTGCCTAGTAAACTGGATATTTCTTTTGAAGAATGAAGAATTGTCTTATTCCTATCGTCTATTAAAGTTCAATGCAGGAATTTAAAACTCTGAACTAAATCACCCCTGAATTCCCTGATCGGTGTGTTCACCTGTCTCTATTGGACTATTTTTGGCACATCATCTGGAAATCCTATAATAAATATCCAAGAACTAATTGGAAGAAGAGACACTGTAGCCAGATTTGCAGGATACAGTACAGAATGACTCACCAGCACTCATTTAATTATTTTTCCAGAGATTTTTTTTAACCATTAATGATTTTTATTTTTACCCGAGTTCACAGAATCACCCTTCTTAATTTTCACAGCTATCATGACAAGTCACTTAAAACAAGGCTTAGCAGAAGTTCCCACTATACTTCTTTCCTTCACTTCTTCTTTGACTCTCTTTTAGTGGGTCCTTGCCTCGTTAGGACTATTTGAGTTTGGCAGCCAAAATGCTGTTATTTGAATGCTCTGTTTGCTTTGTGATGATTAACAAAGACTACCCATCTCATTTGGTCTGGACACCACAGGCTACCCTCTGCAATACTGGCAGAATATCAGAAACTTGTTTATCTCTCTGATTATTTAGGGCTCTGAGATTCCTGGATCTGGAGTAGGAAGATGTAATTCTTCTTGAACTTTTCAGTATAAATTTCCTAAATTGTTTCATATTTCATTTGTTTTATTAAAATGAGATGACATAAATCAACCATTGCTGTATTGGAAAGGTTTAGTATTTTAACCCTCTTTAATTCTGTAAGGAAAGCATGGGTGAACTCTTAGAGATGATGGGAATTGCAAGTATAATTTGAGATGGGAAATTAATATTCCAGGCAGTAGACTGTCCTGTGTGGCACTCACAACATACCTACATACAAGTTTCTCTCAAACTAGACTGACCTCAGCAATGCCATTACTGGATCAGACCAATGATTCATCCAGTGCAGTATTCTGTCTCCAACAGGGACACCAAAGAATCCTTAAAAGAACCATGTTAATGTCTCCCTCCTTGACAGGCTTCTTGATGTTTATGGTTAGAAAATTATAGATTAGACTGTTGTCCAAGCTGATCTACTTGTATCTCCCCCAGCCATTAATATGCTGTGTGGCACACTGTAAGTGCTAACCAAATATTCTTCTCCTTCTCCTTCTCTTCCTTCTTGCTTTTTTCTTCTTCACTTACCATACCGAGCTGATTATCAACAGCTGGGGCTGGAGCAGGGGGGTTGGGTTACAAGTCCATATTACAAGGGGTGACCCATTGCCCACAGTAGCAGTTATTACTATAACTGAAATTCAAACAAAGGAAAACAAATGCTGGAACCTGAAGGTGTGAAACTGAGAAGACTAGGAAGCAGAGAACTGAGTTTGCAGTACAAGGGGACAGGAAATCTGCTAGACACGGTTTTGGGAAGGGACAAAGAAGCAAGGGGATGTAGGAGACGGGAGTGATTTACGGGCTATTTTTACTCGCCAGAAAGTCTCAAACATCATGAGAGGAATGATTCTGGAGCAGAACTTTATAATAGCTTGCAATTCTAAAGGCAAATGTACCCAATTTTATGATCACTTCCTTTAAATGGTATTTGTTAAGTGCTTACTGTGTGTGCCATGCATTGTTTTAAGAGCTGGGGAAGGTACAAGGTAATCAGGTTGTCCCATGTGAGGCTCACAGTCTTAATCCCCAATTTACAGATGAAGCAACTGAGGCACAGAGAAGTTGTGACTTGCGCAAAGTTACACAGCTGACAAGTGGCAGAGATGGGATTAGAACCCACGACCTCTGACTCCCAAGCCCATGCTCTTTCCACTGAGCCACACTGCTTCTCTGTACTAAGCACTGGTGTAGGAACAAGTTACTCAGGTTGGGCACAGAGAGACTGAGACACAGAGAAGTTAAGTGACTTGCCTAAGATCACAGAGAAGAAAAATGGTGGAGCTAATACTGGTCTTTTGACTCCCAGGCCTGTTCTCTTTTAACTGAATTGCTTCTCAATTCACAATTCACCTACTTTTCTGAGGAAAGTAGTCCACCTGTGTCATGGAGTATGCTGGTAACATGCCAGTCAGCTTCTCTCCCAGGCTCTGTACCCCAAAACTGTCACCCAACTGCAAGCCTTAAGGCATGGAATGTGTCGGGGGGAAGAGTGGGGGAAGAAAGAAAAAGAGAAATTGAGGATGGGGAGAAGTACAGAGGTGTAGAAATCCCTCTATCAGTCAATCAACGGATGATATTTATTGAGCACTTACTCTGTTTGGAGCTAAGTAGAATGCTGTGATTTTAGCTGCTCCTGGAAACAGGGAGGAGAAGCAGAGCCAACTAAGGAACAACAACAGTGTTATGTGTGCAACCTAAGACTCTCCCACTAGCCGATCAATCAATGGTATTTTCTGAGTGCAGAGCACTGTATTAAATGTTTCAGTGCATTATTCCCCCAGGACCTTGGTACAGTACTCTGGATGGAATAATTGCTCAATAAATGCAGTGATTGCTTGACTCTATTCCTCTCAGAGTAAAACTGAGTCAGTGTGACTAGTTCCATTTGGTGCTCATCAAAGAGATGGACCTGGGATTCTTATGTGTGTGAATTATACCTGAGGAGGTAGGGGTCTGTTAGGTAGCTGGGCTCAGCCGGGGCAAAGCCCGGACCAAGGTAATAATAATGATGATTATTATAATAATAATAATGATGATTATAATAATGGCATTGTTAAGCACTCAGGTGACAAGCACTGGAGTAAATGCTGGGGTAGATACAAGATAACTAGGTCAGACGCAATCCTTCACGGCGCTTATGGGAGAGAGAACTGGCACTGAATCCCCAATTAAGAACTAGAGGTCATAACAGGAAACTAGCCATTAAGTACCCTCTACAGTCAGGCTTGGAGGGATTTGGAACTTTGGAAATCCTTCTTATCAGGCTTTGTGGAAATGAGCCAGTTTGGACTCCTCTCCCGAGTTCAGTGGAGTTTGACGTACATACATTTTGATTTCCATCCTACTGGTGCTCACATATATCAATGGGGGAAAAAAATGAAAAGACTCAATCCCCCAACCATTATAAAAATGGTCACATTTGAGTCTAATTTACTCCTTTTCTGCTTCAGACACTTTCATGACAAAAATGGATTTTCATGAAGTCTTGTGGAGAAGAAATTGGCAGCATGCCCAGGCTCCCTTCACCCATGCTAGAGTGTGTGCAAACCCTGGGATCCAGCTCTGGAGGAAATTGAGGTAAATTTAAACTCTGTATGGTAACAACTACCTCTGAGGTTCACAGTTTCCTCTTTTTGAGGATTCCTGATGTCTCGTTGAGGATCTGCCTGTCTCCCAAGAACTCTTCTGGTTTTCCTCAGTCACTGAGCAGCCCCTGCATACAGCCTGATGAATGTGGCTTGATGCAAAATTAACACCTAGAATGAAGTTCCTTGGGACTGTAGAAAATATTGTGTCTGTACAAAAAGCACTTTGATTTTCTCTTGATCTTATCATTAACAAGCAGGAACAGCAGCTGTAGCAGTCTAGTATATAGTGTTGGTATTTGTTAAGCAGTTACTATGTGCCGAGCATTGTTTGAAGCGCTGGGGTAGATACAGGGTAATCAGGTTGTCCCACGTGAGGCTCACAGTTAATCCCCATTTCACAGATGAGGTAACTGAGGCACCGAGAAGTGAAGTGACTTGCCCACAGTCACACAGCTGACAAGTGGCAGAGCCGGGATTTGAACTCATGACCTCTGACTCCCAAGCCCGTGCTCTTTCCACTGAGCCACGCTGCTTCTCTGCAGAGAATCCCCATTTTGCATGAGGGAAATGAGGCACAGAGAAGGTAAATGACTTGCCCAAGATCGCGCAGCAAACAAATGACAGAGCCAGGATTAGAACCCAGGTCCTCTGACTCCCAGGCCAGGGCTCTTCCCACCAGGCAATGCTGCTTTTCACTAGCTCATGTTGCTACTCACAGGGTGCTTGTACACAAATGAAGAAACCTGAGGCACCGAGAAGTTCAATGACTTGCCCATAGGCAGAGCTGGGATTAGAACACAGGTCCTCTGATTCCCAGGTCTGGGCTCTTTCCATTAGACCATGCTGCTTCTCTTTGGTTGTCTCTACTGGGCAGGGCAGCGTGTTTTCCACAGGGAAAGTCAATTGATTGAGAACTAGAGCAATTACTGGGGAAATTTTGCAACTCTATGGTAAGTTTCCTTTAATAATTGTGGTACTTGTTAAGCATTTACTATATGCCAGGCACTGTTCTAAGCGGTGGAGTAGAGACATGGTAACTGGATGGGATACAGTCCCTGTCCCACAGTGTTCACAGTCTTAATCCCCATTTTACAGATAAGGGAACCAAGGCACAGAAGAGTTAAGTGACTTGCCCAGGGTGACACAGCAGACAAGTGGCAGAACTGGGATTAGAACCTAGGTTCTTCTGACTTCCAGGCCCATGCTCTATTTATTAGGATATGTCAGTTCTCCTTTCCATCATTGCCAGCATCAGCCCAGTGTTTTCTTCAAACAAATGTTCTGAATGGCAGGAGATATGGGAACAAATATTTCCCAGACAGCAGAGTGCATTTCCTTGAAGCTTGGGCAGTTTCAACAATTTTATGGGGAAAAAATATCTATCAGGTTAAGCTTCTTTCTGGAAGTCCTGCTTGGCTTTATTAAAGATGGTTCCTAGAGCGCCACAGGATAAAGATAAGTCCAAATTGTAGTTGCAAACCTGTTGCCAGTTCTTTTAAGATTTTTTTCCATACGCAGCAGAATTTTATTGAAGTTCAAAATTCTACTACACTTTTCCTACCATATATTTAAAGCTTCAATTTTATTTTGAAATGCATGTAGGGGAGTGTTCTGATCCTCTTCGGTTAATTATTATTTAGAGATGGGGGTGTGAGTTTTTAAGTGGTTCACCCTTACAAGTAGTATTAGTAGTACTAATAGTATTTATAAGCACTTATTCTGTGCAAAACACTGTACTGAGCTCTGGAAAAGAGAATATAGACTGGAGTTAGACATGGACTCAGTGACTAGAAGGGCTCACAATCTATGACTATAGAAGGTAGGGAAGGACCGTGCATTGAATAAAACTAATGCTTTATTTAAGAATATACGGTGTTTCATCAGCCATAAAAACTCAAGTGAGTTATGAACTCAAGTGAAATCTATAAATGATATGGCTGGACTATGATCTAATGAAACAAAGATAACAAAGATATAATTCATCAGCTTTCCAGCAGAAATTTGTATTGCAAAAATAATCAGTTTTCCATGGAAATGTGGATTCCCAATTTGAACTTAGAATGGCTGGGATGTGTGATTCTTGAGACATTCTTGGCTTCTAGAAGGTAGAAACTCTTTGTCGCTGAAGACAGTGTGGCTTAGTGGATAGATCATGGGCCTGGGAGATAGAAGAACCAGGGTTTTATTCCCAGCTCTGCCACTTGTTGGCTGTGTGACCTTGGGCAAGTGGATAAATTACTCTGTGCCTCAGTTACCTTATCTGTAAAATAGGGAGTAATTCTGTGAGCCCCATATGGGATATGGACAGTGTCCAACCTGATGAGCTATATCTCCTCCAGCGCTTAGAACTGTGCTTGGCAAATAGTAAGGGTTTAACAAATGCCCTTATTATTATTAATCGAACTCTGTCAGAATGAGAGAATGAACCCAGCTCATATATACAGCTGAATTGAAAATCTTGTTCAATTCCTTCCATCTAAAACCTACCTGTGCTGGGCAGCAGTGGCATGGGAGAGAGTCAAGAGTGGATACTCAAGTTTACCGCATGGAAGGAGGCAATGGTAAACCACTTCAGTATTTTTACCAAGAAAACTCTATGGATACACTACCACAACCATTGAGTTGGACGTGGGGTGTTCTGGGAGAGATGAGTCCATGGCATCGCTATAGGTCTGCGATGACTCAACAGCAAAAGACAAGACAAAAGGGGTTAACTGGTGGGGACTAGATCTGACAGAGGTCAGAGAAAGAAAGGCCCCTTCAGCTCAGTTTCCTGGTTCCTAATGAAATCTCTACTTGTACTGCTGTGTTTTTGCCTTCATTAGCATGAGATTGAATGAGAAAAAAAATCATCACTGTCCCCCAATCCTATTTTCTGATTCAAGGTAGGGATTAATAGAACTAGGAGGAAAGTCAGTCTGTCTTTTTCTCTCTCTCTTTCTCTCCCTGTCATTTCTTTCTCTATCTTTTCCCCCTTTCTGTCTCTCCCTCTTTTTCTCTACTGTTTTCTCTCTCAGCCCTGGAAAAAAGGAGAGAGTTGCTGCCATTTTATGGCTTTAAGCAGGGACACTGATTGCAAACAGCCCAACACAACAGGAATCTGTGGTACGATCAGGATCGAGGTAGGGGCAACAGGCTCTGGAGGCAGCTATTAGTTGGGGGAAGGAGTGGCAGCTCAGCCATTGGGTCTTACTGATGCTGAGCTGGCTTAGCTCTGTATTTATTTCAGACACACATGATCCAGAAAGACTGTTATTATTACATTAGCGTAGGGCCTGGGAGAGTCCATTTTTTCCATTATTCCTAGTTTGAAACCCTTGAGTCATACAGAAGCATCAGTGAAGACTGTAGGCAGGAACTATTTATAAACAATGCCTTGGGATTCTGTCCTCCAGCAGGGCCTAGCTGAGAAAGCCAAAGGTAATGGAGTGCAGACTTGCTAAATATGGAAAACCCCAATAATAAAAAGATTAACAGGAAATATGATGACCAATAATAATTTGTGCTAAGAATATGTGCTCCTCCTCTTAGAAAATACTCAAATGATTTCTTCCCATTTCTGATTTTCTAAGCAATTTTTATCTATTTCCTGCTTGGTGGGGTAGGGGAGAAGGGGGCGTGTGTGTGTGTGTGTGTGTGTCTACATGCTTTAGAAACTGGAGGAAACATTGATACTTTCCAACATTTGTCAGGAGGTACCAAGGAAGACAGTGCAAAAAGGTGTTGAACTGAGACTTATGGTTTAAATCAGAAGGACATGACCTGTATAATTGCTTATTCTCATCTTCACTTCATTGGAATCAAGGCTTTAACTTGTTCAGCTGCTTTCAACACTATGAAATGTTTCACCCCATTCTGGAATCATTATTCAAACTTGGCCCTTACTGACACTGTCCACTCCTAGTTCTCTTCCTACCTACCTGTCTCTCTTTTGGGTTCCTCCTTTCCAATCTATCAATCCATCATATTTTTTGAGATCTTACTGTGTGCAAAGTACAGAATAAATTCTGTATTTATTCAGTTCTGGATCCCCTTCTATTCTCCATCTACACCCACGCCCTTGGAGAACTCATTCGCTCCCATCTCTTCAGCCTCCATCTCTATGTGGATAATTCCCAAATCTTCATCTTCAACATATCTTCAGATATGTCTTATCTTGTCTTATGGTGTCGAGTCGTGTCTGACCCATAGCGACGCCATGGACGCATCTCTCCCAGAATGCCCCACTTCCATCTGCAATCGTTCTGGTATTGGATCCATAGAGTTTTGGTAAAAATACAGAAACGGTTTACCATTGCCTCCTTCCACGCATTAAACCTGAGTCTCTGCCCTCGACACTCTCCTGTGCCAGAGCTTTGACTTCTGAGACACTTCAAAAAGTATTATGAAGACTGTCCACACACAGGAAGTAATTACCCTAGGAAAAATGAAAATGCACTTTCATGGAATTTTATTTGATCAGTAGTTGGGATGTTTACCAATGGTAAACAACATCTGCCTATTGAGCTATGGACTACATTTTAGCAACTAGTAGGTCTTCTCAGCCTATTTATCCTTTCCAGATTGCATTTTACTAAAACAGTGAAAGAGCTCTGACACTGACACACGGGCTTATTTGCAGCTTCTGCACAATGATCAAGGACATGTAGGCTGAACTGGTCCTGCTAATAATGGAAATGATCAAATCAGTCACAGTCGCTGTCCCAACGAGGGTTTACAATCTCAATCCCAATCCATAATATAGATGAGGAAACTGAGGTCCAGAGAAGGGTGGCACAGCTGGAATTTAACTCTCAATCCCTTGCTCTGTCCACAAGCCATGTTGCCTGCCTGTGAATGCCTAAGGGACTTTAAGATCAGTAGTAATGGCTTGGAGTGAAAAAGAGAAAGAAGATATAAACTGTAGCTTCACTTGAATCACAGGAGCGGAGGGGCCAACCATGCTTGGGAAGTCATCTGGACATTCACCCTGAACCAATTAAAATCCACTCCATCAGGAATCTATTTCCATTTGGGGGATTAATTAGGAACATTGATGTCTTAGCTTAAGAAACAACGCCTTAGGCAGATCAAAGACAGCTAGGATGAAAATTTCCTTGATCAAAGACTCCCTTCCTCGTGTGGGAGGGCAAGGAGAAATAGAAATTCAATTGTCTTCATGGTGATAGATATTATTCTTGACTCTATCAGAAATATTAGCAGTAAGGGACAAAACTGTTTACCCAATATCAAAGATTATGTGTTCTGAACTGTGGATGTCAGAAAACTGAAAAGTGTCAGGAACAGCTGCCTGCTGGGTTAGTGGTGTGTCTGGGGGGTGTTTGGGTACTGGTGCAATGTAACCTGCAGAGGATCACCCTAAAGATGTTAAAGAAGAGGGAGAAAAATTGTTTGCCCCTTTCCTCATGGATTAATTCAAGGGCATTAGGAAAGTTAAGGCTGCAGAGGGGCAAAGTTATGGATGTTGAGCAGTCATCTCCTTGAGGATGGTTGGCAATTTACACCTGATTGCTCCAAGTGTACTGGTGCCACATATCAGTGGTAAAAATACTGAGCTGGTTTGGCCTTAGGACTGTCCAAGATGCCAATGTTTAATTTGGGGTAAAGGGATGAAATTGGTGTTGGAAGCCAAGGAGGACATGAAAAATAATAATAATTGTGGTATTTGCTAACTGCTTACTATGTACCAGGCACTGTACTAAGCACTCGGACGGATACAAGCAAATTGGGTTGAACACAGTCCCTGTCCTACCTGGCGCCCACACTTTCAATCCCCATTTTACAGATGAGGTAACAGAGGCCAGAGAGATTAAGTGACTTTCCCCAAAATCTCACAGCAGATGTGGCAGAGCCCAAATTAGAACCCAGATCCTTCTGACTCCCAGGCTTGTGCTCTATTCACTGGGATATGCTGCTTCTCATGAAGAGGAGGGGAGGAATCAATAAAAAGGGGTGAAAAGAACAATGGAAGGGAGATAAAGAACAGTGCAAGGAGGAAAAGAAAAAGGAGAGAATAATATTAATATTTGTGCTAATTGTTAAGTGTTCACTATATGCTGATCATTGTGCTAAACACTGGGGTAGATACAACCTAATTAGAAGAATGAGAGGGAGGGGGAGATAGAAGGAAAGGAATGAGGGACTTAGGAAAGGAAGGCAGAAGATCTAAGGATCCCTGATGCTCACTTATAGCCATTACTGCCACTGTCAGTTGGAATGTAGAGGAACCCTAGTGTCAGAATTAAATGATTTGTACCCATGAGAGCTTGCACATGGCATCAGATGCTGTAAGCACAACAGCATGGATTGTCCTTAACACTGAGATTTTCAAGAACTCAAATCCTCAAAGAGTATGGCCTAAAGTGGAAAAAGTACAGGCACGGAGTCAGAGGACCTGAGTCCTAATTCCAGCTCTGCTACTTACCTGCTGAGACACCTTGGACAAGTCACTTAACCGTTCTGTGCCTAAGTTTCCTCACTTGTAAAATGGTTATTCAATACCTTTTCTCTTTCTTCTTTAGGCTGTGAGCCCAATAAGCAACAGGGACTGTATCCAAACTGATTATCCTGTATCCATTCCAGTGTTTACTCCATTGTCGGTAGGGATTGTCTCTATTTGTTGCTAAATTGTACTTTCCAAACTCTTAGTACCATGCTCTGCCCATAGTAAGCACTCAGTAAATATGTTTGAATGAATGAATAAATTGTTTAACACATAATAAGTGCTTAACAAACACCACTTTTAAAAAACACAACCACTGTGTTATAAGAGAATTGGGCATACCAAGATACACCCTTTGCTGTTCCTTCCCTACATTTCATTTGTGATTTATGATAGTAGAGGAAAAACTAAGCCTGAAAGTCCCTAAAGCATTGGCATTTCTCTTTACACACTTTCATATTGTCTTTCCTAATGCAGGATTTAATTTTTTTATCTTTTAAACACATTGTACACGGGCTAGTGTTATGTAAGATACCTAGGTGACTGCGTTTTGATATTTTCTTTTCTGCTTAGAGTGCTTAGATTAGAAGACCAAAGGCAAAGAAGGAGGTATCCGACTTAAATAGGTTGTCTTGTAATATTTCTGAAAATTCATTTAATGTGGATTTAATGTTGGAGGGGGTGGTTCTAACCTGGATCTCAGCTCAACAAGAATTATACATGTTAATTCAATGACTCAGGGCAAAAGAGTGGGTTGGGTGGTAAAAAAGGGAATAGTATCATATTTAGTTGCCATCTTTACTAATGACCTTAAAGAAGGTTCTGCCATCCCTCCCTATCTCATGGAGATATTGTAAGGCAGAACTCCCCCATGCCATTTGACAAATTACACCTCTTCTTCAAAGTTCTGAAATCTGGTAGAGATGAAGGGCAAGGGAATTCTAACATCTGGGGTCAATCTGAACAAGGGATCAGAGTGGGCAAGAGAAGTGCAAAGTATAGTCGGTTAGTCAGTCAACCATATTTATTGGGCTTGAGAGGATAAAAGAGTGAGTGATAGAAAGATGACTAGGAGAAATCTGCTAAGCAAGATAGAGACCCTGGAAACCAGTGTTGAGAAGTCTTGCCTTGATGTGGAGGGAAATGGAGAAGAAAGGTGGAAGGGTTTGGAGACCCGTGAATCAATTTCACAAAGACAACTTTGTGAACTTGAGAAGTGGGCGGGAGTTCCAGGCAGAGGGAAAGGTGAAGGAAAGGATGGAAGGGCAAGAATTAAAGTGGGGCAGAAGAAGAAGTCTTGTTTAGAAGGGGCTAATTGAGCAGGCTGGGGAGTAACACAGGTGAAGGGAGCATATGTAGAAAGGAGAGAATTCTGGAAATTATGTCTACCAACTCTGTTTTATTGTGCTCTCCCAATTGCTTAGCTCAGTGCTCTGCACAAAGTAAGCACTCAATAAATACAATTGATTGATTGACTGTGATTCTGTCTTGTAATTTTAAAATACCTTGGCCATAGAATGTAGTATGAGGGAATTGCTAAAAGATTCAGATGTGAGGCCTGAAATAGGTAAGTTCCTTGAAGACAAGGGATTGTGTCTACTTACCATTGTATTCTTCCAACTGTTAAGCACAGTGCTCTGCCCACAGTAAGTACTCATTGGTGGACAGATTGATTGAGGTAGCTCGTGATCTAAGATATAGCATAGGTTGGACATGTCTTGCTCTCTGCAGGCTTTCAGTTTGGTCTGAATTGTGATGCTGTTTAGGCTCCACATTTCCACGAAACAACTGTTGGACATCCACAGCGTAATGACCTTGTCTTTGAGTTCTGTCTGGGATAGATAATGACTTTTGCTACAGATAGGTCATTGTTTAATCAAAAAAAAATCCATTTAATGTTTCACTAGGAGCTATTCTCTACTACTAGCATCCTTATTGCCTGCAGCCTTGCATCAGTCAGTGCAAGAGCAGAAAATTGGTCCGAAAATCTATAGAAGGAAGTCATTCTCTTGAAACTTGCACAATCACCCAATTGCAATTCTTTTGGCAAATGCTACGAGTAGTCTTGTCTTACTGTGGAAGAATGTCAAACTCCATCTAATAGACTAGAGGCAGAGGGAAAAGGAGATTTTTTTCAAAGATGCAATCAAACCCACTTGGATGGTTTTGGACACTTCTGTTTCATAATAAAAGAGGTTCAGGAAATAGGTGAAGAAATATTCGTTCATCTCTCACAGTGTGCAGAGTGGTGAACCAGATGCTCTGTGTACAAGTGAAAGAATGTAGCTCAACTCTGCCCTCCAGGAAATCATAATCTAACAGCGGAGACGAGATGTACAAACATTGGATCAGCATGAAACCATCCACCTCACCTGCAAACATCACTACTGCCTCAAATGGTATGACCAGATCATCAATAATGAGGAGAATAGACACTAATTATAATAATAATTATGGTATTTGTTAAGCACTAAATATATGTCAAACACTATTCTAAGTGCTGAGGTAGACACAAGTTTCTCAGGTCATACACAAGCCTCTCCCACATGGGGCTCAGCCTAAGCAGGAAGGAGAACAGATATTGAGTCCTCATTATCATATGAGGTAATAATAATAACAATGGCATTTGTTAAGTGCTTACTATGTGCAAAGCACTGCTCTAAGCACTGAGGGGATACAAGGTGATTAGGTTGTCCCATGTGGGGCTCATAGTCTTAATCCCCATTTTACAAATGAGGTAACTGAGGCACAGATAAGTTAAGTGACTTGCCCAAAGTCACACGGCTGACAAGTGACAGAGCCAGGATTAGAACCCATGACCTCTGACTCCCAAGCCCGTGTTCTTTCCACTGAGCCATGCTGCTTCCCAGATAATGGAGGCACAGAGAAGTTAAGTGACTTGCCTAAAATCACACAGCAGACAAGTGGTGGAATTGGGATTAGAACCCAGTACTCTGATCCCCAGGCCTGTTCTCTTTCCACTAGGCAACACTGCTTCTCTAGTGATAACAAGTTACCTGGGCAGCTGCTGAATGATTACTAAAATGGGGCTGGCAGGCAACAGGAGGTCAAAACAAACATTTTGAAGACCCTGTCTCAATGTGATGAGAAAATAAAATACTGGGGAACAGAGGCAGGAGAGGGACCAACCTGGCATGTGGCAATCACCAAAGGCATGGTTCTCCTCAAGTAGAGGCTTCACAAAGTTTCTTGCCTTCTTGGAGACAGACTTAAAAGGCAGATGTGAAAACATCAACAGATCCTACTAGTGACAAATCTAGCAGTCAGAAAGTAAACGTCTTTATGTGTCCCCACTGTGGAATAGAGTAATCGTCCCACGCTGAACAACTCAGCCAAGCTTACCTGCATGGATGGGATTTCATCAGTAGTGTCATCGTTGAAAACAAAAAGCCACATCCTTATCTCTTCTCATCTATCAACTATATATATACATATATATATCTGTTTATCTATCTGTCTGTCCATCCATTTATCTCCAAGAATGTCATTCTAGTACTATTTCATTCCAATTGGTTAATGATGGTAAATGTGATAGTTAAGTGTTTCACTATGTGAAGTTGAGAGCTAAGTCATAAAGGGCTACCCATAATGGAAAGGTCTAAGCCGAAATGCCAGATAAAGTTGATTCACCTGTGCCGGGCAGCAGCAGCATGGGAAAGGGTCAAAGGGGGATAATCAAGTAATCAAAATGTTGATCAAAGACAATGGCAGAGACGCAAAGTTTTTACTGTGTGGAAGAAGGCCATGGCAAACCACTTTCATATCTTTATCAAGAAACATCTACAAGTACACATACCGGAATGACCTTATGAGAGGAGATGGGACATTCTAAAGAGGGTGTGTCCATGAAGTCGCTATGGGTCAGAAATGACTAGAAGTCACTCGAAGAAGAAGAAGATGTGTCAGGCACTGTGGCAGATACAAGATAATCAGGGCAGATATAGTCCCTATCCCCATGGGGCCCACATTTAAGGGGGATGGAGAATGGGTATTTAAATCTCTATTTTACAGATGACAAAACAGAGACACTATAGAAATAAGTGACTTACCCAAGGTCCCACAGCAGGCAAGTGGCAGAGTTGGATTAGAGCCCAGGTTCCCTGATTCCTAGGCTCATTCACTTTCCACTAGTCCAAGTTGTTTAGATTTTTTAAACTATTGAAGGAGCTCAATATAATCTCCTGACATTTTCAGGGTGGAGAGGTTCCCGAAATAAGAACATAAAGATGAAAAACAGTCTGCAGAGAGTGAGGCAGCTCACCTCATTAGAAGCCGGATTCAAAGACCATGAAATCAGGACCTAAATAAGAAAACAAGATCTTGTAATTTTTATAAAAATTGCTACCAGTCTAAGGAGGAAAATCAGTGAAAATTCAAATCTCTAGCACCTCATCAATTGTGGATTATTCTAATGAGCTGTGGCTAAATGATCCATACCTCGAATCCTAACTTCGTGCTTAGTACTGTGTCCAGTCTCATCTCACATCCACACATATCATTTTTAATCTGAGGATTTTTACTGCAAAAAAAAATTAGGTTGATTTTGCATTTTTGTTTGGTCAGCATGTAAAAGAGGTAGCATTGGCTATTTAATTTTCTGCGAAAATAACACATCTAGCAGTCAGTGGATGTTTCAAAGGTCTTATTTCATTCCAGACCTCAAAATCAAAGGCTGCTTAAGTGAGTGATCCACAAAGCATAAATAATCAGGATCATCACGTGCAAATTCGGTCTTTATATTCAATGCAGAATGTAAACATCTTAGGAAAACATATTTTCTCACTGGTGTAAAGAGGAGAGTTAGTCACCTTTGATGGTTTTTTATACATTTATTTCCCCTAATCAAGGCCACAGGTGGAGTGGAGACAGGAGAGAGAAAACACACTGACACCTCTAAGTACACATCCACCACTCAGTTAAGAAACAGTAGATTCTGGTTGAAAATACTAACCGATGCTTATATATGAACAGATTCGGGGTACGGCAGAGGTAAAAGAAAGGCTACTGATTTCCCGTTCAGTGACAGGAAGCTGGTTCCACATCCCCTCAGCTTATTGCATCCTTAGCATGACATTTTATGCTTTATATTGCTTCTTCAAATATTATAGCCACACAAACACTGCTGATGCTGCGAAGCATTCATCTTTAGCATGACATTCATTATGGCAGCCTGTTTGCCCACCCTTGCTTCCACGCCAACTTGGCTGCAGCCAGTGGAAATGACTTGATGATTTTGTAGGCGATTCAAACGTGATTCGGGCAATTTTCATGGTAGAAAACTTTTATTCAGGAACAGATGTGCACTGATCATATGACACTATTTTTTAAATAATAATTGGATTTATCAGGTGCTTACTACATGCCAAGAGCAGGGGTAAGATGCAAGAAAAACAGATCTGACACAGTTCACATGGAGCTCATGGTCTAAGAAGGGGAATAGGTGTTTTAGATCCATTTTACAGATGAGAGGCACAGAGAAGTCAACCAATCAATTCATCAGTGGAATTTACTGGGTGCTGGCTATGTACAGAGCACTGCACTAAGTGCTTGGGAAAGGACAGTGCAATAGAGTTAGTAGACTCGATACCTGCCTTCAAGGAGCTTAAAGTTTAGTGGGGGGAGTAGACATTAAAATAAACTGAATCAAATAAATTCTGGATATGTACACAAGTGCTGCAGCGGTGTGAGGTGACTAGCAAGTGATTAAAGGAAGAGATCCAGGTGCATAGGCGGCATAGACGGGAGAGGGACTAGGAGAAACAAGGGCCTAGTCAGAGAATGAATGAATGAATCAATCAATCAATCGTGTTTACTGAGTGCTTACTCTGTGCAGAGCTTTGTACTAAGCACTTGGGAGAATACAACACAATATAACAGACACATTCCCTGCCCACAGTGCGATTACAGTCCAGAGGTGGAGACAGGCATTAAGAAAAATAAGTGAATTACAGATGTGATGTGGAGCTGAGGGGACAGTAAATAAAGGGAGTAAATCAGGGCAACATAGAAGGAAGTGGGAGAAAAAGAAATGAAGGGTTAGTCAGAGAAGGATTCTTAGAGGAGATGTGCCTTCAAAATAAGACTTCAAAGGTGGGGAGAGTAATTGTCTGTCAGAAGGAAGGCTGTTCCAGTCCAGAAGCAGGACATGGGTGAAAGATCAGTGGTGAGATAGAAGAGATCAAAGATCAAGTTTGGCATTAGAGGAGTCAAGTGTGTGTCTTGGGTAGAAGTAGGAAACTGGTGAGTTGAGGTAGGAAGGGGCAGGTGAATGAGTGCTTTAAAACCGATGGTAAGGAGTTTGTGTTTGACGCTGCTTTAGGATGTAACATAATCTATTGGAAAGAGATCGGGCCTGTGAGTCAGGAAGGCCTTGGTTCTAATACCAGCTCTGCCATTTGTCTGCTGTGTGACCTTTGGCAAGTCACTAGACTTCTCTGTACCTCAGCTACCTCAATTGTAAAATGTAGATTAAGACTGTGAGAGCCATGGGGGACAGGGACTGGGTCCAACCCGATTATCTTGTATCTAGCCCAGAAGTCAGAACAGTGTCTGGTACACAGTAAGTTCTTAACAAACAATATTTTTGAAAAAGGCAGAGGTCAGAGGCAAGATAGATGAGATTGAGGTATAGTGAATAGGTTGGCAAGGGAGAGCAAAGCCTCAGGGCTGGGTTATAGTGGGAAATCAGCCAGGTAAGGTAGGAGGGGTTGAGCTGATTGAGCACGTTAAAGCTGATGGTAAGGAGTTTCTAGTTGATATATTATGGATTGTACACTCCTAATAATAATAATAATAGTAGTATTTGTTAAGCACTTACTGTGTGCCAGGCACACAGCGCTGGGGTGGATACGAGCTAATCAGGTTGGACACAGTAACTGTCCCACGATGGGGACACAGTCTTGATCCCTGTTTTACAGATAAGGTAACTGAGGCTCAGAGGAGTTAAGTGACTTGCCCAAGGTCACACAGCAGACAAGTGGTGGAGGCAGGATTAGAACCCATGACCTTCAGATTTTCAGGCCCGTGCTCTATCCATAATGTCACGATGTTTCTCTATGCTCTGTACACAGAAACCACTCAAAAAATACGTCTGATGGATTGATTGTTACCAAAGTCATAGATACAAATTTATACAAAGGGAGGACCCAACCACGGACTTCTATGAGTTCTTGAAGCACGGCCTAGTAGAAAGAGCATGGGCCTGGGAGGAAGAAGATGTGAGTTCTAATCCAGGCTCCATCATATTTCTGTTGTGTGACCTCAGGTAAGTCATTTAAATTCTCTGAGCCTCAGGTACCTCATCTGTAAAATGGGGATTAAAGCTGTGAGCCCCTGTGAAGCAGGGAAAGTGTCCCACCTGACTACCTTGTATCTACCCCAGTACTTAGAAGAGTGCTTGGCACATAGTAAGTGGTTAACAAATACCACAATTATTATTATTAATCATTATTAGTCCTGAAGAGGGAACCACACCCCACTCTCTGAACTGTTTTACCAATACAAAAGTTGGCAGTTATCTATCAGTTCTTGCGTAGATATATATACTGTTGTTTCCTCAAATGTAATCTCATCAAGCTGCCTTTTGGGTACTACATTGGGATTTCTATATCTAAATACTTCAGTTACAGGGAAACAACTCTACCTTCTCGATTCACCACTTATTTTTTTTTTTTTGGAGGGGTAGGTTGAAATATAGGGAAACGGAAAAATTTGGTAAGAACTTTCCTGCCCTAGAGTGACTTGTATGTAGACCAAGAGCAACTCTTAGACATTGGACCTCAAAATTCTGTCATCAACAAAACCGAACCATATCATTTGTAGAAGATGATGTTAACTCAAATGGGGAAATTTGTTATATGGTTTTAGAAATATATTTAACCCACCATCAAAACACAAAATCACACTTTCTTCTTTCCAGAAAGCAAAACAGATCCCTCTGAAACATTTTACACTAGCAGACTTCTATGTATATCAAATGTTTCTCTTTGACAGTGAGACAGTTCATCGCTGTTCAAACTGTCAGCTCTAAACCTGTTCCCTACCAAACTGGAAAGCTGAACTTTTAAAAAAATCAAGCTGCTGAATTTGTAAAACTAATTTATGGCTTTGTAACTTCCATTAATTTCAGTACTGGCAAGAAATTGTCATGCCATAAAAAATCTCTGAGCTCCAACCAATGTGTTAAAGACTGATGATGATCTGGTTTGTGAGAGGTTGATAAATTCATTGGCTATGTTATTATTTCATCCTCATGACTGACAGTTCTGGTGAGAAGTCTGGATATTGGTCTCCTTGAATATCATCACGCACAAAACTCTGCTAACTTGTCTGATGCTTTAGTAACTCACTTTAGTGAACATTCAAAGCCAACAGAAATATTCTGAAAATGTTTAAACAAAAACATCAGCAGGAGTTATAAAGATTCATCCTTCATAGATGAGAGGAGCCATGGCTTAGTTCAAAGTGGATGGAACTGGGAGATAAGAAATCTGGATTCTGGTCCCATCTTTGCCACTGGAATGCTGTGTAACCTTGCCATGTCATTTAAATCGTTCTGTGTTTCAGTTTTCTCATTCATAATTTAGAGAGGAAATATCTGGTCTTCTACTGCTTATACTGTGAGTTCTGTGTGGAGCCCATGACTTAGCTGATTGTTTTGTATTTACCCCAATGCTTGGTATGTAGTAAACACTTGATAGATATAGTCATTATTATTACTATTATTATTATGCTCCAAAATGATAGTTGATACTGGATGGTCTCTGCATATTGGTGTGATTGAAAATATTGATGCCTGGTCCCTTCCACACTGTAGAATTAGAAAAATAATCCTTTGCCACTCTGCTGCACTTGCAACTTGCAGTGACTGTCACTTCTTTTTTTACCTTCCTTGTGGTCTCCTGGTTATTCAGAAGAGTGATTGTCAAACACCAGCTGGAGCTATCTGCTCTTGTTGTCACCCAATAGCCCCCGCTAAACCATTTTGTTCGACATTATAGTTCGTCATGTCTTTAAAACATTTGTTCTCTCTCTCCGGCTGGAGTGTGCCCCCAGTGCAGTTCACCTTACCAGCTGCTTGGGTATCCTGCTGTCAGCTAATCTCCACTCACTTCCCACCCAGTGAAACTATTACAGTGATGATTGCTTCAGTGCTACCGAGATGCCTGCCTTCAAGGACTTTGTTGTCCTGCTATTTCATATTCAGTATAGCTTGCGGGGTGATTCGATGGAACTGTTTCAGAATTGTTTCTGTAGGCTACAAGCTCATTATGGGCAGGGAATGTGCCTGCTGATTCTACTGTATCCTCCCAAGTACTTAATGCAGTGCTCTGCACATAGTAAGCTCTCAATAAATACCACTGATTGATTGATTGATTGTATATTGTATTGCTATAGGGGGCAAGAGCTATGTTGGAACTGATTAAACTGTGCCTACTCTAGCATTCCCCTCTCAGGATCATACCTGGAGAGTTGCCAGTACTCTACCAGTCTTTGCTATGGGAGAGTCAAGCAGAGGCACACCCATCCCATTCCTAGCTTGGGTAGGGGCTAGCAAGTGGAACGCAATCTGCTACAAGTCAAAACTCACCTGTGCTGGGTAGCAGCGGGATGGGAGAGAGTCGAGGGTGGAGACTCAAGTTTATTGTGTGGAAGGAGGCAATGGTAAACCACTTCTGTAATTTTACTAAAAAAACTCTATGGATCCACTACCAGAATGACTGCAGTTGAGTGTAGGGCGTTCTGGGAGAGATGTATCTGTAGAGTCACTATGGGTCGAAAACGACTCGACAGCATAAGACGGCCACAGTGCTTGGCGCCAGGTGATAAAGTCTCCTATCAAGAGCTTCAGATAATAATAATAATAATAATGGCATTTGTGAAGTGCTTACTATGTGCCAAGCACTATTATAAGTGCTGAGGGAAGATACAAGGTAATCAGGCTGTCCAGTGTGGGACTCATAGTCTTAATCCCCACTTTACAGATAAAGTTCCTGAGGCACAGAGAAGTTGTGACTTGCCCAGTCACATAGCTGATCAGTAGCAGAGGTGAGATTAGAACCCACGGACCTCTGACTCCCCCTACTCTCCCCCCACCTAACCCCCTCTTCACCCCCTTCCCCCTTCTCTCTTCCCCACCCACGCCCCATCCCAGTCCTCTTGTCCCACCGCCACCCCTCATCCCCCTCTCCTCGTCCAGGGCCCCGCCACCTCCTTCCCATCCAAACCCTCCCCTCCCCCCGCCCCTCCCCCCCTCCTCCCCTTGCACCCACAGCTACTTTCAAGTGTGGCCTCTGGAACCCCCGCTCTATTACAGGTAAGCTACCTTTCGTCCATGACCTTTTCCTCTCCCGCTCTCTCCTCCTCCTCGCCCTTTCGGAAACGTGGCTCTCTCCCGAAGACACGGTCTCCGCCGCCGCTCTCTCCAGCGGAGGCCTCTCCTTCTCCCACTCCCCCAGACTCACCGGTAAGGGAGGAGGTGTCGGCTTCCTCCTCTCGCCCCGATGCCGCTTCCGCACTATCCCTCCTCCCCCCTCCCTCTCCTTCCCCTCATTCGAAGCCCATATCATTCGCCTCTACCACCCACTCCAGTTACTTGTCGCCGTCATCTACCGCCCTCCCGGTCCCACCTCCGACTTCTTCAACCACCTTGACCCCTTTCTCACCTTCCTTCTCTCCTTCTCTCTGCCCACTCTGATCCTCGGAGACTTCAACATCCATACGGATGTACCCGACGACTCCTCTGCCGCCCGCCTGCTATCCCTCCTCGACTCTGCCGACCTCCTCCTCCACCATACCGCGCCCACTCACCGACTCGGTCACACCCTCGATCTTGTCATCTCCTACCGCTGCACTATCTCCTCACTCACCAACTCTGAAATCCCTCTCTCGGACCATAACCTTCTCACCTGCCTCATCTCTCACACTCCCTCCCCCTGCAAATCTTCGCTACTGCCCCACAGAGACCTCCGCTCTCTCGATCCCATCCGTCTTTCCAATAGCATCTCGCCTCACCTTGCCGCCCTGTCCTCTCTTCCCACTCTCGACGATCAGGTCTCCGCTCTCAACTCCACCCTCACTACTCATCTCGACTCTCTCGCCCCCCTTTCCCTCCGCCGCTCTCGCGCCACTAACCCACAGCCCTGGATCACCTCCTCCGTCCGCCTCCTACGCTCCTATGCTCGAGCTGCTGAGCGCCGCTGGCGAAAGTCCAAGCACCAAGCCGACCTCACACACTTCAAATTTATCCTTTCCTGCCTTAACTCTGCCCTCTCCTCCGCCAGGCAAAGCTTCTTCTCCTCCCTCATCGACACCCATGCCCGTCACCCCCGCCGATTGTTCTGGACCTTTAACTCTCTCCTTAGGCCCCCTGTTCCTCCCCCTCCCCCATCTCTCACCCCTAATGATCTGGCCACCTATTTCCTCACGAAAATCAACACGATCAGGTCTGAGCTCCCCAAAGTCACCCCTCCGCCTCTCCCCTCCCCCCCAACACCCCCCTCCCCTACTTTCCCATCCTTCCCTGCAGTATCCTCAGAGGAGATCTCCTCCCTCCTCGCAAGTGCCACCCCTCCACCTGCGCCTCGGACCCCATTCCCTCTCACCTTCTTAAAACCATCGCCCCTGCCCTCCTCCCTTCCTTAACTTCTATTTTTAACCACTCAATCTCCAAGGGCTCCTTCCCCTCTGCCTTCAAACACGCCCACGTCTCCCCCATCCTAAAAAAACCCGCTCTTGACCCCACTTCCCCCTCCAGTTATCGTCCTATCTCCCTACTACCCTTCCTTTCCAAAATCTTAGAACGAGTCGTCTACAATCGATGCCTAGAATTCCTTAACTCCCATTCTCTCCTAGACCCCCTCCAATCTGGCTTCCGTCCCCTCCACTCTACCGAGACTGCTCTCTCTAAGGTCACCCATGACCTCCTTCTTGCCAAATCCAATGGCTCCTACTCCATTCTGATCCTCCTTGACCTCTCTGCTGCCTTTGACACTGTCGACCATCCCCTCCTCCTCCGTACCTTATCTCACCTTGGCTTCACGGACTCTGTCCTCTCCTGGTTCTCCTCTTACCTCTCTGGCCGATCATTCTCGGTCTCCTACGCTGGAGCCTCCTCCCCCTCCCATCCTTTAACTGTTGGAGTTCCTCAAGGGTCAGTTCTTGGCCCTCTTCTGTTCTCCATTTACACTCACTCCCTCGGTGAACTCATTCGCTCTCACGGCTTTGACTACCATCTCTACGCAGATGACACGCAGATCTACATCTCCGCCCCTGTCCTCTCCCCCTCCCTTCAGGCTCGCATCTCCTCCTGCCTCCGGGACGTCTCCACCTGGATGTCTGCCCGCCACCTAAAACTCAACATGAGCAAGACTGAGCTCCTCATCTTCCCTCCCAAGCCCGGTCCGCTCCCAGACTTCTCCGTCACCGTGGATGGCACGACCATCCTTCCCGTCCCGCAGGCCCGCAATCTCGGTGTCATCCTTGACTCGTCCCTCTCGTTCACCCCACACATCCTATCCGTTACCAAGACCTGCCGGTTTCACCTCTACAATATCGCCAAGATCCGCCCTTTCCTCTCCACCCAGACGGCTACCTTACTATTACGGGCTCTCGTTATATCCCGGCTAGACTACTGTGTCAGCCTTCTCTCTGACCTCCCTTCCTCCTCTCTCGCCCCGCTCCGGTCTATTCTTCACTCCGCTGCCCGGCTCATCTTCCTGCAGAAACGATCTGGGCATGTCACTCCCCTTCTTAAACAACTCCAGTGGTTGCCTATCGACCTCCGCTCCAAACAAAAACTCCTCACTCTAGGCTTCAAGGCTCTCCATCACCTTGCCCCTTCCTACCTCTCCTCCCTTCTCTCTTTCTACCGCCCACCCCGCACGC
The DNA here is from genome assembly GCF_004115215.2 of Ornithorhynchus anatinus. Lineage (NCBI taxonomy): Eukaryota > Metazoa > Chordata > Mammalia > Monotremata > Ornithorhynchidae > Ornithorhynchus > Ornithorhynchus anatinus. Next base: position 40,817,336 of record NC_041737.1, on the reverse strand, counting down.
TCCGCTCCTCTGCCGCCCACCTCCTCGCCGTCCCTCGGTCTCGCCTATCCCGCCGTCGACCCCTGGGTCACGTCCTCCCGCGGTCCTGGAACGCCCTCCCTCCTCACCTCCGCCAAACTGATTCTCTTTCCCTCTTCAAAACCTTACTTAAAAATCACCTCCTCCAAGAGGCCTTCCCAGACTGAGCTCCTCTTCCCCCTCTACTCCCTCTGCCATCCCCCCTTTACCTCTCCGCAGCTAAAGCCTCATTTTCCCCTTTTCCCTCTGCTCCTCCACCTCTCCCTTCCCATCCCCACAGCACTGTACCCGTCCGCTCAACTGTATATATTTTCGTTACCCTATTTATTTTGTTAATGAATTGTACATCGCCTTGATTCTATTTAGTTGCCATTGTTTTTACGAGATGTTCTTCCCCTTGACGCTGTTTAGTGCCATTGTTCTTGTCTGTCCGTCTCCCCCGATTAGACTGTAAGCCCGTCAAACGGCAGGGACTGTCTCTATCTGTTGCCGACTTGTTCATCCCAAGCGCTTAGTACAGTGCTCTGCACATAGTAAGCGCTCAATAAATACTATTGAATGAATGAATGAAAGTCCAGGCTCTTTCCATTAAACCACACTGCTCGTAACTTCAGAACTGAGGCCTTCCCTGATTAAGTCCTTTTTCCTTGACTCCCTCTCCCTTCTGTGTCATCTATGCACTTCGATTCATACCCTTTGGGCACTTGGTATTCACCCCACCCTTGGCCCCATAGTACTTATGTATACATCCATGATTCATTTATTTATGTTAATGTCTGTCTCCCCTCTAGAGTGTAAGCTCACTATGGACAGGGAACTTGCCTATAAACTCTGTTTTATTGTACTTTCTCAAGTGTTTACTACAGTGCTCTGCACACAGTAAGTGCTCAAGTGCTCATTGATTGATTGTGTACAGGAATTGATTATAGCAACAGTCGTTTGTGCAACATCATTCATGTGTCAGTTTATGGGCCTCCCTTACCTCCAAGGCCTTGGCTATATAATAATAATAATTTGCTAAGCACACTTACTATATGCTAGGCACTGTACTAAGCACTGGAATGAATACAAGCAAATTGGATTTGACACATTTGGGGCTTACAGTCTTAATTCCCATTTTACAGATGAGGTAACTGAGACCCAGAGAAATGAAGTAACTTGCCCAAGGTCACAGAGCAGACAAACGGTGGAGCGGGGATTAGCACCCACAACCTTAATGTTAATGTTGGTATTTGTTAAGCACTTACTATGTGCAGGGCACTGTTCTAAGCGCTGGGGTAGATACAGGGTGATTAGGTTGTCCCACATGAGGTTCACAGTCTTAATCCCCATTTTACAGCTGAGGTAACTGAGGCACAGAGAAGTGACCTGCCCACAGTCACACAGCTGACAACAGGCAGAGGGGGGATTCGAACCCATGACCTCTGACTCCCAAGCCCGGGCTCTTTCCACTGAGCCACGCTGCTTCTCTGACTCCCAGGCCCATGGTGTGGTCCACTACTCCATGCTGCCAGTCCAGGTCCACTACTCCATGCTGCCATCTACTCCTGGCACTTTTGATATACAAGTGGCCCGGAGGACCTTCAGGATTCTAGTACTGTCATTCTTTTATGGCCAAGCCAGGGATTTCCTTGGAGAGTCCATGTTTGTGTACTCTGGGAATGCCCCTGTAGCTGGGGAGCCCCTTGTGGGTCAGGGACTGTGTCAAACCTGATTAGCTTGTATCCACCCCAGTACTTCGTATAATGCCTCTCACATAATAAGCACTTAACAAATACCATAAAAAAAATAGGGGGCTCATCCTACTTCTTAAAACTGTGTAGTAGGGTTCAGGAAAACAGAGACTCTAACCCTCATCTCCCACCCTAAAACTGATCGCTCCATGATGTGTGAGTTTTACTCAGATTACATGTAGACCTGTATTTTCATATATAGGTAGCTAAATTGAAACAGTACTTGGACAACAGATCTTAAACCACATTTGGCTCGGGGAATTCCCTATTCTGGAATTTATTCTTCCATTACCTCAGGGGTGGTCTACCCCCAGAAGCTACTATTCTTCTTGATAAGTAGCTTATCTGCGATCACCTTATTCACAGGTGTTCCTGGGCCATTTATCCTGTTGGTAACACCATTCCGAACAAAACCCCGTTTCTCATATCCACTCACCAGGAGCCAACGATGAAGCCTCCACTCCCCTGCCCCTTCCCTCTGGACCCTAAAATGGAGCCTGAGATTTTCCATGGCTTACGGAGCCTTCTCCCTAACTAGCTCCTCCTCCTCCATACCCAAATCCTTCTCTGAAATTGGTGATGGCACCTGATGTCGCCGGGTAAGTGACTGACAGTATAGGATGATGAGAGTTCACTTAGGGAATGATACTGAGGAGTGAATAGTTCCCTGTTCTAAAAACTCCTGGGCCTTTGGCCACTTCCCTAAGAGTGGGGCTGACAAAGCTTGACTGTCACAGGTCATACTCTCTTGTCCATGCCATCAGTTTCCCTCTGTGGCTTCCTGAACCACTGCTTTAGTCTGGCTCTAGAATCTATGTTTATATGAGAGATGTCATCATTCAGGCTTTAGTGCATCCAAAATGCCTTAATCAGTACATGGAATATGAGGTTGTTAATTTTGACCTGTGCTTGCCATCCTCACTAAGTAGGTGTAGAACATTATTATTTAGCTGTCTAACCATACATGGTCCGATAATTTCACCTTCCTTTTGGCGCTATTATCAATGCTTATTTTGAAATTCTCCATGAATAATCTGACTATACTTTCTGGACTAGCTATGCTGCCTGGGAATTACATAATTTCTGCTGGGCTATTACCTTATTATTAGTATTCTATCATACTTGTTAAGTACTTTCTATGAGTCAAGCTTGGTTCTAAATGCTGAAGTAGTTAAAACCAATCAGCTTGATCAAAGTCCCTGCCCCACATGGGACACCCAGCCCAAGTAGGAGGGAGAATAGGCATTTACAGAAGATGAAACTGAGAATTTAAGTGACTTGCTCAAGGTCATGCAGCAGGAAATTTACAGAGTCAGGATTAGAATTCAGGTCTTCTGACCCCTAGGCCTGAGCCTTTTCACTAGGTCACACTGCTCTTCTAACCGCTCGCCAACCCATCACTATCCTCCACTGCAATTCCTACCTCTGAGGTTCAGGATCACCTAGTGGCAGCAGTACTGTGGGTTCAGACTGGTAATCCTACTTCCTCACATCACGTCCCTCTGTGCTGCCTTCTCTGAGGAGTTGGTTGATGTGGCCTGGTGCTCCCTGCTCCGAGCTGGGAAGCCCTAACCTACCCACAGTGCCACCTCTCACTTGTCCCATCATTGGCACTGTCCCGGGGACTTAGTGGATAGAACACGGGCCTCAGAATCAGAAGGATATGGTCTCTAATCCCAGCTCTGCCACTTGTCTGCTGTGTGACCTTGGGCAAGTCACTTCACTTCTCTGTGACTTAGTTCCCACATCAGTAAACTGGGGATGAGATTGTGAGCCCCATGGGGCTTACAACAGTGCATGGCACAAAGTAAGTGCTTAACAAATACCATTTCTATTATTATTATACACCATTCAGTCTACCTCAACCAATGTTCCAGCTGCTCTTTTGCTCTTAAAATGCTTGGACTTCCCCAGTGGAGATGAAGCAGTTTCTATAGCTTACTGCCATTCTTTAGTTCAGATGGGAGAGGCAGCCAGAGGCCATTAACCCACATTAACATTAATACACAGCTATTATTATCAAGTTCCCTGAAAGGTAGGGTATCCCACACTTGTCTCCATGAACTCTCCTTCATCAGCAAGTCTTTTGTCTCCTAGTGCAAGGATATCAGCAGGATTGATTGGGAATTTCAACAGATTAAAATTTGGTAAAGAAACAATAACACCAATACAGTTTTGAAAAAATTGCATTGATTTCTAAATTGATTTTTTCCTTCAGCATATCAGTAACAGAATAATTCATAATAATAATAATAATAATGATGGTATTTGTGAAGTGCTTACTATGTGACAAGCACTGTTCTAGTTTATACAAACCATGGGTTATTTAGAGCAGGCAGCTGGTGAATTAATCAGCATCATCATGCCACTCAAGGTACTTGAACTGTACCCAGATGGAAATACTTTCCATGGAGAAAAATTGAGAGGATTTCCATTACCATTTTGCAGAAATTAAAAATTAAGTAATGTTCTATGAGAGATGGAGTATTAGTTTTATGACTGAATTTTGACAAAGCTTGTTACTTAATTTTCATAGACATATATTACTGAAATTATGGACCAAAATGCATTTATGATTTCTGTGCTTCAAAATTGTATTGACAAAATATAGTTGGTAAATTTAGCAAAAGGCCATCTGATATAAAGATATTCTGAGATTGGCGATGAAATTAAATCTGAATGCCATGAGCAAAATTCTCAAGGGCCGATTTTTAAATTATTGGTGAAGCAGGATAGGGCACTTTAATCTGACTGTGATTAGTTGGGAAACTAACTCCCTGGGTTACTTTCACAGTAAAAAAGTTGAATTCCATTTGTCATGATAAGAGTCTTAGGCAGGATTTTTTCTAAATGTTCTGTGGCAGGCATCTCACTTCTCAAAGTGCTTCAACTACTCTCCCCCAGTTCAATTTAACATGAAAATAACCTGAAGGTTTTATATTTATTTTCCAAAGGGGGAATCAAATGGAATAAAGAATTCTACTTGCCCAATTTCCACCAGTCATCTTGGAGGTCAGGAATGGAATCTAAACCACTGGTCTCTAGAAGTTCCTCACCTGCAAATTCATCACCAATGTCCTACCAGCTAATTGTATATGGAGGGTGGGGTGCTGGGGGGTTGGGGGTGGGGGAGCATGAAGGGAAAGGGAAAAGGAAGTGAATCCATCGGAATCCTATTGTCTTCTCTCCACATAACCCTGTGACTATGCTCCCAACACATTTTGTGCATGCTGGGCCCCTGGAATTTAAGTTATAGCTGAGAGTCCTTGGTCCCTCTCCACTCAGCTCTTGCCATCCTCTTAGCTTTGCCGAATTTCAGCTTTTGCAATTAATAGTTCTTACAGATACGTTTATAACTTCCTTATCTTCTCAGAGATTGGCTGGTTTCTACTGCTGTGCAAATTGGAAGGTTTTTCCTCTTTTCCAGAATCTATTCCCTTTTTGGACTTTCAGCTCTGCCCTAGGATAATACAGCTGTGTTAATGTGCTTTTTAGGTGAACTTGGGCTCTGAAGACATAAAATCCTCTGAAATCTGCTCCATAGAGTTCCAGTGGAAACAAAAATATCCCCTTCTATTCAGATTAATCTAGTGACATTGGAAGCAACATTTTGCAGAGAAGATGAATGATTTTCTATTCCACTGGCGTCTGCTTTCTTTACTCACTTTTGCTTTGTTAGAGACAAGATCTGTTGGCAATTACTGTTGGGGCACTCTGTAAGATGTTCACTTCATCCCAAACACCTTTATGGAATGTTTATTCTAATAAGTACCCACCACCCCCTGAAAATAACCTGAGCCTTTATAAGCCTTTTTTTTTTTTGCATGATAGAATTTCATTCCACCTTTGAATAAATTCATCCTAATATTTCAAAGTTATGAGTGGGGCCTAGTGTACAATTTGTCCTTAAACCTACAACTAATTTAAATATTTCCCACACACGTATTAATCATACAAATTGGAAAAAATGATGAGAAGCACATCTATTTTCCAATTATTTTCACTAATTAGTGATCCAGGTTTTCATCTGTCTCCTCCCTTGCTGCTGAAACTAAAGAACAGCACCCAAAACTCAAATATCAGCTTGACTAAAATTTTAAATTTATAGGTAGAAGGGAGCAATTTTTATTAATCATACAACTTGCCTGCAAATCACAACATTATTAAACCCACCGCTTAGAAATATTCACAAGCTCACCTAAAATTTGCTTCTGAGAGATGACCCTATCCAATTAACTAGCAAGAATCATTTGAGGTAAAAAAAACTGCTCAAGAAAAGAACCAGAGAAGAAATGCAAGGGAAAGGTGGCTTTTGCATGTGCTGCCAGAATAATGACTTTGGTTAATGAGGTTAATATAAACATTATAGGGATCTTAAATGCTTATCTTTGATCTCACTCATAATGCTAATAAAAGGAGCAGATTTTATTTCTTTGATGTTTGTTTCCTAAAGAGGGAAAGTGCCAAAAGATGTTTTCAGATATTTATTGATGCACCTTGAGAACCCTTGCTTTAGAATAGGGTTTTATTTTAGTTCATTTTTTTCTCTCCAGAACATAAGCATAAAAATTCTGGCAATGACTACATATGTTTAACAAAGCAAAGGATTAGTAAAGTAGATTTAAAAAGCTAAAATTCATTATAAAGGTCACTCCCAGGATGCACTGTGCTTTAATAAAAGCTTGTCTTTGAAAATCAAGTTTATTTTGACAGTCTGTGTTTGGTTCGCCTGGATTAAAATAATTCCCAGGATAGTGTATCCAAGTGATTTCCTATGAAACATGAATCCTTGAATAGAGACTCAAAAACACTGCAGACAATAACTTTTTCAGTGGTCCTTCATGAACAATTATGTGCAAAAATAGACTTCCTGGTTAACAGATACCAATTTCCAAAACCTGTATTTCACTTTTATTGTCTATCATTAAAGAGGAAGAGCAGCAGAGATGATTAAACACTCCCATTAACTGTGTGGTTTAGAAAAAATTCTACTGTAGTCATTAAATAATTCCCACAGCCTTCCCTTTGGTGAAAATATGTTTTGACTTGAAGCCATTTAAAAGAAGCAAGAGTAAATAAGCATATTTTGCCTAGTCCCTGTTTACAGATGCTGCATATTAAAGACTTTGATAGAGGCTTAGGATCTAACAAGGGAGCAAAGTTTGGATGATTTCTATCTTGGTGGACTCATAAGAAATGCTAACAGAGATTTTCATTAGAAAGGTTTTTTACTGATATTCATCATCTTGTTTCCTCACTGATGAACAACTCCCATGTTAGAATGGTTTTCGAGACATTTCCAGGATCCACGCCTTCATTTCCATTCATATGTCTACAGAGCTGATCCAAGGTGCATGCCATGTCCGGCTTAAATGTAGCATCAGTCAGCACCCTGCTTTCCCTGCTTCCAAGCTCTCCCATCTTCAATCCACACTTCACTTAACTGCCTGGATTGTTTCCCTAAAATTTCACTCTCACATCTCCCAGTTCATCAAAAACCTCAAATGGTTACCCATTCCTCTCTTCTTCAAGCAGAAATTCCTGATTGCTGATTTTAAGGCCTTCAGTCAGTCCTTTCAGTCATTCTTATCTGTTCTTTTCAACATCTATACCCTGGCTCTCACTCTTCATTCCTCTCAAGCTAACCTACTCACTGTTCCTTGTCCTTGCCTTTCTTTCTGCCTACTTGTTGCTCGCGCTACAACTCTGCCTGGAACTCTTTCCTCCTTGAAATTTGATAGACTAATTTCCTGCCAATTTTCAAAGCCTTTCTAAAATCACAGCTCCCCCAGGAAGCTTTCCCTTATTAATTCCTAATCCTTACTAACTGCAGCACTTCTGTGCTTCCTACATATTTAAATACTTACAACTTCCTGAGCATTTTTGTATTCATCTAACAAACCTGGCTATTTAATCATCATCAATGGTATTTATCGAGCACTTACTGTTCCCAGAGCATTGTACTAAGTGCTTGGGAGAGTACAGTACAACAGAGCTGGTAGACCTATTCCCTGCCCATAGTGAGTTTACAGTCTAGTCAATTTGTAATGTACATACCCTCTCCTCTTTCTTTTCCTACCTGTAATTTATTGTAATCTCTGATTCCTCCACTTGAGGACCAGGATCATGTTGACCAATTCTATCGTACTCTCCCAAGCACTTAGTAAAGTACTTTGAACACAACAGGGGCTCAGTCACTATAACTGATTGGTGGGAAAGTAGACCCTTTAAAAACCACAATCAACACAATAAGTTCATCCAGATCATCACAGAGAAAATGCCCATTTGGATTGTGAATGATACCCACATTTGTCCTCGAGCATGGCTTGAAGCTAGGCCATCTGTTAAGATGGCATCATGCCCACTGAAAAGTGAAATGCCCATCACATGGGCCGTGCATAATTCCCAAAGGATTCGCTGAGAAGGACACAAGTTAAAAAGAATTAGGAACATTGTTGCCTTTCCTTGGAGAATGCTACAGTGAGTTTTATGAAGGTTCTGGAAATATAAATATGACTGAACAGTGGTTGGCTCAGATCGTGAATGTCCTGAACCCTCTCAGGATCTGAAGAAATTGCTAACAAGCTTTTAGCTGCCTCCACTGTACCATATCATCTTCCATGAGACTAATTTGTCACATCTCCAGACAGCATGATGCACAACTATCTTTAACATCTATCTATTTTTTACTACGGTTCAGTGCAGATTGAGATAAGGCTAAGTAAAAACTAGTGCCATTTTGAACTGGGAAAGGCGACATTCTAATTTAAATTCCCATTTCCATGGGTGGGAATCTTTAGTGTCGCTCTCACTCATTAGCTACAAACTGCACTGAACTGTATCCCTCTGGAAAACCTCTTCTGAACTGGTGAATGTAGTTTAAATATGAGGTACTTTTCTGGTTAATATTTGAATTCCACAGGATAACCAGGCAATTAATATTATTTCCTGCAGAACTGTTAAGTAATTATGCCCCATTACTGCAAAGGTAGGTCATTTGACTCATAAATATCATAATTCAATCATGTCACTGTTCCTGTCCGTATGAGGACACAGGAGAAACTATCAAGTGCTCTGGCATTCTTCCTCAAATGGCTTCTATGTCCACGAACTAAAGTGTCCCTGCTGGGCGGCCCAAGCCACATTTAACATGTTTTCAGAACTGAACTAGTGAGGCAATTAATAAAACCCAGGTGATATTTTGAAAAGGTTATGTGAGGAGTCAGAGACACGGTGTAAATTTGAGTTGTGGATCACTCGATTTATTCTTCAAATGTCCTACTTCCCTTCCTGGTCCTTTTTATTCAGTATTCATGGAATAGAGAATAAAGATCTGTCCTGCTGTTCTAATTGTATGAACATGTTAGGAGACACAGGCTTTATTCCTATCCTAAGTATGTCTTTGCAAAAAATCAAGAATGCAGGTTCTTTTTACATCTGATAATATGAATATACAAAGTGAAAATAATATTCTTTGAGTCAGGCTGATGGTTGCACGAAGCTCTTCCAGGATAGAATAGTCCTTAAAATAAACCATGGATTGAGCAGTTAATATTTTCAGAGCACTTGGGAATGTCACATGAATAAGCACTGCATTCCTTGGTAGGATTTTGCTTCCCACTCACCTGCTGTGAGGCCTCGGGAAAGTTACTAAATTCCTCTGTGTCTCCATTTCTCATCTGTACAATGGGGATTAAATCCCTGTACTCCATCCCCTCCCTCTCCTCCCCACTGACGAGATAAAGTTGAATAGAGTAGTACCAGCTAGATTTCTTGACCTGATCTGACTTGCTTATCTAGTACTTAGTACGAAGTAAGCACTAAGCCAGTATTGAAATTATTAAGGAAAGAAGCCCAGGGAGAAAGAGGAAGAAAAGAAACAAGAAAACTAACATTTTAAAAAAGTAAAAATCACAACTGTAACAGTCACAATTTACCACTGCCTGGCTCTGATATCCACAGCTTTCCACTCCTCTAGGCAGGGCCAAACTGCCACAGCCAACTCAGTATTCTGGGCTTCCAGCTTGTCTCTCAAGGATGGTAATAATAATAATGATTATGGTATTTGTTAAACACTTACTATATGCTAAATACTTTTCTAGGCACTGGGGTAGATACAAGGTAATCAGGTTGGACACAATCCCGGTCCCACATGGGGCTCACAATCTTAATCCCCATTTACAAACAAGTGGCAGAGTCAGGATTAGAACTCAAGTCCTCTGGCTCCCAAACCCATGCTCTTGCCACTAGGCCCTACTGGATACTAGTGGTCCTGGCCCTCAGCCCACTCCATACAGACCCTAGAGCTCCCATGATGGGGGAACTTTGAACCATATCTTGCTGGGTCCTTCCCTACATGGTGGTAATACGAAAATAGTCTTCCAGTTGGCTACACTTCCTCTGATTCTCTAACACCAATGCAGTCAATTATTCAGCCTGATGGTCACATGAGGCGGGGAAAAAGTATGGATTCAAGCAGGAGAAATTTGAGCCACTGAGGTTTACGCATCCCACTGAGCAATTTTGTCTTTTACATACCTGAAGATGAGTTCTCTTGTTCCTCAAGAGTCCACAGGTGTCTTCATTTGGGCACTCTGGTCTTGATTCCCCCCTAATTGCAGTCATACATTTTTCTGCACGCAAGTGAGAGTATCCACAAAAGTGATATCTCTCAGCACCCAAGAGGCTGTGGGAACACCTGATCTACCTATTGAAAAGGGCACAACTGAGGCTTTTTCAAAATGTGCAGCCATGAGTAAAAACATTTCAATCTTCAAAAATTCAGATGTCTAACAGTAATAATGATAACAACACTTGTGGCATTTGTTAAGCTCTTACAGTGTGTCAGGCATTGTTCTAAGCGCTGGGGTGGATACAAGAAAATCAGGTTGGACACAACCCCTGTCCCACATGGTACTCATAATCTTAATTTCCAAATTATAGATGAGGTAGCTGAGACAGGAAGTGAAGTGATTTGCCCAAGGTCACACAGCAGACAAGTGGCAGATCTGAGATTGGAACCCATGTCCTCCTGTCTCCCAGACCTGTGGTCTATCCATTAGATCATGCTGCTTCTCACTGAAGGCTAATATAAAGATTGGCATATTGAGCAAAGTTTATGATTTTGGTGATATCTGAAAGACACATTTCCATCAGGTTTCTTGGGGGTAGGTGAGGAGAGCAACCATTTTAACAAATGTGACAGACTCATGAACCCATGGAATAACTGAGATAATTTAAGACAGCTACTTAAATTCAGTAGTAAGAAGGCAGATGCTGTGGGAAGAATTGCCTGTGCCGATAGTTTACTGTGCTCTGCTATTCCAGGGTAGTATGTACACAGATTTTTTTCTATGTCAATTTTCCAGGAGAATCAGAAATTAAAAAACATAAGCCCAGAGAGAATATTCATTAAATCATATTTATTGAGTGCTTACTGTGTGAAGGGCAATGTACATAGCGCTTGGGAGAGTCCAAAATAACAATAAAACAGATGCATTCCCTGTCCACAATGAGCATTATTAAGATGTCAGAAATTTTTCTCTTGCTTAGCCTTGTTTCATCTCTGCTGCTCATTTTGATTTGGAAATAGTCTGGACCCTAAACTTACTGATATCAAAGATGGAATTAAACCAGACATGAAACTTGTAAGTCTTGGCTTTATTCTCAGTAGAGTGAGTAATTGTGGGCCTTTTACTCTGTCTTAGTTTCCTTCCCCATCTGTAAAATAGACATTTTCACACACAACCAACAGGGAAGAAAAGGATGATTCCATTTTGTCTCTTTTAGGCCAGATGGTTTGAGGTTTGCAGGTTTGAGATTTATCTGGTTCAATACCATTTCAGGCTCTTCTAAATGACCAGAGAGAGAACTGGCTGAAGTTGAGGTTGTACAAATCCAATTCAGGCCTCTGCATTTCCTTTTTCTCACCCATTGCCATTTCCCTGCCCACCACCACCTGCAACGAATAGCTTGCTGTGGGGAAGTGCAGGTGAAACCCAAATCACTGGGCTCAGCAGCAATTTGTAAAGGTCGACATGGGGAGTGAGCTGGCTGCAGCAACCCTAGTTACGGTTCAAAATTTCACTGATTAGCTAATCCAGAGCCCAGTGAGGTGGGCTCTTTCTCAACTATAAGGGGTAAGTTTGTCAATGACCTCTCGAGCTGCACCTGATTACATCCGATTCCTTCCCCCTGACTAACCAATTTCCTGGCCAGTGGCCAATCATTCCTGTGCTCATCTTTGATTTGGGGCCAGTTGGCTCTGTCTCGCTCGCGCCTTACCGCAGGCTGCATTTGTCTGGGTTTCGGCCAGCTCGCCAATCTTTCTGACCCAGTGAAATATCCCTCCCTTTGGCAACCTCTGAGTCCTCTATTCCCAGTTCAAAAAGGTTGCTTTTTTTTCCTCCTTGGCAACTGTTGCTAGGTAGAGTGTGACTTCAATTCTTCCTGTGGAAGGGTTAGTCGAAAACCAATAACTTAAAAGTACCCAGCTGATAGAGGTAAAAGGAAGAAAAAAAGCCCCAACAATAGCAAAATCTTCTCAAACTCTAGGAGGCCCTGGATGGATTTCTCATTCTGTGGCAACATAAAAACCACCTCTGGGATTCAACTTAATGCTGATATATAATAATAATTATTATTATTACTGTGGCATTGGTTAAGTACTTACTATGTGCCAGGTACTGTTCTAAGCACTGGAGTAGATACAAGATACCACGGTTGGACACAGTCCATGTCCCACATGGGGCTCTCAGTCATAATACCCTTTTTATAGATGAGGGAAGTGAGGCCCAGAGAAGCTAAGTGACCTGCCCAAGGTCACACAACAGACAAGCGGCAGAGCTGAGATTAAAACCCAGGTCCTTTTGACTCTCAGGCACATCCTCTATCTGCTAGGCCATCCTGCTTCTCACATCCATGTAAACTCATTGTGGGCAGGGAGCTTGTCTGCCAAGCTTGTTGTATTGTACTCTTCTAAGTGCTTAGTACAATGCTCTGCACATAGTAAGTGCAAGTAAATAAGATCGGTGAGCTGGCCAAAGCCCAAACAAGTCACTAAGTGCTCAATAATTACCACTGATGAAGCTGATGATCTCACCTATCCCCAGATAACTGGGGAGGTAGCAGGGAATGTTCTCTTCTAGAGAATTCCAGTTGGGAATTTCCTCAGATACAACACTCAAGGGTCAAGGCAATCAGCCCTGAAGTTGATGGACCATAGTCATAGCTCCAATTTCCACCAGCCCTATAAAATATTAAAGGAACTTTCTGCTCTTAACTGAATATGTCTATTCTGGAGGCACTCTTGGCAGAAATGACTGAGCTTATGTCTAATCAACTTTTGAGTACATAATGATGGTTCTGTTTATCTACACACTCATGGCACTAACAATTCTCCAGTCCATTATTTTAAAAAGCTCCAGGAGATGTTATAGCTAGGAAATACACTCCATGAAACAGTTCTATGTGTGAAAAATCAGCACCAGTAGCATTGCTCTCAAGGAAGAAAAGAAACTCACTCTGTTTCTACAACAGTTCTGTCAGCCTCTTTACCTCTGAAGTACTGCTCCCTCCAAATACAGTTGTTCCAGATGAGAATATTTCAGTCTTGAGAAGGAAGTATAATAGTGCTTCCAAGCAGAATGCACTTTGTGTGAAATTGAATAGCTAATTAAGGTTTCTCACTCTAGATATGACACTGAACAGACCCTTTGTCTGAACATCCTCTCCCTTGTCAAGAGGATGAGAAAATAGGTGCCCTTTCAGACAGAAAAGGAGGGGATGGTTTTGTTTGTTTGTTTTTCTTTGAAATGGTATTTGTTAAGCAATTACTATGTGTCAGGCACTGCAATAAGGCACTGGCTAGATACAAGTTAATCAGGTTGGATGGAGTCCCTGCCCCACAAAGGGCTCATTCCTAATCCCCACTTTACAGAGGAGTTAACTGAGGCACACAGAAGTTAAATGACTTGTCGAAGGTCACACAGCAGACAAATGGCAGATCCAGGATTATAACCCAGGTCATCTGAGTCACAGGTCCAAGCTCTTTCCACTAGGTCACGCTACTCTTTTACGTGTGTTGGTATTATTTGTTGTTTGAGCTTCCTCCCCTCACCCACCCTTTCTTCTCAGGCCTCTAAGATGACATGACATTTTAAAAAAGAACTGAGAAGACCCAAAATAGTGGCTTTTTGGGCTGTTAGTTTTGAAGCTTGGGCCACACTACCCTTATACCCTCTAAAATCCCTGCATACTGTTTATCATCACACTAAAAATGAAAAGTTAAAACAAATATCTCTCCTGAACCATTCATTTATATATCTGTTCTTTATCTCAGTAAAATCTAGGAAAAGAAAGCCTGGAAATGAAATTGAAATTTCGGGGTATTTTGTACAGTCTAGATAATTGGACAGAGTCCAGAGAAACTATTGTCTGCATCAAACTCACCCAAAGGACCTCTCTGGCCCTCCCCTTTCCCTTCCATCTAAGGAATCAGTAGGCAAAATGTTTATGGAATATTAAGATGAGTGTTCCAAACTCAAAGATTCTGCTCATGTATATCTGGGGAACACTGGGAGAACTAATTTGGATGCTTTCGACTTCCTTGACACTGGTAATTGGTGAGCTCAAAGTTAAATAAGTTAATCCGATTGAAAGTCAAACCTTGAAATAGCTTGGGGTATTTAATTATCACCGACCATTCCGGCCTGGAGGTGTTTCATGTCATGGATTTCCTAAAAGCTGATTCCTTCTGAATTGATAAGGTGACTGCACCACTGGCCAGAAGGAAGCACTCTTTCTTCCAGAGAAAAGAAGTACACCTTATTAATGCTCTACATCCCTATTCACATCTCATTCACTTATCAAGTGTCCTTGGTAGCAGAGAGTGTGGTTATCTCATTCACTTATCAAGGGTCCTTGGTAGCAGACAGTGTGGTGACATGGTCAGCTACACATCAGTATCCCTACTCTCTTCTCCTCTTCAAAGCCCTACTGAGAGCTCACCTCCTCCAAGAGGCCTTCCCAGACAGACTGAGCTCCTCCCTTTTCCCTCTGCTCCCCCTCCACCTTCTGCTCCTCTCCCTTCCCCCTTCACCTCCCCTCAGCTGAGCCTCCTTTCCCTCTGCTCCTCCCCACTCCCCCTTCCCTTCCCCTCAGCACTGTGCTCATTTGTATATATTATTTATTACCCTATTTATTTTATTAATGAGGTGTACATCCCCTTGATTCTATTTATCGTGATAACGTTGTCTTGTTTTTGTTTCGTTCTGTTTTGCTCTGCCGTCTGTCTCCCCCCAATAGACTGTGAGCCCATCATTGGGCAGGGATTGTCCCTACCAGTTGCCGAATTGCACATTCCAAGCGCTTAGTACAGTGCTCTGCACAGAGTAAGTGCTCAATAAATACTATTGGATGAATGAATGAATGATCCCACCATTAGTGGTATTATTTTGGACACACATGCTTTCTTCTTCCAACTCCACTACCTCTTTCTCTCCTCTCTCTTTCTCTCTCGTCCCATCTGTTTTGAACACTTATTGAGCATTAAGCTCTACACTGAGTTTGGAGGAATGTTGAACAGTAGAAAGACACACACAACCTTGCCCCAATAATCTTACAATTTAATGGGAGAAATGGACAAAATATGTTCACAATATGTTCTACAATCGATGCCTAGAATTCCTTAACTCCCATTCTCTCCTAGACCCCCTCCAATCTGGCTTCCGTCCCCTCCACTCTACCGAGACTGCTCTCTCTAAGGTCACCCATGACCTCCTTCTTGCCAAATCCAATGGCTCCTACTCCATTCTGATCCTCCTTGACCTCTCTGCTGCCTTTGACACTGTCGACCATCCCCTCCTCCTCCGTACCTTATCTCACCTTGGCTTCACGGACTCTGTCCTCTCCTGGTTCTCCTCTTACCTCTCTGGCCGATCATTCTCGGTCTCCTACGCTGGAGCCTCCTCCCCCTCCCATCCTTTAACTGTTGGAGTTCCTCAAGGGTCAGTTCTTGGCCCTCTTCTGTTCTCCATTTACACTCACTCCCTCGGTGAACTCATCCGCTCTCACGGCTTTGACTACCATCTCTACGCTGATGACACTCAGATCTACATCTCCGCCCCTGTCCTCTCCCCCTCCCTTCAGGCTCGCATCTCCTCCTGCCTCCGGGACGTCTCCACCTGGATGTCGGCCCGCCACCTAAAACTCAACATGAGCAAGACTGAGCTCCTCATCTTCCCTCCCAAGCCCGGTCCGCTCCCAGACTTCTCCGTCACCGTGGATGGCACGACCATCCTTCCCGTCCCGCAGGCCCGCAATCTCGGTGTCATCCTTGACTCGTCCCTCTCGTTCACCCCACACATCCTATCCGTTACCAAGACCTGCCGGTTTCACCTCTACAATATCGCCAAGATCCGCCCTTTCCTCTCCACCCAGACGGCTACCTTACTATTACGGGCTCTCGTTATATCCCGGCTAGACTACTGTGTCAGCCTTCTCTCTGACCTCCCTTCCTCCTCTCTCGCCCCGCTCCGGTCTATTCTTCACTCCGCTGCCCGGCTCATCTTCCTGCAGAAACGATCTGGGCATGTCACTCCCCTTCTTAAACAACTCCAGTGGTTGCCTATCGACCTCCGCTCCAAACAAAAACTCCTCAGTCTAGGCTTCAAGGCTCTCCATCACCTTGCCCCTTTCTACCTCTCCTCCCTTCTCTCTTTCTACCGCCCACCCCGCACGCTCCGCTCCTCTGCCGCCCACCTCCTCGCCGTCCCTCGGTCTCGCCTATCCCGCCGTCGACCCCTGGGTCACGTCCTCCCGCGGTCCTGGAACGCCCTCCCTCCTCACCTCCGCCAAACTGATTCTCTTTCCCTCTTCAAAACCTTACTTAAAAATCACCTCCTCCAAGAGGCCTTCCCAGACTGAGCTCCTCTTCCCCCTCTACTCCCTCTGCCATCCCCCCTTTACCTCTCCGCAGCTAAAGCCTCATTTCCCCTTTTCCCTCTGCTCCTCCACCTCTCCCTTCCCATCCCCACAGCACTGTACTCGTCCGTTCAACTGTATATATTTTCGTTACCCTATTTATTTTGTTAATGAATTGTACATCGCCTTGATTCTATTTAGTTGCCATTGTTTTTACGAGATGTTCTTCCCCTTGACGCTGTTTAGTGCCATTGTTCTTGTCTGTCCGTCTCCCCCGATTAGACTGTAAGCCCGTCAAACGGCAGGGACTGTCTCTATCTGTTGCCGACTTGTTCATCCCAAGCGCTTAGTACAGTGCTCTGCACATAGTAAGCACTCAATAAATACTATTGAATGAATGAAAGATAGCAAATATAGAAATGAAGGTATATCATAAACTAGTTCAATTGTGTCAGGTTAGAAAAACTGAAAAACTAATGAACTGTAAAAATGTCTTTGGTCATTTGGGCACAGTTTATATTCATTTCTCGTCTTTGTGAATTGAACACAAGCCAGTCGAGTTAATTCTCTAGGGTAAAATCACTGCCTTCTCCCCTAAGAATTTCCTTACGCATTTCAGGTTCTGTACTTAAATCGTTGCAGAAAATTCCCCCATAAAATCTTAAGGCATTATGATGCCTAAATGATGGATGCAGAGATAAAATTCTTAGTCTCTATTCTGTGCTTCAATTGGTTTTTGTAGTCTAGCTTTGATTCCTCTTTAAAAAAGTGAGAAAAGACAAAGACAGCTGGTGAGTAGCCCCTCTTCCTCCTCCTCCTCCTCATCCTCCTCATCCTCCTCCTCCTCCTCATTTCCTGCAACTCTGGTTCCTGCCCCTAAATCAACAAGTATGAACTGAGCTCTCAGAGAGCACAGGGCACAGAACTATTCTTCTGATTAGAGCAGAGGGTAAGAGGCGGGGGTTGGAAAGAAGATGGTTGAGGAGCTGACTGGATACTGTTATTGCCAACAAAATTTCCAGCAATATAGCTTTTCTTTTGATGTATAGTCACCCTTTACCATCCTTGCTACTGTTGTTTCACGAAGCACTTTTGTGATCTATCAAGGGTGTCGTCAGATGCTTTGGAACTTTTTTCACTTCAGGGGTCCAAAAAGAAAATCAGCTCCTAAATTTACTCTAACAGGGGTGGCAAAAATGAACCAACAAATTGACACAAGAAAATTAGGAACTTTGAAAGTTGTCCTTACCTTCCTTTTACAAATTCTCTACCTCTCACCAACTTAATTTTCTATCACTTCCACATCAGGGATTTTCAAGATTATCTGAAACTGAATGGGAGAGATGCTGACTATTAAAATCCATGTCTCAAGAATTAATTTATTTCTGTCCATCACTGACATTTTAAACTCTCTTTTTATTTACGTTTTTCTTCTATTATTTGAATCAATAGAAATTTTACATATCCAGAATTACTACCACCACCTCTACTGTGCTCTAATAAGCTTAATTTAATTGAAATGTCAACCACGCCATTCATGCTTGCAAATATTCTGGTTTTTTTAATCACCTCTGGAGACGTAGAGCAATTCCTCCAATTCTGGATAGGGGACTCAGGGATGTGACCAAAAAGTGAAGCAAAATGGTTGATGAGAAACCAAACTTGCCAAGTCTCCCCTAGGTTGACCCCATCACCCCTCCTTCACTGGACTAGCAAGGCAAAAGTTTGTTGGTAAGTAATTTCTATTCCCAAATAGACATTTCTGAAAATAAAGGCAGCATTTTCTAGTGGCTAGAGCTTAGGCCTGGGAGTCAGAAGGACCTGGGTTCTAATCTCTACTCTGCCACTTGTCAACTCTGTGACCTTGGACACAGTGCCTCTATGCCTCAGTTAGTTACTTGATCTATAAAATGGAGATTAAAACTCCATGTGAACCCCATGTTCAATAACACATTAATTGTATCTACCCTAGCACTTAATGGAGTACCTGGAACATAGTAAGTGTTTAATAATATCCTAAAAATTGCCTTACTGCATTAATGTAGCAGACAAATTTGGCTGTTCTGCATATCAGAAGATGACAGTGTATGTGTGAGTGTACTTGAAAATATCTCTGTGTCACCAACACTCTCTGTCGTATTGTTTGAGCCATAAAGATAGAACTTTATGTCCCTAAAGTGTTAGTCCCACCCAGCCTTTGTTTATATTTTTGATTCTGTCCCTCGTTATCCAGTTCAGGCCATGTTTCTGCACTCCTCAAGACCCTCCAGGAGTTGTCCATCCACCTCCACATAAAACAGAAACTCCTCATTATAGGCTTTAAAGCACTCAATCACTTTGCCCCCTCCTACCTCACCTAGCTACTCTCCTACTATAACCCAGCCCGCACAGTTTGCTGTTCTAATGTTACCTCATTAAATCTCAATCTAATCTATCTTGCTGCTGACCTCCCTCCCAGATCCTGCCGCTTACCTAGAACACCCTACCTCCTCATATCCAACAGATAATTACTATCTCCTCCTTCAAAGACTTATTGAAGATACATCTCCTCCAAGAAGCCTTCCCTGATTAAGCCCTCCTTTCCTCTTCTCCCATTCCTTCTGTGTCACCCTGACTTGGTGTCTGTATTTCCCCCCTCCCATCCCCACAGCACTTATGTACATATCTGATTTATTCATTTATATTTATATCTGCCTCTCTTCTATACTGGAAGCTCACTGTGGGCAGGGAATGTATCTGCTTATTGTTATATTGTACTCTCACCAGTGCTTAGTACAGTACAGAATAGTGCACATAGCAAGTACTCAATAAATAAGATTGACTGCCTAACTGACTGATCATACTGAGATTACAGAGCATGGGCTTGGGAGTCAGAGGTCATGGGTTCTAATCCCACTCTGGCCACTTGTTTGCTGTGTGACCTTGGGCAAGTTACTCAACTTCTCTGTGCCTCAATTCCCTCATCTGTAAAATGGGGATTAAGACTGTAAACCCCACATTGGACAACCTGATTACCTTGTATCTACCCCAGTGCTTAGAACAGTGCTTGGCACCTAGTAAGCAGTTAACAAACACCATCATTGTTATTATTATCACTTAAAAAGGGCAATTCCTATCCCAGTTATTGTCCACCAAGGTGGCCTGTTGCTTCTAGGAACCTTCCTACAGTCCTCTTCTACATCACATTATTTGAGACTGTGCTTCAACATGTCTTTAAAATATTTATTCTGTCACCTTATCTAATGTGTGTCCCCTTCAGTTTATTGTATAAGCAGCTACTTGGGTATACTGCTGTAATCCATTCCCCGAACATGTCCTGCCTAGAGATGCTGTGTTGCTTTGAGTATTGCCTCAGTGCTGCTGAACTAATTATGAACCAAGCCCTCAGTGATGGTATTTTCTGGGGTATTTTCTGCCCTGCCATTGGATTTTAAGTATGGTTTGAAAATGGTGAAGAGAAACGGGTCTCAAGGTAGACTGCTTCTCTTGCCGTAAACCCAGTAGATAGGATAAAACAAAGCAAAGGAAGGTTTAATGGAAGGAATGAGATCACCTAACTTTCCCCTATACCAGCTCCAAAGAAGCCATTGCATGAGGGCAGGACCTGATCAGAGCATAAATAAAAATTCTATTTAATGAGCAGGCATGCCCTGAATCTTCTAGAAAATTGGGGAAAAGACTGGTGTGGGAAAAAGGATTGGATGGAACATTTGTCAGTGTCAGTGACAAATTTGTCATTGTCAGTAGGAGGAGGGAGGAATTCTGACAGTAGAGAGGCAGTGTGGCCTTGTGGATAGAGCATGGGCCTGGGAGTCAGAAGGACTTGGGTTCTAATCCTAACTATACCAGATGTCTGCTGTGTGACCTTGGGCAAGTCACAACTTCTCTGGGCTCAATTACCCATCTATAAAATGGGGAATAAGGTTGTGAGCCCTATGTGGGACAGAGACTGTATCCAACCTGATTATCTTGTATCTACCCCACTGCTTAATACAGTGTCTGCCACATAGTAAGCACTTCACAAATACCATAAAGAATAGAACTTCTTAAGAAGTTCTTCCATTTCATAAACAGGATCCTAGGAACGATTGAGCATCACAGTTAATTCCGGCAATATTTGTTGTCACCTTCGTGTCCCGTGATTCTACTGCTGGATGTAATGTCCCAAAGCAACTTTGATCAAAACAGTATAATCAAATAACAGAAACAAAGGGCTAGATGAGATCTTTTTATGTTTATCACCCGATCTATGGTCTGGACTGATCTGACCTGAAGCCATCTGAAAAAGGAAATCTAATCGTGTTATGGACAGAAGAGGCAGATGATGAAGGCAGGAGAGAATGGAAGAAAAATGGAAAAATACAACTGCAAGTAAGTACTTCATGGCAATTTGAAGTCAATCTTCTAGCTGCAGCAAATCCAGTTTCCAAAAGCAAGGAATAATCAGAGGGGGCCAGGTTAGCAATGAGAAACACAAATAACCATTTCCAGAAGCAGAAGTGACATGAAAATAATGGTAACTCTGTAAAGCTCATCCAGAGATTTCCATCACAAGATCTTCAGCCTGAATGAGAAACAGTTGCACAAGATGCCTGACCCTGCTTCTCCAAACCAAACTTTCTTGCCTTCTAGATTAGATTAAGGAGTTATGAACTGCCTAATAGGATTTTTCAAAAATTAAATTAAAATGATATTTCATTCATCAGTGTTTCCAAAAATTAAAATCAATCCATCAGTAATTGGGTTCTGTCATGCATTTTTCCTCCATTATCATCATCATCATCATTATCAATGGTATATATTGAGTGTTTACGATTTAGAGAAAACTGTACTAAGTGTTTGGGAGAGTACAACACAAGAGAGTTGGCAAAGTTCACTGTGGGCAGGGAATGGTTCGGCCAATTCTGTTACATTGTACTCTCCCAAGTGCTTCAGTCAGTATCTCACATGCAGCAAGTGCTCAATAAATACGATTGATTGAAAGAAAAGCTCCATGCCCTCAGTGAGTTTACAGTTTCTAGTAACCTGGCACCACATAGAGTCCTCTAAGGTATCTTGTAGGGAGGAGATGACCTAGTTCTCAATCACTGAGGGCCAAAGCTTCTGAACTGAACATATTGTTGGTCTCCAACCCTCCATGCTTATCCAAAGGCTGCCTCCATTTGAAGAAGTCTTTCAGTGAGTAAATTCATGGAAGATCAAACCTTCCTGGAAAGCCAAATGGAATTTTGTGGGTAACAAGAAATGTCTTCCAGGGAAGATACGAAGTCAAACTGCCTCTTCATTACAGTCTTTGTACATTACTCTCAAACGTCCCTGCCATTGTTCTGATTCTAGGTGAGTGGAAACTAGGAAATGCCTAGCTTCTGGTTTGATCCCTCAGGCAGTGACTCAGATCTCTTTATTTAATTTGCTCTTCATGAAGCTCTCATCCATTCATTCCACCAACTAATGGAGCAGTGTCCTTGCATTTCTATTACATTTTCCTTTAAGACATCCCTTTTTCTTATTCTTATCTCTGCAAAATAAACTCTTTGGGAAGCAGCTTGGTTTATGGAAATAACACGGGATTGGGACTCAGAGGACCTGTGTTCTAATCCCAGCTTTAACATTTGTCTGCTGTGTGACCTTGGGCAAGTCAGTTAACTTCTTTGTGCCTCAATTTTCTCATCTGCAAAATGTGGATGAAATCCTACTTCCTCTTATTTTATACTGTGAGCCTCATGTGTCCAACTTGATTGTCTTGAAATTAAGACAGTTATGCGAGTTGCCCAAGGTCATGTAGCAGACAAGTGGCGGGGAAGGGAATGGAACCCATGTCCTCTGACTCCCAAACCCGTGCTCTTTCCACTAAGCCAAGCTGCTTCTCTCCACTGACCTCTCAGCCACATCCTGCCTCTGGCTAGGAATGCCTTCCTTCCTCATATCTGACAGATAATTATCCTTCCCTCCTTAAAAGCCTCATTGAAGGCCCATCTCCTCCAAGAGGCTTTCCCTGATTAAGCTCTTATTTCCTCTTCTCCCACTCCCTTCTGTGTTGCCCTGACTTGCTCCCTTTATTCAATGCCCCCCCAGCCTCTCAGCACTGAAGTACATATCTGTAATTTATTTATTTACATTAATGTTTGTCTCCCCCTCTAGAACGTAAGCTTGTGTTGGTATTGGGAATGTGTCCGTTACACTGTACTCTTCCTAGTGCTTAACACAATGTTCTGCACACAATAAGCACTCGATGAATATGATTGATTGACTGACTGCCTGACTGCAGAAAGTGTGTGGATTAATGTATTTCAGAGACAGTAATGTACAATGGAGACTTGCATTCCAAAAGATATAACAAAATCACAGGTCACTGGCTAATATTGACCCAGAAGGCTCTGGAGACTGATGGTTTGAGGGCTGGAAAATTCCTTGGGGAAAGTTTTAACAATTCACTTGAGGGACTTAGAAGTGGATGCCACTCACCCTACCCAAATACAATTGGTTTTGATTTGGTGTCAGTCCAACCTGAAGTCTTGGGTCAGGCAACTTCAATCCAGTAATCAATCAGTGATATTTATTGAGTGTTAATTGTGTGCAGAGCCCCATACTAAGCCCCTGGGAGAGTACAGTGCAATGGAATTGGGAGGCATGTGGCCTACCCACAAGGCGCTTGCAGTCTAGAGAGAGGATTCTAGGATGCTAGGATTACAGGATATGAAGCTAGGAGGTCAGGGGCTCCTCCCAGGACTTTTTGTGGGGTCTCTTTGGGGAATTAGAAGCTGCTGGGGGAATCTGGGCCAAACCAAACCTGGACCCCAGCTACCAGACCTGGTTGAAGAGTGGCCAGATGCATGGCTGGCTATGGAATCCTTCCCTAGAGGGAGGCTTCAGAGTGTCTGAAACCAGCAAAACCCCCAGATATTACTTCAGAACCTTTCAGAAGGCCAGGAAAAGGACGAGGGAGGTCCAGGGAGAACAATACCAAAACTTCCCCTACTTATCACTTATCTGACCCAGAATCCACTCGCTCCTGTTATATTGTACAAGTGCTTAGTACAGTGCTTTACTGATTGAATGAATGAACAAACCATCCTGGACTGTCCAGGTCCCTGTGTATTAATAATAATAATGAATAATTATGGTACTTGTTCAATGCTTACTACATGCTAAGCACTGTTCTAAGTGCTGGGGAAGACACAATTTAATCAGGCTGGACATAGTCTTTGTCCCACAGGGGGCTCACATTCCCTACATAGGAGGGAATAAGCGTTAATTCTCATTTTAAGGTGAGTCAGTCAGTTAATCATATTTACTGAGTGCTTACGTTGTGCAGAGTACCCTACTAAGCATTTGGGAGAGTACAATATAGCAATACACAGACACATTCCCTTTCCACAACTGAGGCACAGAGAAGTTAAGTGACTCCCCCAAGATCACACTGCAGACATATGGCAGAGCCAGAATTAGAAACCAAATCCTCTGACTCCAGGGTTGTGCTCCCTCCACTAGGATACACTACTTCTCTAGGCCACACTGGCCGAGAATGAGAAGAGAGCTTTTGAGGCAGTTCTTGGCCCATTCTGCACCCCAGCAGGCCAAACGGTTATGGAAGAAATACCAGCTCAGATGAGTTTTACAGAATCACAAATAATAATAATACAATGTGGTATCGGTTAAGCGCTTACTGTGTGCCAGGCACTGTGCTAAGCGCTGGGGGTGGAGACAAGAAAATAGGGTTGGAAACAGTCCCTGACCCACATGGGGCTCACAGTATCAATCTACATTTTACAGATGAAGTAACTGAGACCTGGAGAAGTGAAGTGACTTGCCCAAGGACACAGCAGATAAGTGGCCTTCTTCTGGAGTCAGAGGTCATGGGTTCGAATCCCTGCTCGGCCACTTGTCAGCTGTGTGACTGTGGGCAAGTCACTTAACTTCTCTGTGCCTCAGTTACCTCATCTGTAAAATGGGGATTAAGATTTTGAGCCCCACATGGGACAACCTGATTCCCCTGTGTCTACCCCAGTGCTTAGAACAGTGCTCTGCACACAGTAAGCGCTTAACAAATGCCAACATTATTGTTATTATTATTCTCCTCTGAGAGCATGGCATCAACATCCTCTTTCTCCCTTAAGTGTTCTTCATTCAGCACTTCAAACAGGGTCTTCAAGCACCCACTTTGAAGTATCTGTTCAGCTGTTGAGCAATACCACCGAGGGCATGGACCTTACTGCGGTGTGAAAACTAAACAGCCAACATCCAGTGAAGGTGTGGCATAGAATGCTTTATAAAATTATAAAGCATCTACTACTGTGAAGGCTAGGTAAGACATCAGTAAAAAAAAAAATACGTTCAATGAATTGTACTCCTGAGAAATACATGGGCTTTAGAGATATTTTCTGTGTGAACCAAGGCCTTAATAACCACTCTCATTGTTTGAGATAATACCACAAACAACTCCCGCTGTACCAGATCAAGGTCAGAGCCCATCAACACTGGCTCATATCAATATTGCAACACAGTGGAATTCTACCTTTTGATTGTCAGAAAGACCGCTGGAGCAGAAACCCATGTCTCCTGCCAAGCAATTAGATTAAGTCGACACAGCCAGGCAGCTGACTCTGGAGTGCTTTGGCTCTGCTTTCCTGGTGTCTGAAGCTGTATGGAAATGAACCAGAGTGTGAAATTAGCAACCTCCTTGCCAGACCATTTCCATAGTAAGGATGCTGAAATCGTAGTGCGGATGTTTGTGTCAGCTAGGTAGGGTTGTGGTTTTTTTTTAATGGTATTTGGTAAGCCCTTACTATGTTCTAGGCACCAGCCAGTCAATCAGTAGTATTTATTGAACTTTTACTCTGTGCAGAGCACTGTACTAAGTGCTTGGGAGAGTTCAATATAACAACACAAAAATATAGCATACTGCATGAAGTATTCTCTCCTACAACAGTCACCTGAATCTGTGTTGGATATTTTGCCTTCCAACTGACATTTTCTCTTCCTTAACCATAGAAAACACTCATCATCATCATCATTGTCATTATGATTATATTCATTATTTAACTGCTTTGCGATGAGCACTGTACTAAACAGTGGGGTAAAATAAAAGAAAAGCAAGATGGGGTCCCTATGGTGAGAAGCTAACAATCAAAGTGAGGGAATAAATAGGAAAATAGGAATAATTTACAAACAACTTGTAAACTATCAATCCCTGGCTACCATCTGCCACAATCTTCCCAATTTAATATCACTTCTTGGAAGCAGTGTGTCCTACTGAAAAAAGCAGGGGCCTGGGAATTAAAAGAATTGAGTTCTAATTATGGCTCTCCCATATGACCATAAGTAAGCCAATTAATTTCTTTGTGCCTCAGTTACCTCATCTTTTAAAAGGAGATTAGGTACCTATTTTCCCTCCTACTTAGACTGAGAGCACGATGTGAGACAGGGACTGTGTCCGACATGATTATCTTGTATCTAGCCCAGCAATTCATATGTTGCTTGGCACATAGTAAGTGCTTTGGAGTCAGAGGTCATGAGTTCGAATCCCAGCTCTGCTGCTTGTCAGCTGTGTGACTGTGGGCAAGTCACTTAACTTCTCTGGGCCTCAGTTACCTCATCTGTAAAATGGGGATTAAGACTGTGAGCCCCACGTGGGACAACCTGATTCCCCTGTGTCTACCCCAGCGCTTAGAACAGTACTCTGCACATAGTAAGCGCTTAACAAATACCAACATTATTAGTGTCTGTCTCCCCCACTAGACTCTAAGCCTTTTAATGGCAGGGAATTTGTCTGTTATATTGTTCTATTGTACTCTCCCAAGCACTTAGTACAGTGTTCGGCACAGAGTAAGTGCTCAATAAATAGATTGACTGGCTGATTGATTGACCTCTCCCACGGGCTGACCCTCCCGGATTAGGAAGCCACTTATGTTCTATCTGAGAGGCAAAAGGTACATGCCCAGCTGTTTGGGTCAAGCTGTGAAAATATCAAAATGTGAAGAACACAGGGCAGGAAATCATATATCTATTGTCTACTGCGTGACCTTGGGCAAGTCACTTTACTTTCTCTGGGCTTCATTTCATCTGTAAAATGGGGATTGAGCCTGTGAGCCCCCGTGGGACAAGGACTGTCTCCAACCCAATTTGCTTGTATCCACCCCAGTGCTTAGTGCAGTGACTGGCACATAGTAAGCACTTAACAAAAGACATGATAATTATTATTATTAATCTTTTTATTATTTTATAAGATGAATTGTTGCCCCCAGAATGCAAATTGATGGTCAGTGTTTATTTCATTTTGATATAGTCCTTGCAAACGATTAACGCAGTTGCAGTAACTAGGACTTCTGAACCTATTTATAGCATCAGAATTGTACTTTTCAAGTGTCTAGTACAGTACTCTACACCCAGTAAGCACTCAATAAATACTATTGAATGAATGAATCAATCAATCCTTAGAGCTCACATATGGATGAATTCTCACATTTATTTTGACCAGTCCATTTGTAAATATTTTTATGCTTGTCTTTCCCCATTAAAATGCAAGCTCTTTGCAAGAAGGAGATGTGACATTTCTGTGCTCTGGATTTCTCAAGTGCCTCGTGCAGTACACTGCATCAAGTGGAAGCTCAGAAAATATTATTACTACCACTACTATAACTACTTTATCTCTGGCAATCAAAATGGTCACTATTAAGAGAAAAAAGAGAAATATATGCTGAGGAAATAAAAAAAAACAAATAGAAGAGAAGAAATTCACTCTCTTAAAGGGACCCTATCCTAATTCTCAGTAAGTAAACTGGCATATGGCAGAATCATTTGCAGATGGATCAGTGGTGCCACAAACACATTCAGCTAAATCCAACTTGTCTTTGTTTTAGCTGGCCAGTCTGTAGGCTGACATGGGGAAGAATTAGCCAATGTCTCAAACCTTCTTTATATCCATAACATAAGACCCAGTTCCTTCAACTTGGCTTGAGGTAGAGGGTGTTATTTTGTGTCTCCCATCTTCTTTCTCCATCTATTGGGTTTTCTGCCTCTAAATTCAAACCACAACACAAAAATTAGTTATCAACTTTTCACCAGGCTAAAAAGAGTCCTTCAGTTTATGCAGAGGAGGAGGAGAAGAGAGATGCAGATAATATTAAGCGAGCCTTCTTCTGCTCAATGGCATAGAATAGAGCTTTGTGAAATACTAACCCCTACTGGCATTTTCCTGAGGCTGCATAAGCTTACTTATTATTGAACATTTAATTATCAGCCAGCTGTATTGTTCACAGTGGAGAATGTGGTATGATAATAATAATAATAATAATCACAATGATGATACTACTAATAATAATAATAATCATCAAAATAACTGTGGTATTTGTTAGAGGCTTACTATGTATCAAGCACTGTATTAAGCCTAGGGTAGATACAAGATAATCTAGGCAGATACTGTCTCACACGAGGCTCAAGAATCCCCCTTTTACAGATAACGAAACAAAAGCACAGAGAGGTTAAGCAGCTTGTTCCAGGTTACACAGCAGGCAACTGGCAGAACTGAAATTTGAACTCAGGTCCTTGTACTTCCAGCCCCAAGCTCTTTCCACTAATAATAATAATTGCTGTACTTGTTAAGCACTTACTATGTGACAGGCACTATACTAAGCCCTGGGGTGGATACAAACAAATCAGATTGGTCATAGTCTCGATCTTCATTTTACAGATGAGGTATCTGAGGTACAAAGAAGTAAAGTGACTTCATATGGCCAAGGACATACGGCCTAGAAGTGGCAAAGCTGGGATTAGAAACCATGACCTTTTGAGTCCCAGGTCTGGGCTCTATCCACTACACCATGCTGCACTGCTCCTCTGACCTGTAAATTATAGCTTCTGTGACTCCTGTTCCAGACCCGGAAGAACTGGGATTAATGGGATAACTAATTAATTAACTGATTAACTAACAAATGGGATAACTGTCCATGATGAATTAATTAAAAACACTAAAGATGTTGGATGGTACGGGCTTATCCATGAGGATAAATTTCAAGGAGGAAAATCATTTCATTGTTTCTTCAAACATCCCGTTCTCCAGTGGGGTCAGAATACTGGTGGAATGGATCATTGTGTTGACCTAAAGTTGCATCAGTTATCTGATGACACTCAATAAATGTGATTCTGAAATGATCTGAAAAATGATCTAACCTGACATTGCATATGGGGCAGTAATCATAGTATATAGTGGAAGTTATTCCAGTCCTAGTTTTTTATATTCACTTATGGAAATGATGCTTTTGATATAGGATGAATCTTAGGTTTCTGTTGCTACTGAATTTGATCTATTTCATCTTATAATATTTCCATTATTAGAATGATTCTTTAGGAGTCCCTTCATGGGTGATCAAACCATGCTCAAGAGGCACATGCTGTGGGGCTCTCTTCCATTTGTTTAGTACAGTGTTTTGCACATAGTGAGCACTCAATAAATACAACTGAATGGATGAATGTTTATCATTTCCCTGTGAGGGGGCAGGGTCTCACTATTTCAGTCAATTCCATCTTGGTGACAGCATCTTCATCTGCAAGGATCAGGTCCTAATAATAATACTGATGCATTTGTAAAGGGCTTACTATGTGCCAAGCACTGTACTAACCACTGGGGTGGATACAAACAAATCCGCTTGGACACAGTCCCCGTCCCACATGGGGCTCACAGTCTCAATCTCCATTTTACAGCTAACTTAACTGAGGCGCAAAGAAGTCAAGTGACTTGCCCAAGCTCACACAGTAGACAAAAGGCAGAGCCAGGATTAGAACTCATGACATTCTGACTCCCCGCCCCGTGCTCTATACACTTTCCTTGTTCCTTCCTAGAAAGGAAAGGGTTCCTGGTACTATCCCTAGGCCTTGCCCTGCTGTTTCTTCCTTGCCACAGCTGCTCACTATTGCCTCTTTCCTCTCCGAATGCCTGTTTATCATTTGTTGGTAAAGTAAATTTTTTTGATCTGTGGCTCTTGGCTGTATTATGTTTTTGGTTCATGGCTCTGCAGTTCATGAGGCTTGGCCACCCCTGTCTATTTGATATCTGACTTCTTTATTTCTTACTTTAAAATAGTGTGCTGTCAAGACAGCAGAATTGGGTGACCACATTAAGCTCTGTGTTGCCAGTGAAAATCTTGGATCGTGTGTGGGGGTTTTTAGGCTGGTATGTAAGTCTGGTTTTCATCAGATTTATTGCTAATCCAGAACTCTGGGGAGCACTGTAAAATGATTTGAACAATCTGCTTATCTTATGTCTGTACCTCCAGAAAGAAACACCCACATATATCAGTTACTAGATGATTGCTTCTAGGATTTTTGAACATGTTGGTCTGTTGAGTTAGAAGGGCTTCCCAGTGGATTGGAAGCAGAGTCTGACCTGAGCTTTCAGGTCCTTCTCTGCAGAAACTAAGCACAGCAGCATAGAATAGTTTGAATAGAACCATACTGTACTGCCCTGCCTTTCGCTAATGATGTGCAAGTGATTCATCTATTTTCTTTGATACTTTCAAAGTTCGGAAACAATTTTACCTTTCTGAGTACCTCTTATCTGGAGATCAAGAATGTTTGAATTTGTGTGAGTGCTAATCAGAGCTAATTTATTAACCAGACTGCTCAGACTTAGAAATACCTGTCCATTTAAAAGTGAAGCTATTCCTCCTCATTGGGTTCTGTTGGAGGATGTTTGAGTGAGCTGTGAATCTAACTGTCATGGTGTGACTATAGAAAAGATCAGGACAATCAATTGTAGTAGTCACAAAGCTGAGATATGATTAACTCAAGGAAGGGAATCTTTGAATTCACTGAAGCCTTTCAGTGATATAATGATTCTTATACTCCCCATGTTCAAGAAGGACAGAGTGATGGGGAAAGGGAGAATAATTCCTCAATAATACTGATTCCTGGATAGCGGGGACTGCGTCTTCTCCTTTCATTATTTCTTTCTTGGTGTCTGGTCAGGGCTAACACCACAGTTTGGTCATAATACATTGTTCATATACAGTGCTAGCCTAGGACAGTGCTCACACACAGTATGTGTTCAGAAAATGGTGTTAATGATTTTAAAATGATGAAGGAAAGTAGGTCTTGAGAGGATCTTATGAAGCAAAGTTGCCACCAACCCCATAAATCCAGTATATCACATAGTCCCCTCATAATCCACACAAATTTATCTTTTATCAGAGGAGAGAATGGAACGTGAAGCTGCTATGCTTTAAACAGAATCAAGGCTGAATTGCACTCCACCTTGATTGCACCCAGGTGTTTGAGAGCCTTATCCCTTTCAGGAATAACTACTTTAGATAATTGAAATACTCCAGCCGAAGTTTGCTCCAACTATCTTCAAAACAATGGAGGATTTGAGGAAGAGAAGGTTCAGAGATAATCTTACCTATTTTCAAAGGGCTAGATGCTTTCTCTAGGTAAAAGGATATAAAACAAGACAACACAGTGTTAGGGAAGAATTCCAGTACGGATTCTTCCAAGCTCTCTGAAAGGTTCACCTCTTCTGCAAAGTCTTGCCTGATGAATCCCCCTTAGCTTTGACCAAGGACTCTAATAATGCCTCCACACATTCCCAGAATAACCTCAGTATAAAGCACACACTTGAACATTTATTTCTATGGAGGGGAGGATGACATCTTTCATTTCCTTGTTCATTCTGTCATCAAATATTTGTTGTACTTGTTTATTCTGTCTCCACCAGTTTCTCTGTCCCCTCCTTTCCGTATCCTAGAACTCAGTAGGAGCCCAAAAATAGTTTTGGCAACAGACTGGCTGTGTGAATCTCCAATATTCCCTCACCCATCTCCTTGGTTTATAGTGGCCCCAGTGTATTGAATGCTTAATGAAATGAGTTCCATGTTAAAATGGACTGAAGAGGAACAAGTGCTGCCACAAGATTCACGTAGCCTAGGGTCTGTCTCAATCTGAGAATAAAGGAACAAACTGCAGTCAGCATGGTGCACCATCTTGATAATAATAATAATACCAGTAAAGATTTGGCTCACA
The DNA here is from genome assembly GCF_004115215.2 of Ornithorhynchus anatinus. Classification (NCBI taxonomy): domain Eukaryota; kingdom Metazoa; phylum Chordata; class Mammalia; order Monotremata; family Ornithorhynchidae; genus Ornithorhynchus; species Ornithorhynchus anatinus. Next base: position 40,785,651 of record NC_041737.1, on the reverse strand, counting down.
GTCTTAATCCTCATTTTACAGATGAGGTAACAGGCACAGAGAAGGCATGGAGCTTGCCCAAGGTCACACAGCAGAGAAGGGACAGAGACAGGATTAGAAGCCAAGTACTTCTGACTCTCAGGACAGTGCTCTATTGACTAGGTCACTCTGCTTCTCTAAACTGCTGATCTAAACCACAGGACTGCATCTGGAGTAGCCTGAGGAGAAATTAAAGTTGGGGTCTCCAGCGTGGGTAGGTAGAGTCCTTTTCAACAATGATTGCCCTTGATCTGTAATCCATCGATCAGTCAGTGGTATTTACGGAGCACTTACTGTGTGCAGAACATTGTTTAAAGTGCTCGAGAGAGCACTATACAATCGATTTGGTGGGTGCAATCCCTGCCCTAAAGAGGCTTGCGGTATCTACTTCAGTGATTAGAAGGTCACTGAAAGTGCCTAGATTCCTGCCTTTCCTTACACACCACCTGATCCCTCCATAATATAATTGTCTCAAGACCCAGTTAGCTTCATCTGGCAGGTGTGTCGTTGTTGTGGAGGATATTCATATCAGTCAGTCAATTGATCAATCAATGCCATTTCTTGGGTGTGGTTCTAAGCACTTGGGAGAGTACAATACAAGAGAATTAGCAAACATATCCCCTCTCATAATTATCTTACGATTTCCTCTGGCAAACCAAATAAGATTTGTGCCCATGTAACATAGTAGCTATAAATCCTCTTTCAGAAACAGAATCTACAATACCCTTACTTTGATGGAAATCATTTTTAAATGAAACACCTAATTCTGCTACACAAATCAGGAGGGATGGGTTCTTTGTCCCTGTATGTGTATATACATATACACATATATCTATAAATCCCCACCAGCTCATTTGATTTTCATTCTTTCTCCATTATCATTTTTGACAAAGCTTGAACTTCCAAGGACAGCTTAAGAATTCCCCTTGCATTCATTGTGAAGCATAAGTAATATGAGGTATGATGAATTAGCCCCAGGTGCCATAAGCAATAGAAACTAAAATAAACTATTAATTAGTGAGAAACTTATATCACCAATTTGAATCACCAAGAATGACAAGTTAGATGTCTATTTGCTTTGTTCAGTTCAATAGTAACAGATGAGAAAATAACTGAGGTGGATTTTTTTTTTATATCAATGTGCAACATCTTCCCTGATGCTTTCACAAATATTATTCCTTTGCTGGGAGAATTAAACATTAACAAGAACAAAATGAGCTTAGAGTGAAGAAAAAAGGTCAATTCATTCTTCAGGGAAGGCAATTTTTTTTTATTCTTCACAGCCCAGTAATTCGAGCAACATAAATAAAATGTTGACACAGCCAGGCATGATGGACAGGAAGAAGTGAGAAGTCTCAGCATATTATCAGTTTGTTTAATGTGAACTATCACGGAGACAGATCACTGCTGTTTTCCTAGCCTCTGATGTGCCTCTTCGGTGGTTCTTCGATTCCCCCACTTGTTTATGAGTTTGTCATTTCATTCCCACCTCATGGAAAAACACCAATCAGGAAATTGAAATTGTCTCTCCACATATGCTTGCAGCCTCACACCCTCACCGACTACTTGAATTGGACCTAACGCTACTGTCCGTGAGCTGCTCAGGAAAGGAATATCATGAAAATGCATGATGGACCCCTAATGTCCTCAGCCCATCTGCAATTTATTTCAATGTCTGTCTTCCCCTCTAGACTGGAAGTTCCTTGCAGGCAGGGAACATACCCATCAACTCTATTATACTGTACTCTCCCAAGCAGTTAGTTCAGTGCTCTACATTCAGTAAGTGCTTACTGGTCCTGGTAGACTGCAAGCTATTTCTGAGCAGGAATGGGGCCTACCAACTCTGTCTGTCATAGTGCACTTTCCAAAGCCCTTAATAGTGTGCTCTGCTCTCAGTAAGTGCTCAGTGAAAACCGTTGTTTGGCTGATCAACTGATTACATTCTTGGAATTCCTAGGAGAAAAGGATAAATGTGTGTTTGTCTCCTTGTATACATGTCCCTCCAACTCATTCCTTAATCTGGCACTGGGCCGGCACTAGAAAGAGGGAGATGACGACTGAGTCATTCACTCGATTCAATCATATTTTTTGAGCGCTTGCTCTGCACAGAGCACTTTGCTAAGCGCTTGGGAGAGTACAACAAAAACAAGCACATTCTCTGTCCACAATGAAAGTCCTCTTAAACTCCATTTGTTTTAACAATAATAATAGTTATTATTATTATGGCATTTAAGTGATTACTATGCTCCAGGCACTGTACTAAGCACTGGGGAGGATGCAATATAATCAGGTTGGACACAGTCCCTGTCCTACGTGGGGCTCATAGCCTCAATTCCCATTTTATAAATGAGGTAACTGAGGCCCAGAGAAGTGAAGTGGCTTGCCCCAAGTCACACAGCAGACAAGTGGCAGAGGTGGAATTAGAATCCATGACCTTCTGACTCCAGGCCCATGCTCTAACCATGCTACTTGTACTGTGTGGCTTAATCCAGTCCTGTGGACTTAAATTTTATTTTATGTGAATTAAAAATTAGAAAGGGATTTTTATATATCTTATCTTCTTTCATATAATCTTTCTTTTATATAATTTTTTCTTCTTTCATTTTTTTTCTACCACTTCTCCATGAAACGCAGATTATGGCACCTTTTACAGGCATTAGTCCTGGTATCGGTGACTGCCAATGAATGAGCAGAGAACCCCAGAAAAAACATGTGCTTTCCCAGGAAATGGGAAGAAGATCTAATCCGTTTTCTAGACTATAAATTCCTCTATGCTGTAAGCTTGTTATGGGCAGGGTACGTGCTTGTAATTCTTTTGTATTATACTCTCCCAAGCACAGAGAAAGTGCATAATAAATACAATGGATTGACTGACTGATTGATTGATCAGAATGTTCTGTTGTCTTTACTGAGGAGAGAATTTCTGCTCAGGCAGTTGGTGTCTAAGGAGATGCTATGGAACATTTAAGTGCCTGAAAGCTTGCAAATATCTACCTGATCTCCCTCCTAGTTAGACTGTGAGCTCCATGTGGAACAATGGCTGTGTCCAACCTGAAAAACTTGTATCTACCCCAGCGCTTCAAACGGCACTTGGCACTTGTCAAAACCATTGAAAAAGGGTTAAGAACAAGTATGGTAAATGTGAATGAAGTCAGAGCTATTCAGATCATCAACAGTGCCAATTGTGGGTCAGTTTTTTTATGGTACTTGTTAAGTGCTTACTATGTCCAGGCACTGTTCTAAACAATACAGTAGATACAAGTTAATCAGGTTGGACACAGTCCCTGTCCCACATGGGGCTCACAGTCCTAATCCCCATTTTACAGATGAGGTAACTGAGGCACAGAGAAGTTGTGATTTGCTCCAAGTCACACAGCTAGTGGTTGAGCTGGGATTAGAACCCAGGTGTTTCTGACTCCCAGGCACATGCTCTATCCACTATGCCATGCTGTTTCAAATCCTAGCACATCCAACCCAGGATACGGTCTCAGTGATTGGTACCAGGATTCTTGGAGGAATGATGTGATGCCTGAGTCCTCTTAATCATCCAACCTAATGGTTAGGGCTAGACCACCTAACAACCCTGACTTTCCCATTATGACTAGAGGACTCTTCCACTATGTATCCAAACTTTTTCCTCCTCAGATTAATGAATTGCATATATTTGCCACCCAAGAAGATTAAAGTAGGGGCCAGTGAGATTTGAGCTCACAACTCCGAACTGTAATAATAATGTTGGTATTTGTTAAGCGCTTACTATGTGCCGGCACTGTTCTAAGCGCTGGGGTAGACATAGGGGAATCAGGTTGTCCCACATGGGGCTCACAGTCTTAATCCCCATTTTACAGATGAGGGAACTGAGGCACAGAGAAGTTAAGTGACTTGCCCACAGTCACACAGCCGACAAGTGGCAGAGCTGGGATTCGAACTCATGAGCCCTGACTCCAAAGCCCGTGCTCTTTCCACTGAGCCACGCTGCTTCTCCAACTGTAAAGCTAGAGGCCTAAAGTTTGAACTTTGGGATTGTATTAAGAATGAAACACAAGCAAGAAATAGAATTCCCTTGAAATATTAAATGCTACTCTATTTTTATTTTCCCAACAAGGAACAAAGGGGTCTTAGGATCCTTAAATGAAGAAATAAACAATTAAAGAAAAAGAATCAGTTAAAGGTACATGAATATGAGCATATGTTTGACCTTTTAAAGCTATCCTTAATAATCACAACTAACGAGTGAAACCCAAAGCATTTTCCAAAACAATAGAATTCCCTTAAGTAAACACTTGTAAAGTGGATCACACCTATTAAAAATATAATTTGTGTGGACAAGGGTATGAATGTTACGGGTCTCTAGATTATTGATTTATTTTCTCTGAAGAAACCACATCTAATATTTATAACAGCAAAAACAACTTTACTTTAAATTTCTTGTTGAACTGAATCTTCTTCACATAAAGAAGAATTCTGAACTTCTATGCAATAGTGGTACAAACATCTCCAGAATGCAACATTCAGTTCTGGTCACTACATTTTAGGAAGGGCATAACACAACTCCAGAAGGCATGCAAAAAGGCAACCTTGGTGATAAGTGGGATGGAACAGTTTCCATGTGAGATTAGTCTCAAAAGATGAATGTATTTCAGTATAAAAAAATGAAATGGAAAGAGGGACAATTTTATTGCATAACCTTATAAGACATTTGGGCAAGGTGGGATCTCTACCCTGTAAGCTTGCTGAAGGAAGTGTCTACCAACTCTGTCATGTTGGAAATCTCCCAAGCACTTAGGATAGCTTTCTACACAAAGTGAGCCCTCAATAAATACTACTGATTGGCTGGGCACAAAATAATTGTTCAGTGGCAAAGTGTAAGCTCATTTTGGGTGGAAAATATTCCATTGCATTATCTTGAGTGCTTTGTCCTGAACATTACACCCAACGGGAACAAAACTCTTACCATTAATATTTCTATTGTTTATCAAAATCCCACACCAGCCAGCTGCAAGAGCACCTATTATAATGATGACCTGTATGGTGGAGGCTGGAAAATGAAAGGTCGAAAAATGAGATTTTGTTTAATGCAATTTTTTCAGCTCTCCCTTAAGAATAAATAGTTACGACTTGCTTTCAAAAGTATTCCCAAATCTGTTCCTCTACCATGTGTACACAGCCTTACTCAAAATCTGATGCCAGAAGTACCATATGTTGTTCACTAAGAAATAGCAAGAAATTAGAAGGGTGTTTATTTTCTGGCAATATATAAATGATACACGATACTTAGCTAATATTTCAATATTTAAATGATAAGCAAATAAAAAGCCAAAGGTGGTAAGCCCCTGGGAGTTCAAGAGGTTCAAGAAAAGTTGGGAAAATTAATGGATGGCCTGCCCTTGGTTGCTGGAGGCAAAAGTTAGGGATGATGGATGGAAAAGTTAGCAAAATTCAGTTAGATTGAATTTGTGGACGTTGGTCGATGATGTGCTATTAGATGGAAAGGTTTAGGAATGTTGGATGGTTCTACCCAAATCATATGGTAGATGACAAGAAAGGCAGCTATTACAGTGTTCCTCCAAGTGCCTTTTGGTGCCACTGTAAAAGATAGAATCCTGGGCTAGATTAATTACCCATCTCACATCATATGGAATTGTGCCTAGATTTATTTGAAAGAGCAGTCTTACAAGGGAGTTTGGCTACCTCCCCTAGAGTAGTGGCCCTGGCCCTTCTTAGCAAAGAATAATGAAGCAAACTTTACATACGCTCTTATAGCATTTCAAGGACTGCCAGAATGTGAACTCATTCACAGTTGTCATTTAAAAGAGAATTGGGAGAAGTTCGTGTAATTCTGAATGATGATAATATTTGTGGTATTTATACTGTACTAAGCTCTGGGATAGATATAAGGTAATTAGGATGGACACAGTTCCTGTCCCACATGGGGCTCATAGTCTTAATCCCCATTTTACAGATGAGGTAACTGAGGCACAGAGACATGACCAAGATCACACAGCAGACAAGTAGCTGTGCTGAGATTAGAACCCAAGTCCTTCTGTCTCTCAGGCCCGTGCTCTATCCACTAGACCACACTGCTTTTCATGGAGCATTTCCCCTGAGTTTGGTTATGGCAAATTGTAATTGTGGGGCTGCATATAGGTGGCATTTTTAAGGTAGTTCCATGGTAGACCTTGGGGGTTGGTGCCAGGATGCCTGTAGCATCCAAGATAAAAATGGTTGGTAGAACCAACTTCTTTGTGTTTCAGTTTCCTCATCTGTAAAATGGGGATTAAATCCTACTCCCTCCTACCTAGACTAGGAACCCCATGTAAGACACGGAATGTGTCTAACCTGATTATGATTAATTTAATTAACTGATTATTTTATCCCAGCACTTAGGACAATGCTAGACAATGCTGGTAAATGTTCAACAGATACCGTTAAAATAAAAAAAAGAACCAAACCAGTGCTGCAGATTTGCCATCCAGAGACTGGCAGTGACAACCAGTGGTTAATGGTCAGGTTCCAAGTTGAAGTCATGGTGATTGCAACCCTCTGGTTTTTTATCCCTCTTCACCTCTCCTCAAGACACTATCAAAGGTGCAAGTCAAATAGACATTTTTCAATATCAGCACTTCAAGGCCTATCAACACAGAATTGCCAACCCAGAAAATTCATCTTCTCACCAGAAATGTAACAATGTCAAAAATATCCCATATGATAGGCAACAGCCAGGCTCTGTTATCGCAAAATCTTCATGTCCGTCTATTGGTGAATATTGCCTGAATAAGAGGTTTTAACCTCAAGCTGAAATCAGAAGATTATTGATGACAAATTCGCTCAGAGTTTAAATACTGAAACAGAGTTCAAAGACAGAGTCTTTGTTGATAAATTGGATGAATGGACATTTTTTTCACTGAACTGAGTATAAACGTTTGAATTCACATTATGTTCTATTACTTAGAAAATCCTGAGGCGCTTAATCAGATGACTGAATTTTCCTCTAAAAATAAACCATAATAATAATGATAAATGTCTTAAGAGTTTGGGAGAGTACAATGTAATAGAGTTGGTAGACATGTTTCCTGCCCATAGTGAGCTTACAGTCTAAAGGTGTCAAGACATGAATCACAGTCCCTGTCTTGCATGTGACTCACAGTTTAAGTGATAGCATGAGCATGTATCATTACCCCATTTTACAGATCAGGATTGAGGCACAGAGAGGTCAAGTGGCTTTTCCAAGTTCATACAGGTCACATAGCAGGGAATAAAACCCAGGTCTTTGAACTGCTAGGCCCACGTTTCTCTTTTTTTTTCTTTTCTTTTCCCTAGGCCATTCGTTCAGCCACACACGGATTATTCTTTGCCTTTCTGTCTTGGTGGAATAGTCACATTTTCTCTGATCAGAGACCCAACCACATTCTCACCTTTAACCCTGAAATGTTTGTAATCATGACCTAATCACTCACTTTATTATAAAGTTCACCATCTATCTATCTGTTGCTGAAATGTACATTCCAAGCACTTAGTACAGTGCTCTGAACATAGTAAGCGCCCAATAAATATGATTGATGAGTGAATGAATTTTGATTTCTCAATCATTATGAAAAAAATTAATGTTCAAATCATTCTCTTAATGAAAAGGAAAAATTAGGGCTGTTAGTTGGCCCATCTCTAGCCACGAGACTGGATGTTCAGGAGGACAAGTATCACCCAATTCCTCCCCAAATCTGTTGCCTCTAACTGATAAAATGTTGAGATTACTGGTCCATGGCTCTGACCCAATAATAGTATTGTTTTATGGTCTTGTAACCATATGGCTTACAAAATGAAATACCACTGCCGAATGTAAATAAATGAATTTACTTTCTAAAGGGTCTCAAAGAGAAGGGCCAAAGTAAATAATTTGAATTTAGCTTTAAAGAAATAATATCAAGGATTCTCATAGACTGTTTTGATATAATCATTTCAACTCTTGGAACTCTGTTTTTAGTATGCTCTGGGCACCTGGGCCACTCGGGGGAATTTAAGCTACTCCTGATTGCACCTTGGTCTGCTCCCTCAGACAGCCATGTGACTTCCAAGAACTGTCTTTCCATCATTTTGGGTCTCAGGATGTTTCTCTACCTGACTGCCATGCTGCCTCCCAGGATCCCACCCTGGTTCTCCTCTGTGTCACTGAAAGCCCCCATCCTGACCTGCCTTCCACCACTGTGGAAGGACAGAGAAAGCAGCCACAGTTTGTTGTCACTTTCACAATATCTCAGGAAGACTGTGGTGGCTGCTATGACATTTATTTTAATTACTGTCTCTCTCCCTCTCTAGACAGAAAGCTCATTGTGGGCAGGGAAATTGCCTGTTAATTGGTATATTGTACCCTCCCTAGTGCTTAGTAGAGTGCTTTGCACACAGTAAGTGCTCAATAAATGCCATTGAATGAGTGAATGCATGAATGAATAATCTCTGAGCCACAAAGAGCCTATCTGTTCCTTTACCCACTGTACTTACTGAGGTTTGTTTTTGTTTTAGAGTTTTGTTTCACCTCTCCATATGTAACTGCCACCAGTCCTCTTTCCCCCTTTTTATTTTTTTATCATGAGCCCCTTGAGAGACGGGGACTCTTTTTATTCTTCTACCTGTATATCTTCCCAGCATTTAGTACAGTGCACTGTACACAGTAACCACTTAATAAATACTGTTATTTATCTTTTCTTAATAGTATTAATAGATACTATTCCTCAGGCCTGAAAGCCAGAGGACCTGGGTTCTTATCACAGCTCCATCACTATTCTGTTGTGTGACCTTGGGCAAGTTACTTAGCTTCTCTGTGCCTCAGTTTCCTCAATTGCAATATGGGGATTCAATACCTGTTCTTCCTACTTAAACTGTGCGCCCCATATGGGACAGGGGGTTCGTATCTGACCTGACTGTCTTGTATCTAACCCAGAGCTTAGAACAGTGCTTGATACGTAGTAAGCGCTCAACGAATACCATGGAAAAGTAAGATAGAAAATGCAATGTTAACTCTTTTAAAAGTTCTGAAAACAATATTCTAACTATTGACAACCTGCAAGACAAAAAAGCAAAAACTCTTCTAAATTAGATTTTCACTTCTTAATATTCCTCTTCTCTTCTAAATTGCATTTCTCCCAGAACAAAACTTACATGTATCATCCAATATTGTATAATACAATGACAAAAGCAGCATCAATTCCTGGGACACCTGCTACTTGTACTGAAAAGAATTGGGAGCAGATGCAGAATCTCTCATGTATCATTACAGTGCACTGAAAAGGTGGAAGTACAGGGAGTCTCTGCCTTAGATTTAAAGAAATAATATCAGGCATGCTCACAGGCTGTTTGATATAATCAGTCAAGTTCATTTTCCAGGAAAGCTTAAATTTGGTTTTAAATCAGTTTAATGTTTTGATATGCTTCCCAGAGAGCAGAGGATGGGATAAAAGTCCTTGAAAGTGATTTGAATCCACTGTTCCTCCCTCAGACGTCATCAGTACTCTAACCTCAGGCCAAAGGAGGTAGACAGCCAACTGGTTGATCATGCATAAATTAGCTCTCAGGAAATGGCCTCCAGCTTACCCATCAATCTCCAGCTGCACTGTCTGGTCCACCACCAAGCATGGCCTATGGATACAGCCTGGGCCTGGGAGCCAAAAGGTCCTGGCTAGTCTTCCACTTGTCTGCTGTGTGACCTTGAGCAAGTCACTTCTCTTCTCTGGGCCTCAGTTATCTCATCTGCAAAAGGGGGATCAAGACTGTGAGCCACATGTGGGACAGGGACAGTGTCCAACCTGATTTGCTTGTATTCACCCCAGCATTTAGTACAGTGCCTGGCACGTAGTAAGAGCTTAATAATTACCACAATTATTATTATTATTAAAGCAGAAGGGTAAGAATCATTGCCAAACAATCATCATCAGGAGCAGGAGGGGTACTTTGAGAGTAATCTCTACCCCCAGATTTTTCAGGATGTGTAGGTCCAGTGACCCTCTCTGCTTAGTGGACAGTGAAAAAGCACACAACCCATTTCTCTCTGGAATCATAGAGACATGGTGGAGAATCTCTGGGGTCTTTCTCAGGCCCTGACTAAAGATGAAACATTTCAATCAACTGTGTGAAGGCCTCAGAAATGGATAAAATGAAGCACAGTTTCCTTCCGATCTGCCCAGGGGGATCTGGATTCACTTTAGGGGGGTGTTTCGGGTGCTTTGGGCACATGTGGCCACTGCCCCTGGACTCTTCTAGATGCAGCGAGGGGGAAGGAAGGAAGGAAAGATGGGTCTGGTGGAGAAAGGGCAGCCAACAAGAGGCATGAAAATCTGTCACTTCAGCAAAGAATGGCACTCTTCCACGAAATGCCTGATCTCTCTGACCGAGGATAAACAATTTGTAGCAGAGCTGTTTAAATGTCAGATGGTGGAACACATCATTTTTATGTCCTCCCTGCCTCCTCTTCCCCTCCTCCCCCCATCACGAGGTCTCTCCCTCTCAGTATCTTGCCTTTAGGTTCTTCCATTAGTTCCTGTTCCTCTGCCACAAAATCCCCTGACTTGTTTCCACCCATTAGACTGCAGCCCTCGGTGGCTTGTTCTAATGTTTATACAGCCATCTGGCATTCCCCGTGATCAGACTTTGACAGTTTCATACAGGTCTTCAAATATTTATTGTGTGAACCGCACATATTTTCTCTCTCATGTTTAAATCAGTATGCCAGAGAAGTCCTTCTGATCAAAAAATAGACTTGTGTTGTCAGGGGGCCTTTATGATCTCAAGGTGGTTTACATGAAAACAGACGCTTATTTGGGGGAAACAAGGCTGGCAGCCTTTGGATCTGCCTCGGATGTATGCGAGCAGGAACGTGAAATGTGAAAATGAAAAAGAAAGGAAAGAAATAAATCAATTACATGGCTATGCTTCACATGTCAATCTAAGGCAAGGTATACGCCCACAGGGCCAAATGTGATGGCCAGATTTCCCAAGACTGAAAGCAGATCTGGGCCTTACTGACAAGCATGTGCATCTCCAAACTTGAGGCCAGCCATGGAGGGGACAATCAGCTCTGCCACCATCCCCAGCAGGCCCTGTGCTGCCTAGACAGATCCCTGTACGTGGCTATCGCTGGCTAGTCCATCGTGGACCACAAGTTGCTGGGAAGCAGGAAGATGGACTTGACAGGCCCTGTCTTGCCTCTGGGAGTGAGATGAACTTGAGGAGCAGCCAAATATTCTTCCTTGACCTCGGCCAAGAAGACCAAAGTGGATTGTTGGATTTGCATATACAAGAAACATCCTAAGTAATCACACTACTAGAAAAAGTGTTAAACTAGCCCAGAGGGTTGGGAGTCTGAGAGTTACTAGGGTGAGTGACCGCAATTAACTCTGATCCAGATCAGAATCTTGCTGCAGTCTGAGGAAGAAGCTCCATGCTCTAGAATGTGTTTCAGGGTCAGGGGCCAGGCTCATCTGTTCACTCACTCTTCTGCATGAGAGAGTGTTCCCTGGGGATTTATTTGAAAAATAAATTGAACAATGACTGGGCAGAATAGAGGGACTATTGATGATGTGTCATCTGGTTGCTTTTTATTAATTTATGTCTTTCATCATGTATCTCTGTGCAGAGGTGACATACTTTTCCAAAAATGGCAAATGCCACAGCATTGAGTTTTACCACCCTGGAAAGGACAAGAAAAGGATTACCTGAAATGTCCATCTCCAGGTTATAAATCAGAAGAATGAGGTACTCTCTTCCTGAGCTTCCCGACTCATCCCCTTCTCCTCCTCCTCCTCCTTCTCCTCAACCTCCTTTTCCTTCTCTTCTTTCTCCTACCCTTCCTTCTTGTCTTCCTTCTCCTCCTTATAATAATAATAATAGTAATTATGGTATTTGAGAAGCAGTGTGGCCTAGTAGAAAGAGTATGGGACTGGGAATCAGAAGACCTGGGTTCTAATCCTCACTCTGCCACTTGTCAGCTGTGTGACCTTATGCATGTCACTTAATTTCTTTGTGTTTTTGTTATCTCGTCTGTAAAATGGAGATTAAGACTGTGAGCCCCATGTGCGACAGAGACTGTGTCCAACCTGATAAGCTTGTATCTACCCCAGTGCTTAGAACAGTACTTGACAAATAGTAAGTGCTTAATAAATACCATCATCATTATTATTATTATTAATAAACACTTATCATGTACTAAGCACTGGAGTGACAAGCAAATCGGGTTGGACAAGTCCCGCATGGGGTTCACAGTCTTAATCCTCATTTTTCAGATAGATTAACTGAGGCACAGAGAAGTAAAGTGACTTACCCAAAATCACACAGCAGACAAGTGATGGAGCTGGGATTAGAACTCAGGACCTTCTGACTCCCTGGCCCATGATCTGTCCACTGACCATGCTGCTTTTCCTTCTCTTCCTTCTTCTACCCTTCCTTCTCTTCTTTCTCTTCCCTTTCCTCCTCCTCCTTTCCCCCTCCCCCAGCCTTCCTTATCAATATTAATGATAATAATATTCCATTTACTAAGCACCTACTATACCTGACTACAGTAAAATCAATTCATCAATGGCATTTATCAGGAGTGATGATTGGGTACATACTACAGAAGGAGAAGGTGGCACCCCTGCCTTCAAGGACTATGCAGTTGAAGTGTACAGTTTGTAGCTCCTGTAAACACCTTAGCTGCTCCAAGCACAGTCCAAAATGTTGACACACCCACAGGGGTCTGGGTGAGATGACTTTTAAAAGCAGAAGACAGTGGAACTGTAATTAGGAGATTAGGGACATAAAACAGAAGAAGCTCAATGTAATGGTCAACAAGCATAGTATAAAGGCTGGGGGGAAATGTCTTTTGCTATTGCTCACTGTTATCGGAAAGAATAACTGACAACCAGGTTGGGGACCTTCCTTTGAGGATGTTCCCTCTGGTCCCAGCCCTTACTTGCCTGCTTGCTGTCCCCGGAAGGGAAGGTAGACACAGCCTGGGCAGAAGATATCTTGGCCAGGGGACATGGCCCGAATCGTTAAGGACGTGAACACTAAACGGGACTGATCGTCCTGTGGTAGGAAATTCTCAATGTCCTTGGGTTGAGGGCTTAAATAGTGTAAGAGATCTCATCGCTCCTGAGTTGAGGGCTTAACAGAAGCAGGATCCTTTGCTATTAATATTTTTCTGTATTTTAATGAATGTTTTCTTTCTGTGATACTGAATATGGTGGTTCATTCCTTCAGTAAAGCTTGTCTCTAATTGGCTCTATTGGGAAGTAACAACAGTCTAATCAGAGAGACTAGCAGGCACGAATGATCCAATACACAATAGATAAGACATAAAGAGCATGGGTATAAATGATAAAATCATAAGTAATCACACAAATAAATGACTATATTAATAAGTAAGTGATGATCAATGATGGAATCTCCCATTAGGAATGATGGATGACCTTTAGGTCTGAGACTTCAGGATTAAGCTCAGCACAGAGGGATTAACTAGTCGTTTTCCATCTGGTTTAGAGGGCATTGTACAAGAAGGCAAGCAGGACTACAGCACACTGGAAAGAACATGTGCATTTTTTGCCCACTTTAACCAGCCTCAGTACAATTAGGACAAAACCCAGGTGTCCTGATTACCAGAATAGTGCTCCTTTCATTTGACCAACAGCAGTTAATGAAAAGACCAATTTAAACATTAATATTTAGGTGGCTGATGGAGAGAATAATAGGCAGGTCTGTACTAATCAGGGAGTGCTTCCTGGAGGAAAATCACTTCTTAGGCAGATTTTGAAGATGCAGAGGGAGGTGATTTGGTGGATTTTGGTGCATAATGTTTCCCAGATCTGGGAAGGGGGTAAACAAAGGGCTAAGAACAGGACAGCCTTAAACAAGTTACAGTAAGATGATTGCATTTTGCTTGATCCTGCGGCTGGCCGCTGCAATGAGTTTCAAAGTTGGGGAGCTAGGAGCATATTGCTGAGTATTATAGACCAGTCAGTAGATAGTAGTAGTAGTAGTTATAATAACAACGATGTATTTGTTAAGAGTTTCCTATGAACCATACACTTGTACTAAGATCCGGGGTGGGTACAAAATCATCAGGATAGACATAGTCTCTGATCCAGCTAGAGCTCACAGTCTAATGGGGAGGGAGAATAGGTATTTATTTCCCATTTTACAAATGAGGAAACTAAGGCACAGAGAAGTTAGTGACTTGCCCAAGGTCACATACGGCAGGCAAGTGGCAGAAAAAGAACTGGAACTCAACTTCTCTGACTCCCAGGACTGTGTTATGTCCACTAGACTAACAATTAGCATCGACATTTATTAAGCACACAATGGTGCCATGCATTGTAATTGAAGTACAGAATGAAGTAGGGTATATTCCCTGTCCACAGACAGCTTACACTCTAATGAACAATCCAATCATGATAATATATGTAACTAGAATGGTCAAAATAAATGAACAATTACAGCAGTACCATTTATTGAGAACCCACTGGATGTAGTCCATTAAAATAAACATCTGGAAAGTTCAAAACAAAAAGTGACATGTCTACAAAGCACTTCCACTCAAATTGGGAAAGATAAGCACAAATATATTCTGAAGTAATCAAAGCAATTAATTGAACGCACAGTTGAATAAGCATTAGTACAGAATGGCTAATGACAAATGAAGACAAGTACCAGAGTGCTAGGGATGGATGATGGGTTTATACAACATCTAGAGCTGACAATTAATCAGGAAAACCTCAATGGAGGAGGTGGGATTTCAAGGGGGCTTTGAATATGGGAAGTGTTATGCTGTGACAGTTGTGCTGTGACAGGTGAACACCATCAGTGAGGGGGAGGAGGAAAGAGCATCAAGAGCAAGTTATTGTTGGAAGTTTAGTTTGGGAGGAGCTAAGAGGTGATGTTAGGGAATAGGAGGTGAAGACAGCAGATCTTTGGGTGGGCTGAGACTCTGGAGAGTCTTGAAGCTGATTTTGCTTTAGATTGATGTAAGGATCTCAGGATCTCAGTGGAGACTTTGGAAGAGTGAAGAGATGCATGCTGAGCAAAACTTCAAAAAAATGAGTTGTGTGCAATAGTATATTAAAAGGGAGAGAGGCTGGAGGAAGAGTAACCAACAAAGAGGTTGGTACAATTAGCCTCACCTGATATGAATAAAACTTGTAAGGTAAATACGAAGTAAATAAATTCAAACTGGTCCCTGCCCCACGTGGGGCTTATGATCTAAATTGGATCAAACAGGTACATAGAGTTATAAGAGTGAAATATGAAACCATAATAAACTAGAAAATCGAGAGTGCAAGATTGCAATGTAAAACATAAATTGTAAACTCTGTGAGGGCAGGAATTATATCCATCAACTCTCTTCTGTTGTACTCTCAAGAGTTCAGTACAGTGTTTCTGCAGTGTGCACTCAATAATTACTACTGATTGATTGAAAGTAGCTTAACACAACTCTTAGAAGACAGAGTCCTCACACACCCTACAATTCCTTGATTGCACCTGCCACAGATTCCTGGCCTTCAGTCAGATCTGAAGGTACTGTGGAATTCAGTCAGGAGACAGAACTGTCATCTGGTGATTTCAGGGATCCTGCAGCTCCTGGTCTTTTTTTGTTTCTTGTATTTCTTAAGCTCTTACTATGAACCAGACACTGTGCTAAGAGCTGGGCCAGACACAAGGTAATCAGGTTGGACATAGTTCCTGTCCCACACAGGGCTCGCAGTCTTAATCCCCATTTTATATATTTATACATTGGGAAGCAGCGTGGCTCAGTGGAAAAGAACCTGGGCTTCGGAGTCAGAGGTCATGAGTTTGACTCCCGGCTCTGCCACTTGTCAGCTGTGTGACTGTGGGCAAGTCACTTAACTTCTCTGTGTCTCAGTTACCTCATCTGTAAAATGGGGATTAACTGTGAGCCTCACGTGGGACAACCTGATTACCCTGTATCTACCCCAGCGCTTAGAACAGTGCTCTGCACATAGTAAGCGCTTAACAAATACCAACATTATTATTATTTTATATGGGATAACTGAGGCCCAGACAAGTGATGTATCAAGGTCACATAGCAGACAGGTTGGGAAGCTGGGATTAGAACACTGATCCTTCTGACTCCCAGGCCCGTGCTCTATCCTCTAGCCCAATGCTGCTTCTCAAAAGAAACTGTCACCGAACAGGGACTTGAACCCTGGACTTGTCTGATGCTTTACCAATGGATCTCTGTTAAAGTCCATCCTTACTCCCACTGGATAATGAGACTTCTATTCTTTAGTTCTCTGGAAAGAAGCAGCTAGAATAGATCTGCACTGGGTTCTAGAGTGGAAAGGAACTAGGACCAATAAGTTGGAGGGTCCAGGGCATTGCAATGCCAGGTGCTCTGAGCAGTCATTTCTCACACTCCTTCCAGTTGGAAAGGTTAGTCTGCCTTCAAAATTGATTGAGCAACATTCTAGTAGCTTAGGGACATACAGAATTATAAAATCAATCAAACGTATTTACTGAGTGCTTAGTACAGTGCTCTGCACAAGGTACTTTACTAATCACTTGGAAGAGTACATCATTACAATATAACAGAGTTGGTAGACACATTTCCTGTCCACAGTGAGCTTACAGACTACAGAGGAACAAAGCATTATCCCTGCCCTCAACTGGGGAAGACAAAAAATAACTTAATAATAATGATGGCATTTGTTAAGCGCTTACTATGTGCAAAGCACTGTTCTAAGCACTGGGAGGAGATACAAGGTGATCAGATTGTCCCACGTGGGGCTCACAGTCTAAATCCCCATTTCAGGTGAGGCAACTGAGGCCCAGAGAAGTTAAGTGACTTGACCAAAGTCACACAGCTGACAAGAGGCAGAGCTTGGATTAGAACCCATGACCTCTGACTCCCAAGCCCATGCTCTTTCCACTGAGCCATGCTGCTTCTCTAAACTTAATAGTAATGAAGATGATTTTTTAATCGCTTAAGAAGAGCAGAACACTGTTATAACATTGGGGTAAATATAAGATAATCCTTTATCCCAAAGTTCCTATCCAAAAGGACATCACAGTCTAAATAGATGACAGACCCACAGAACTATAAGAATATATTAAAAACAATAATTAAAGCTGGTGAAAATTCAGCAATCCAAAATATCAACCCTAAAATTTGGAATTTAAACAATACTTGGAGTCGTGGGGCATTCACTGCTCCAGGCAAATAGTTTCTGGGTGAAATACAAGTGCCATAGGCTATCTGGCATTCAAAGGTTGGGGTGTCAGACTTGACTCCTGTAGTGTTGGTGAGACCAGGGAGTTAGCTAACACTAGCCTTCAAATCAGTCCCCGTGAGACCCAGAGCCTCCAGGGGGAAGGAATCTCCAGCTGAGTGGGTCCCAGCTTCTATCCAAAGGACATTCGTACTAGAAGTGGGACATGGCTCTCATGGTGAAATAGCATGGACTCATGAAAAGTGCCCAAGCCTGGGAGTCAGAGGATCTGGGTTTTAATCCCAGCTCTGCCATGTACCTGCTTAGTATCCTTGGGCAGGTCACTTAATTTCTCTGGACCCCAGTTAGCTATTTTGCAAAATGGGGTCTCAATATTTGTTCTCCCTCTAACTTGGACTATGATAAACCCCAGGTGGAACCTGATAATCTTGTATCTTCCCCAGTGTTTAATACAAGCACACAGTGATCACTTAAATACTCCTCCTCCACCTTCTCCTCCATCTCTTCTGATGGCCAACTCAACTGGCACCTATTTCATTTCATCTCCCATGGCCTACCCAACCCTGCCATACTCTCTCCCTGAGCCCTTCCAAGGATTCTCAATGTATTTTCCTAGGGTAAATGCCACATATGTACCCCATTCCTGCAGCTCGGGAGATCAAACTCCTCACCTATGTTTCTATATTAATAAGATGCAAGTCGACAGAGGTGTGCACACCTCACTAAACAAGAGATGTATGAGCACATTTTTTCCCTATAAATCAGCCTTTTTCTTCTTTTTCCTCCCATTAAGCACTTTGTCTGCTTCATTGGTCCTTAAGGTTTCAGTCGTCATAATGGTTTGTATTATTCTAGCTACTCCTATCTGTGCTGACTACAAAAACTTCTTTTTGTTTTTCACAGCTAATACATTCAAGCCCTGAAGCTGTTGGGTGGTGAAGTTTCATGAGAACTCTAAAAAATAAACAAACCACCGCTGCAACTTATTTTTGTTTCACTTTAGGAGATTTACAGCATCTTGGGGTGATTCTATTTTAGTTGTTTCTTTGTCTTTGGTAAATGGGGCTGGGGCAAAAATGATTACCAACCATCCAAAATAATCAACACTTCTCCATTCCTGTTCTGCACTCTCACATCTTCCAAACCTCTCCATTGACATCCCAGCAAGGGGAAAGTCTCAAAAACCAGAGCCCAGGCCTCAGCACCTTGGGAGAGCCTACTGGATTCAAGGTTTGCGCTTCATCTTGGAGAAAATTACAGGTAAACTGTTTACATGCTGCTTTGTATATACCTGATCATTTGCATTTTCATTTAATTTTAAAATCCCCAGAATTTCCCCATCCCCCTGTTTTCTGTTTTTTGTTTTTTATCCCCTTTATGGCTCACTACCCACTCTGGCTCTCCCAAGACTTGGCTAGCTTGGCTCAGTGGAAAGATCCCGGGTTTGGGAGTCAAAGGTCATGGGTTCTAATTCCGACTCTGCCGCTTGTCAGCTGTGTGACCTTGGCCAAGTCACTTAACTTCTCTGTGCCTCAGTTATCTCATCTGTAAAATGGGGATGAAGACTGTGAGCCCCACGTGGGACAAGCTGATTATCTTGTATCTACCCCAGCGCTTAGAACAGTGCTTGGCACATAGTAAGCACTTAATAAATACCAACATAATAATTATTATTATCTGAAAACACTAGGATTCCCCAGGTGAACTAGTGGGAAGCATCATGGCCTTTTGAAAAGAGCATGGGCCTGTGAGTCAGAGGACCTGGGTTCTAATTCTGGCCCTGCCACATGTCTCACAACTTCTCTGTGCCTTGGTTGCCTCATCTATAAAATGGGGATTTAGAGCCCATATGAGACGTGGACTATGTCCAACCTGATTACTTTGTATCTACCCCAGTGCTTAGAACAGTGTTTGGCACATAGTAAGTGCACAATACTAATAATAATAATAATGGGATTTGTTAAGCACTTTCTATGTGTCAAGCACTGTTCAAAGCCTGGGGTAGTTACAAGGTAATCAGATTGTCCCACGTGGTGCTCACAGTCTTAATCCCCATTTTACAGATGAGATAACTGAAGCCCAGAAAAGTGAAGTGACTCGCTCGAGGTCACACAGCAGACAGGTGGCAGAGTCAGCATTAGAACCCACGTCCTCTGACTCTCAAGCCCATGCTCTTGCCCCTAAGCCACACTGTTTCTCTAAGCTTAACAAATATGAGTATTATTATTATTATTAAGCTTTGTCCACAAGCCAGTAAGATAGTAGAGGTGAGAAGTGACTTAGGGAGAGAAGAGAACAGGGATCAGGTATGGAAGGAGGATGGCCTGCTCTTTTGGAGAAAAAAATTACCTAGTAATCTTCATTCTGCCAGATGATCAGTCCTTAAACCGATAGTTCTGAAGGTGGATTGACAAGAAGAGGTGCAGATGATTACAAATAATTTCACAGAGTTGGCAGAGATCTGTGGACAGACAATAAACCTTAAAACAACTGAGATTAAGTGCCCCCTCACATTGCTAAACCCTACCTCAAATAAATAGTCAAATATACATGCACTTATATTTCTGATACCTCTTAGTTATACATCCTATGAATGTAGGTATTTCTTTTTTATAATTAAGTGCTTACATTTAACTGTACTTAGTGCTGGGATAGATATAAGCTAATGGGGCTGGACACAGACCCTGTCCCACATACGGTTCACAGTCATAATCCCCATTTTACATTTGAGGTAACCAAGGCACAGAAATTTAAATGGCTTGCCCAAGGTCATACAACAGACAAATGGCAGAACCACTTTCACCAAGAAAATAACAATTTCTTTGGTTCTGCTTCCAATGAATTTCCATTTATCTATGTCTCCTTTCCATTTTCTAGAAACAGGCCAATATGGGAGAGGATCCAGACACTTGCATTGTTGTATTGTAAAGCTAAATCTGAAGAAAACCTTTTCTGCCGCCACATAATTAATATACATAAATATATAAATGTATATATTTATATATAAATACATATAAAATGTGTGTTCATTACTTCCTATGTGCCAGGCATTGTACTAAGCACTGGGACAGATAGAAGCTAAACAGGTTGGACATATTCCATGTCCCACATGGGGCTCAGAATCTTAATCTCCATTTTACAGATGAGATAACCGAGGCACAGAGAAGTGAAGTGACTTGACCAAGATCACACAGCAGACAAGTGGCAGACTGGGTATCTTTGCAAATGTTCAACATCATCTGAGGCACCTCAGGCAAGGCCATTACTGGAGATTCCCAGCTTCCTTACAAGTGTCCAAATCATTTCCTACAATAGAAGGCCAGTGATCCCCTAACCCTGACTTCTGTCCTTAAGTCTTTTCAAAACTTTCTTGTGGCTTCCACAGAATAGATCATTTGGGTCACTAGGCTCTAAATCAGGATGATTGTTATTTAACTCCAAGCATAATTTCAGGTTGTCTAAGAAGTTGACAGACCAACTGAACTTCTTCGGTCTGGAACAAGGCAAGATAGCAATATATGGCAAAAAATCAGAACTCAGGAAGCTGGAAGCTGGTCTTATCTATAGAAACTTAAAATCAATTACTGAGAAGGACAGAAAGCAGGTGAAGGAAAATGTTCATCCAGGCAAGGGCTGGAAACCTTTTCTTCTTTTCACTGGGGATGCTTTTCCTCTCTTCTTTCCTTTTCCTTCATTTCCTCTATACTGTAAGCTCATCTGCCAACTCTGTTGTTTTGTCCTCTCCAAAGTGCTTAGTACAGTGTTCTGCACCCAATAAGCCACCAAGAAATACCATTGATTTACTACAGACTTCCTCAGCCTTAAAACAGCTTTCAGGTCATGCAATATTTCCATCCAGGAAGCTGAATTACACTTAAATAGTTTTATAATACCCCTGCCTTTCTGCCCGTACAATCCTTCCCTAGCCTATGAAACCTTGTCTGAAGGGCCTCAGTTTCTGCTGTATCCAATTATATGCCAGTTTTACAGGTGGTAAAGTTAGTATGCTTTGCATACTAAGAAGACATCAGTGATGGTAAAGTTCACTATAAGTGTGTGTGTGTGTGTGTGTGTGAGAGAGAGAGAGAGAGAGAGAGAGAGAGAGAGAGAGAGAGAGAGAGAAAGAGAGAGATTGAAGAGGCCAGTGCAGGAACCACAGTCTCCCAGAGAAAAAATGAATTAAGTTGCATTTATGAAGTGCTTACTGTGTGCAGAGCACAGTACTAAGTGCTTGGGAGAGTACAGCCTAACAATTACACAGGCACATTATCCACCTGTCCCTTGTATGTTATCATGTTTGATGTTTTGTGGGCAGGGATTGGTTGCTTATTGTTATATTGTACTCTCCCAAGCATCTAGTACAGTGCTTTGCACACAGTAAGAGTTCAATGAATACAAGTGAATGAATGCGTGAATAAATGATGTTTGCAGAGCTTGAGCTGTTTTCATTTTTGCTTCTTTGTCTCTCATTCCTTAAGAAGGTTTTGCTTAAAAAGAATCACACGCTATGCTGGCCTCTCACAGGAAGTTCTCTTCTCATCCATTTCAATCCAATCATTTGCCCTTGTCTTGCCTCTGGCCTGGAACGTCCTCCTCTTCATATCTGACAGACAAACACTCGCACCTTCTTCAAAACCTTATGAGACGCACACCTCCTACAAGAGGGCTTCCCCGACTAAGCCCTCATTTCCTCTTTTCCCACTCCCGTTTTCACTGCCTGATTTGCTCCCTTTATTCACCCGTCCCTCAGCTCCACACCACTTATTTGTCATGTATTTATTTATATTAATATCTTTCTCCCCCTCTAGACAGTGGGCTCCTGTGGACAGTGAACATGTCCACGAACTCTGTTGTACTGTACTCTCCCAAGTGCTCAGTACAGTGCTCTGCATACTGTAAGTGAGGGAAGTACCTTGGTCTACTGGATAGAGCCCAGGCGTGGGAGTCAGAAGCACCTGCGTTCTAATTGTTGTGCTGCCATTTGTCTGCTGTGTAATCCCGGGTAAATCACTTCACTTCTCTGCACCTCAACTACCTCATCTGTAAAATGGGGATTAAGACTTTGAGACCCATGTGGGGCATGGACTGTGTCCAACCTAATTAGCTTATATCTATCCCAGAGCTCAGAACAGTCGCCGAAAAATAGCAGGTGCTCAACAAACACCTTAAAAAAGTGTTCAACAAATATAATCGATTGAGTGAATTGACTATTTTCGGGTGTGAGGCAGCACTGTCAGAGATTTTATTTTATTGACTCCTTAAAACATTTCCTCTGTCCCCCTTGCGTGCAGTTTCCAAATTTTCACTGACCATAAAACACCTGCTTGTGTATCCTGTATCATTCATCCCTCACCACCTGACCCACCAAATGTAGGCTGTTAGGTGGCATTCTAGGAAGCTAAAGAGAGTTAGGATGGAGGTTGGCCGGAGCTGTAAGAGCCCAGCTTGATGGGGAAAGGAACAGACTGTGAAGTATGTGGTTGGCAAGGAGGGATGCTAGGACTTCCAAGAAACAGAAAAGGAGGTTACAGGCTCACTTGAAGCACTGACTTACCTGTGGTCATTGATTCTGGCTGCGGGAGCACCATTTTGGCTTTTATTTTCAATGTCTCATTGTGTCCCATGCTGTTAAGATTCACGTTCTCCTTGATCCTCAGAATCACCTCCAACTGAATGAAATGGTTTTCAAATTTGTCACTTTCCATAGGTTGATAGCTATCAGCTCTGTCAAACTCTAGCTGGCATTACATGGGTTCACCAACAATTTAAATCTCCAAAGCAACATCAAAATGACTTGCAGATTCTCTGAAATGAATGGATTTTCAAGTCCCTTCTCACTAAAAAGTGGGCTTAAATTGTGGTTCTTTAGTGTTTACTGCCAGAATAGCATCCCTTTGTACTCATTTTTCCTATTTGATATGCTATTGGTGGAAATATATACTATGTGAATGAGTTAAAGATGATTTCCATTCAAACTTCCTGCCAAAACATTCCCAAAAGCTGTATGAAGGATTTGGAAACCAGAGAAGTGTGCAAACACTTGGCTTATTCATATAACTGAGAAAGTGTGTGGTCTACAAAAAAAGAGCAAAGTCAGACTTTTGATATCAGATCCTCTCTCTGCAGGCCAGCCAAGGGTAAACTTCCTTGGCAGTGATTGGTTGGGGGGTTTCAGAGAGTAAAGATCCATGAACCGAAGAGTGGGGGGGGGGGGACATACAGGGAAAGAAGATTCAGTGGGCAGCATTCCTGACCTCTTTTCTTCTATCTGCCCCATCAAATCTGAAAACGTCAGACCATTCCCTCCTCACATCCCAGAGTGAAAAAGGAAAACAAACTGGTACTACATCTGCCCAGTTAAATTGGGAGCTGAAAAGTCTTGAAAAAATGGGGCAAATGCCAAAAAGGAGAGGGGAGCTATTGTCTTCTTTGGGTAGACACAGAGGAGGCAGAGCCATTGATTTCACTTCCACAATTTGGGGAATAAGGGGCTAGACCACCCCTTCCTTGGGTTCTGACGAGGACTGGAGTTAGAACCAAAATGTTGGCTACCCCTCCTGCTCCCTCCCAATAACAATAATACTGGTGTTTGTTAAGTGCTTCCTATGTATCAAGCACTGGAATATATAATGTAATCAGGTTGGACACAGTCCCTGTCCCACGTGGGGCTCACAGCCTCAATCCCCAATTTACAAATGAGGTAACTGAGGCCCAGAGAATTGAAGTGACTTGCCCAAGGTCACAGAGCAGACAAGTGGCAGGCCCGGTATTAGAACCCATGACCTTTTGTTTCCCAGACCCATGCTCTATCCACTAGGCCATGCTGATAAGGATGCTCCCATGATGGATGTTCTCATGTTGTCAGCATCAGGAGGGTGAGATGGGGGTTGTAGCCTTGCATTTGCTGTAGTGGTGTGAAATATTTGCCACTCTTTAAATTGCCTCCATGAATGGCAGGGACATCGTACACTGTGCAACTTTGTGGGATTTTTGTTGCCAACACAGCCACAGAGCAGTGACCCTCCACTTGCCAACAGAAGAATCTGGGACTGGGGACTAGAGAAACCTCTCCGGCTTAGCCTCCAAACTCTATGACTGAAAATAAAAGTGAGGAATAGTTGGGGATGTGAGCACCTTTAACCACTAGACTGTAAGCTGCTTGAAGGCAAGAATGAAGAGTTATGATGAGGTTGATTTACTAATTTGAAAACAGAGAATGGCAGTGATTAGAGCTCAATTTATTGATGCCTGAGGTTTTATTAGATTATTATGAGTATAATAATAGTAATTATGGTATTTGTTAAGCACTCATTATGTGACAGGCACTGTTCAAAGCACTGGGTTAGATCTAAAATAACCTGCTTGGACACAGTCCCTGTCCCACGTAAGGCTCACAGCCTTAATCCCCATTTTACAGATAAGGGAACTGAGGCACAGAGAAGTGAAGTGACTTGCCCAAGATCACACAGCAGACATGGAGCAGAGCCGGGACTAGAACTTCTGATTCCCAGACCCATGCTTGATCCACTAGGCCACGCTGCCTATTCAACACTCGTAAATCCATAATTCTTCAATGAAATTAAGCTGAAGTGTGTCACGACCTCTTTGTTTTTTTTACAAAGATCATTGTCATGCATTTTGTATTTTTTAAAGCATCTCCAATACTAGCACCATCTTAGTTAAGGCTAAGTGAAGGTCATTCTCCTATCAGCTCCAACGATCTTGCTATATTGCTCTTATACTCTGATAAGTTTTATCTGGCTTCTTTTTTTTCTGCCATTGTGATAATTGTCCTAAACACCTTAAACTTTTGACTCCCCTATGTTCTTTATCTCTCCTATTCTGAATAGCTTCTGTTGTGACTAGAAACACCAGATAGGGAAAGGCTGCTATTCTTCCCCATCACAGAACGCTGCCTGAAGGACTCTTCTATATTCCTGTGAAGGGAATTTTTAATGTTATTGTACAATGTAAATAATGCCCAGTACTTCTGAGAAGGTGCATCATTTGCTTTCTGGTCTTTCAAGTTCCAAAATGCCTAGGAGGTTAAAAAGCCCCTTTTCCCCTCTTTCCCCTGCAAAAAATAGAAAGAAAGCATAAAGTGTGTTTGGTTCCATGTACAACTGCTGATGATAATAAAAAGATCTCATCACAGCACTATGACTGCTGGGCTTTGCAGAAGAGAGATAACTCTTCCCTCTATTAAAAGTTAGACCACAGACAATATTTTCAATTCTGAAAAAGAGCAAATCCAGAAAAAAACTGATTATCACTGAATTAATACCAGAGAAGGTTAGTTTAAAATACAATATGTTTATGACATACCAATAACTAGATATGGAACTCTTAAATTCATCACACTTACACGCATAGGTGTGTGTGCATGTGCTGAATCTGTCCTTTTATT
This sequence comes from Ornithorhynchus anatinus, assembly GCF_004115215.2. Classification (NCBI taxonomy): domain Eukaryota; kingdom Metazoa; phylum Chordata; class Mammalia; order Monotremata; family Ornithorhynchidae; genus Ornithorhynchus; species Ornithorhynchus anatinus. Next base: position 40,760,016 of record NC_041737.1, on the reverse strand, counting down.
ATGAGATCTTAATAATGATTATTATTATGGCATTTGTGAAGCACTTACTATGTGCCAAGTATTGTGGTAAACCCTGGGGTAGGTACAAGATAATCAGGTTGGACACAGTCTCTGTCCCACATGGGGCTCACTGCAGAAATAGGAGGGAATACGATTTAATCCTCATTAGGGAGTAGGATTTAATGCCCATTTGGCAGATAAGGAAGCGGAGGCACATAGAAGATAAATTATCTGCCCAAGGTAACAGAGCAGACTAGTAATGGAACTGGGATTAGAACCCAACTCATCTGACTCTCAGGCCCCTGTTCTTTCCACTTGGCCACACTGCTTCCCTATCTTCTTTAGATAGAGCCCTACTAAACTGTAGCAAGTTTTTTTAATAAAGAAAAGAAAGCCCAAAATATTTTTATCCACTTACATGCATCAGAAGAAAATTGAGCTACGGTTGACTATATATCAGTCAATCATATTTAATACTTACTATATTCAGAGCACTGTACTAAGCTTTTGAGATAGTGTAATAATAGAGTTGGTAGACTTCTCCCTGCCTACAGAGAGCTTACAGTTTGGAGTCTAGAGCATTCTTTCAAACTCAAGCTCATGTATCACCTATCCTGAGAAAAAAAAATCTCCCTGGACCCCATGACTCCCCATAGTTATCATACAATTCCTCTCCAAACTCCTTGAGTGAGTTGTCTGTAGTTGCTTCCTCCACTTCCTTTCCTCCAATTCTTTCTTTGACCCCCACCAATCTGGTTGCCACACCATTCATTCCACAGAAAGGTGAACAATTACCTTATTTTTCCCAAATCCAAAGGCCTCTACTCCATCTTAACCCTCCTTGACCTCTAAGCTGTTTTTGACTCTATGGACCACCGCCTTTTTCTTGAAATACTGTCCAATTTTGGTTTCACTGACACTGTTTTCTCCCAGTTCCCTTCCTAGCTCTCCAATCACTGCTTCTCAGTTTCTTTTCCAGGCTCCTCTTCTGATTCCCTGCCACCCCTCAACCCTCCTTCAGCCCCACAGCATTCAGGTACATATCTATAATTTGTGTATTTTTGTTAATGCGTGTCTTGACCTCTAGACTTTGAGCTCATTGTAGGTAGGTAACATGTCTACCAACTCTGTTATATTGTACTCTACCAAGCACTTAGTACAGTGCTTTGCACACAGTAAGTGTGGAAAGCAGCATGGCCTAGAGATAGAACATGGACCTGGGAGTCTGTAGGAACTAGGAACTAGAGAAGCAGCGTGGCTCAGTGGACAGAGCACGGGCTTTGGAGTCAGAGGTCGTGGGTTCAAATCCCAGCTCGGCCACTTGTCAGCTGTGTGACTTTGGGCAAGTCACTTAACTTCTCGGTGCCTCAGTTACCTCATCTGTAAAATGGGGATTAAGACTGTGAGCCCCACGTGGGACAACCTGATTCCCCTGTGTCTACCCCAGTGCTTAGAACAGTGCTCTGAACATAGTAAGCGCTTAACAAATACCAACATTATTATTAACTAGGTTGTATTCCCAGCTCTGACATTTGTCTGCCGTGTGACCCTGGGCAAGGCACTTCACTTCTCTGGGCCTCAGTTCCCTCATCCATAAAATGGGGATTAAGACTGTGAGCCCCATGTAGGATATGGACTGTGTCCAACCTGATTAGCGTCTATCTAACCTAACCTGCCCTTGTATTTACCCTATCTACAATGCCTGGAACATAGTAATTGCTTAACAATTACCATTAAAAAACACCAGTGTGTATTCCTAATTCCTTGGTTGATTATACTATTTCACAACCTCTCTGAAAGGCAAGAGGGATATTCTACCACACTTGTCTAACTTTGGAGAGCAAGATATTTATGTCTAGAGACACCATGGCAGAAATTAAAATAATGAACCTGCCTTCCTCTTCCATTTCCCACTCTGACTTCCTAATAAGAATTATTGCCTCCCTTATATAAGAATGGTAAACCAGTAAGACTCTGTACAATGCCATTACTTGGTCAGCAATATGACCTAATCAACCTATCTGACTGTCTCTAAGAATGGTAAAAGGAACATTGTGATAGTTGTCCATCCTACTTTCATCCCCACAAGATAAGAGGTGGACCATCCAACCTCCCTAATCTTCCTTCTGGTGCCTTTCATGGATTCTAATCTCGTTCTGCCACTTTTCTGCTGTGTGACCTTGGGTAAGTCACTTCACTTCTCTGTGCCTCGAATTACCTCATCTGTAAAATGGGGATTGAGACTGTGAGCCCCACATGGGACAGGGACAGTGTCCAACTCAATTTGCCTGTATCCACCCCAGTGCTTAATATAGTGCCTGTCACATAGTATGCGCCTAACAAAAACCATCATTAGTTAGGGATGCTGATCCATGGAACATATTTGAACATGCAGCCCAATTTTGTGTGTTACTGAATTACATAAATTGATCACCCATTGCCTGAAGAAATCTTTCCTTCTTAATCAATCAACCACTGGTACTTGTTTAGTGCTTACTGAGTATAAAGCACTGTAGAAAACACTGGGGAAAGTATAGCAGAAGCAAGGTACATATTCCCTGTCTTCCAGTAATTTATAATCTAGGTTTTGAACCCATAACCATCAACCTTCCTAAAGTGGCCCTAATCCAGATAGTGTGAGATTTGAAGGACAATAATTCTTTGTTTTCCTGGTCTGGATCAATCAATCAATATCATTCATTGACTGCTTACTGTGTGCAGAACACTGTGCTTAGCTTTTGGGAAAATACTATATATTAGAGTTGGTTTACATGATCCCTGACCATGAGGGGCTTTATACAACTCAATCAACTCCCTTCCCAGGCTTCATCTTTCTAGACTGAAGGCATTTCCTCCATCCTCGTACTACGGGGTCTACACCACCACCCTCTGACCCTCATGAAATTTATTTTCTGTTGCTTCATCAGCTCAGGGAAAAGAGCAACAGGATTAGCACTAGTAGCTTGACACAAAATGATCCACCAGATAGATGCCTCAATTTCGAAGTGATCTTCTTGCCCGGATAATGTCTTTTAGCTGTTATTAAGGGTGATTGAGCATAAAAGAAGTTTTTAAAACTGGATATAAAACATTAAGATATACTGAAAAACTGGAAGAAAAATGATGTAATTACCCCCCAGGAGTAAATAGTTTAATCCAAAAAGACTCCTCCATAAATCTCTTTTCTACAGAATTCTTAATCTTCTTAGGAAACCAGGACCTCTCAAACTCACACTGCACTTGCTTTTGCAATAACCACAGGAATGATCATCTATCACTACGGAGAATCTTTAATTATCCAGTATGTGCTTTGTATTTCTATGCGGGAAGATATGATGTATCTGTTTACCTTTTGCACATTAGAAAGAATATTTCTGAAATAATAATTAAAGTATGAATTCTGGGCATTTAGGCCAAAAAGGGATTTTGGATCCAAATTCTATTATGAAAAGCAATTAAGAGACCTTACAAATGCTGCAGATATTAATGAACTAAGCCTTCTCGCTGATGCAGGCAGATGGGTCTCATTGACGTCAGCGAGGGCCACTTAGATGCAAATCCTCGGGCAAAATGCATCTGAATACCAGTTGTATTTCCTGGCTTGCTGTTCAAGGAAAACAATGAGCTAGTAAAAGTCTGTGAATAAAGGGACTTCTAGGTACCTCTAGAAATATGTTTGCTTAACAGTTTAGGTTGAAATGAAGAAAGACTTAGGCAGGAAGAGATCACAATGGGACATTCTTAGTCATAGGCAGGGCCTGGAATGCCCCTGGTTCAATCAATCAATCAATCAGTGATATTTATTGAGCATGCTTATTATGTGCAGAACACTGCACTGTTTGGGAGACTGCAATACGACCAAATTAGCAGACACTTGCCCCTCCAATAACGAGCTTACAGTCTAGAGGGGGAGATGGCCCAGCTGAACAAAAAATGGCGTAGAGTGATGTGTTGACTGCCTGCCAGATCCCTGAATGAGGGCCAGCAGTAAATTGCACCAAATCAGCCCAGTTCAAGGCAAAAATAGAAGGGATTGGCGAGAATTTAGATGTGTTGTGCTCATATTCATGGATTTTCCTTAGCATCTATGTTATTACCAGAGTGAAATTGTGAAGCTTGATCTAATCTGGTGTACATATTTATATTTTATACTAACCCACTGTGGTTCATTTATTAAAGGAGAACAATTTTTGCATCGTGGCCACTGAAAGGAGGGAAGGGATAGTTTATTTACAGAAGTGAAAGGCGAAGAGGAAGTTTTATTATTTTTACTTCCACTGCCTTTGTTGGGAAAAGTGGGAGCCCCTGAGACATTGATCATTGAATAAATATTAGAACCTGATAATCCAGAGAAGTCTTGACTTGTGCCAGATAAATTCTGCCTTTATAAATTTAGTAAAAACTATAACGGTGGTATTTGTTAAGTGCTTACTCCGTGTCAAGCACTGTTTATAGTGCTGAAGTAGATATAAGCTAATCAGGTTGGACACAGTCCCTGTCCCACATGGGGCTCACAGTCTTAATCCCCATTTTACAAATGAGGTAACTGAGGCACAGAGAAGTTAAGTGACTTGCCCAAGATGACACAGCAGACAGGTGGCCAAGCCATGATTAGAACTCAGGTCCATCTGACTCATCTGAGTGCTAGAGCACTCATTCCCTTGCTCTAGCCACTAGGCCATGAGGGTTGGTCAAGAATGAGGCTTAGAGAGAAGGTGAGCTTGGGAGGAATAGAGACTATGAGTTGGTATGTAATAGGGCAAGAGAGTGGAAAGAGCAGATGGATAGAGCCGTAATAATGATAATGATAACTGTGGTATTGATTAAGTGCTTACTATGTGTCAAGGACTGTACTAAGCACTGGTGTAGATTTAAAGTAATCAGACCCCACATGGGGCTCACATTCTAAGTAGGAAGGAGAACAGTTATCAAATCCCCATTTAGCAGTTGAGGGAACTGCAGTCCAGAGAAGTTAAGTGATTTTCCCAAGGTCACACAGCCTACAAGTGGCAGAACAGGGATTAGAACCCAGATCCTCTCACTCCCAGGCTAGTAATCTTTCCACTAGGCCACCCCGAATCTGAGGTCAATGGTCAGTAGTTTCTGTTTGATTTAGAGATGAATGGGCAAGCAACTATTGACAATTTTTGAGTATTGGGAAGTTGTGTGCGAAATAATGTTTCAGATAGATGAACTAGGCGGTATGGTGGAGAAGGGAGGGGCTGGAAGAAAAGTGTTCAGAATAGAGACTGATACAACAGGGTATGATAATAGCCATTTGGATTTAGAGAGCCGGGAGGATCAGGGAAAGGTTGTAGAAGAAAAAAAATACAGGATTTACCAACTCAATGGTTCTGAGACTTGAAAGAGAGTTAAAGAAAAAATGATACCAAGATTATGGGCTTCAGAACCAGAGGATAGTATTATTGTCAACGTGATGAGAAACTAGAGGGGAGGATTTCAAAGATCTTCTTAATTTATTGATTTTGAGGTACCACTGGAATATCCATATTCATTCATTCAATTGTATTTATTGAACACTTACTGTGTGCAGAGCACTGTACTAAGCATTTGGAAAGTACAATTCATGGAGATGCCTTGCAGGCAATAAGAAATGTGAAATTGTCAGTGAAAGGTGAGGTCTTCAACTCCATCTTTAGGGAGTTCTTCATACAGAGAAAGGGACTTGAGGTATATTTGAAAGTCATTTGCAAGGACTTGAGCATTAAAGTCCAAGACAGTTTACATTTTTAAAGTCCATGTTTTAAAGATATGTCTTTTAGAAAGTTGGGTTGGAGGCAGGAAGTTTATCCTCACTAATTGAGCCAACCTGAAACTCCTTCCTAAATGTTGTTGAACTTGAATCCTATTTTGGTTTCCATTTATTTTTGTGGGTGATGGGACAGCTCAATTAACCTCTTGTACTCAGAATGTGTTGGTGTAAGCTGCTGATTCATACCATCTGCTTCTCATAAAGGATTGAATTCACTGAGGACAGTCCTGTCAAATGGAACAGCCTGAGCTGTCTGTTATGTCTGCAGCCTGATTTTAAAATTTTCCACTCCTTGGAAGTGTTTTAAAATACAACCTTTGGATGAACATTATTATTACTGAATAACATCATGATTAATATCACTATGGCTATCACCATTCCTGACTCTATTGATCAAGGCTGTTGAGAAATGACATAGCCTAGAGGAAAGAGCACATCACTCGGGGGCAGAAGACCTGGGTTCTAATCCTGATTCCACTGCTTGCCTGCTCTGTGACCTGGGGCCAAACACTCAATTGCTCTGTACCTCAGTTCCTTTATCTGGAAAATCAAGATTAAGTACCAGTTCTTTATCCCCCTTTCACTGTGATTTTCATTCATTCATTCAATAGTATTTATTGAGCGCTTACTATGTGCAGAGCACTGTACTAAGCGCTTGGAATGTACAAATTAGTAAGCACGTGGAATGTACAAATCGGTAACAGATAGAGACAGTCCCTGCCCTTTGACGGGCTTACAGTCTAATCAGGGGAGACGGACAGACAAAAACAATAGCAATAAATAGAATCAAGGAGATGAACATCTCATTAAAACAATAGCAAATAAATAGAATCAAGGCAATGTACATCTCATTAACAAAATAAATAGGATAATGAAAATATATACAGTTGAGCAGACAAGTACAGTGCTGAGGGGATGGAAAGGGAGAGGGGGAGGAGCAGAGGGAAATGGGAGGAAAAGAGGGTTTAGCTGCGGAGAGGTGAAGGGGGGCGGTAGAGGGAGCAGAGGAAGAAGGGACGCTCAGCTGGGAAGGCCTCTTGGAGGAGGTGAGCGGTAAGTAGGGTTTTGAAGAGGAGAAGAGAATTAGTTTGGTGGGGTGAGGAGGGAGGGCATGGCCCAGGGGTCGATGGCGGGATAGGCGAGAATGGGGGATGGTGAGGAGGTGGGCGGCAGAGGAGCGGAGAGTGCGGGGTGGGCAGTGGAAAGAGAGAAGGGAGGAGAGGTAGGAGGGGGCAAGGTGATGGAGAGCCTTGAAGCCTAGAGTGAGAAGTTTTTGTTTTGTACGGAGGTTGATAGGCAACATTGGAGGTTTTTAAGAAGGGGAGTGACAGGCCCAGAGCATTTCTGCAGGAAGATGAGCCGGGCAGCAGAGTGACGAATAGTCTGGAGCAGGGAGAGAGAGGAGGAAGGGAGATCAGAGAGCAGGCTGACACAGTAATCTAGCCGGGATATTACGAGAGCCCGTAACAGTAACACTGTGATCCCCACATAAATCAGGGACTGGATGAGACATGATTGTATTGCACCTACTGCTTATTACAGTGGTTGGCACATAGTAAGCGCTTAACAAATATCACTGTCAAATTATAATGAAGACCTCATTAAATGGGAGCTCTCTCAAGGGCAGGGACCCGCTCTTATATTCCTATTTTACTTTAATTCACCAACTTTAAGGTATGGGGACAAAGTCAGTTTGCCCTGTAGCAGCAATATTCATCATAATACACCTTCGCCAGATGGGACATGTGAGAAGAATGGATGACAGCATGTTGCCTGAGGAGTTGTTTGTTATTGAGCCAAGCCAGAAAGGCCAAAGAAACATTTTAAAGACATAGTGGAGCACAGTCTCAAACAATGCAATATAGCACACTGCTGGGAGGCAACAAGCAGCAGATAGGCCAGCTTGACATGAGGCAATCAAGAGAAGAGTTACTCTTCTTGAGCAGAGATTTCAGGAACATCAGGAGACAAAGAGGCCGATTTGAAAACAGCAACAGAGACCGTAAGGGGTAAATACATCTGTGCAGAACTCAAGCTCACGATGAACGATGGGTTGTCCGTGACTCATAGGTCCTTTCGCATTCCGCTGTATACATTCATTCATTCAATCGTATTTATTGAGAGCTTACTGTGTGCAGAGCACTATATACATTGACAGGATCTCACCATCAGTAGTGTGAGCTATACTATGTCAGCTTTATAGCCTTCAGAATGACAGGAGAGTGAGAACTACATATATACACGCATTCATACATATATTCATTCCGTGTGAAACAAATACAAATACACACGTGTATCTCTAATCATATGTATGTATTTACTGGTAGTAGTACTAGTAGTACGGACATTTTTTGAGCACACACTGAGTACTAAGCACTTGGGAAGTAGAACCAAAGAACAAGAGGAGCTTACACGATGACCGGGGATACACAGGAATACTTCCAGGCAGTGGAATCGGATTGAAGAAAATTCAAAGTTAAATTGATTCCACATACATAAGTGATGATGATGGGCATAAATAAATAAATGCAAAGTGCAGGAACAAGAGAAGAACTGATAAGATTCAGACTGCGGATGATGACTAGTGGAATTTTAGGAGCATTTTGGAAGTGGGGAGATCTGCACTGGCAAGAGAGTTCCAGATCCAGGCATCATATGAGTAAAGGGTCAGAGGGCAAAATGAGTACGGAGTACTACAGGGAGGTGGTCTTAAGAGTATAATCAGGGAATGAGAAAAGTGGGCCCCAATTCCCCACTGGATAGCCACCCTGCCTCCCAGTGAACTCTCACTGGCTCTCCTCCGTGTCATCCTGCAGCTTCTATCCCATCCAGGCAGGAAAGAGCAGTTCTTCTTCTTCTTCTTATGGCATTTGTTAAACACTTACTATGTTCCAGGCACTGTTAATAATGTTGGTATTTGTTAAGCGCTTACTATGTGCAGAGCACTGTTCTAAGCGCTGGGGTAGACACAGGGGAATCAGGTTGTCCCACGTGGGGCTCACAGTCTTAATCCCCATTTTACAGATGAGGGAACTGAGGCACAGAGAAGTGAAGTGACTTGCCCACAGTCACACAGCTGACAAGTGGCAGAGCTGGGATTCGAACTCATGAGCCCTGACTCCAAAGCCCGTGCTCTTTCCACTGCGCCACGCTGCTTCTCAAGCACTGCTCTAAGCACTGGAGGGGTGGCGGGTGTACAAGCAAATCGGGTTGAACACAGTCCCTGTCCCATGTGGGGCTCACAGGCTCGATCCTCACTTTACAGACGAGGTAACTGAGTTACAGAGGAGTAAAGTTACTTGCCCCAGTTCACACAGAAGACAAGTGGCGGAGCAGGATTAGAACCCATGACCTGCTGACTCCCATGCACTTGCTTTATCCACTACACCATGCAGCTTCTTAATCACAGTGAAATACTCCACTGAAAACTCTGGAAGTCTGTGCATGGCTGTGGTTGTGTCTTGGACTGTAAACCACAGAGAGCCTGAATTTCTGCTCCTCTAGGTGTAGTCCTTACTGCTTTGGATTTTTCTTTTGTGTAATTATCTTTGTCTTTCATGCTGTTATTTTAGTGTTTTATTATTTCATAGTTTCTTAGGTGTCTTTTGTTGGTCCTCTCTTTCACTGAAAATGCACATTAAGGTTTTAAACCAAAAACCTCTGGCCACAGGTATCCACTAAGATTCCTTTCTGATTACCCCCAGACCAGCCACTCTGCAACTGGATTGAAAATTCTCTGGGCTACATTCATATTTTTCCTTCTGGAAAACCTTCCTGAGCTTCTCGATGCTCTGAAAATTTAGTCACTTAAAGTTGCATCGTCTTGTTAATCATTTTGTATTGGCAATAGTAGCTGAAGAACATTCTACAAAATATCCCATTAGCTCTTTTCTCTCTATCTGGCATCAATTTCCTTTCACTTTATACCCTCATTAGTTTATTTTCCCTTTTCTGCCTGTTGTTGATAAATTTAGTTGCCTGCCAGAATATGTAAGAAAGGTTATCATAGACCCATTGCTATTGAGCATGTTGTTAAATTTTCAGCTAGCATTCTTTCATCCAGCAATCTTTGTAGTGATTTCCTCCAGGGCAGATATATTGTTTAGTAAATGTTTCATATGCATATTTTGTTCAATAAATGTTTTATATAAACATTTCTTAGCATAATAGCAGAATCTGTGTATTATATAAAATACTAAAAGTCTAAGTGCTGCAAGACAATGAGTGTGTGCATACACACACATATACACACATTCTCTTTGCTGCAGCACCTAGACTTTCCTACATTGTTTGTGGTATTAAAAATAGATGCAAATACTATACATGCATTTAACATTAGTTATGTTTCTGCTTTTTAAAAAATGCTTCCTATGCCATGGAAATGAATTCAGTTTGCAAACCTTCCCTCTTTTTTTGCAAGCTTTTACTATCTTGGGAGCAGCTTTGATTCTGAAGTCCAGAATATATACATGCCTATTTCTCTCTGCAATTGTAAACATCAATTTAGCTTTCCTTAAATTTCCACTGCAAATATGTCCTCCAATCACTGTACCTATCAGGCAACTGCTGAAATACATTATATTAACCAGTGAAGAGAAAAAGTATCTTGTTGATTTAAATAAAAAACAATAACTCTAGGAGAAATTAAGAGATTAACATATTTACAATATCTGAGTAGGCATCTCTCTAGATGACTTACATACTAATTTTGCTTTCTCAATTACTGGTCCCAGAGTGATATGGTATTCCAAGGCAACTGTTTTTCAAAGAAAGACATTTCACAGTCAAATATTTATATCCTTCATTTCTCTAGTCCTCTCTGCAGGAAGAAGCTAACAAGAATCCTGGAGAAATTATCTAGGGAATCAGAATTCCCATCAACTATCAAATGCTGATGTTCAAATAGTGGGGAGGTAGCTGATGTTAATATAGTTAATATTATATAATATGTTAAGATAATTCACCCCCCTCTCTTGTCAATCCCTCTGTCCTTCAACTGACCATCCCCTTCATCCTCTTCATCTCTCTTGTCCCAGCCACTCTCACCAACAAAGGAGAGGGAAACCAGATGCCATTCTAAAGTAAATTCCAGAACCTAGGCAGAGTGGCATGGAAAGGTCAAACCTCTTACTCTTGCAAGTAGATTTTGGTTACACTTTAGGTTTCTGAAGGCATGGGGATAAACCTCCGAAAAGGAGGTTATCTCAGCAAAATCGGGATGGCTGGACAACCTGCATCTCTACTTTGGCTAACTGGAGCTCACCGGAGAATCTGGACTGGTGAACCTCTAACTAGCCTCATGGATACGATAGTACCATCCTTAGTGTCACCTTTGAAATCAAAGGACAACCGTATCTCTAATGTTCCTTTCTCCCCTCTGGTATCAATTTCCTTTCACATTACTCTCATATTAGTTTATTTTCCCTTTTCTGCCAGTCGCTGATCAATTTAGCTGCCTGCCAGAATAACATTATCATAGAGCTATTGATATTGAGTGGGCTGTTAAATTTTCAGTTAACATTCTTTCATTCATATCCACACTCATATTTATTGGTGCTCAGTAAGAATCTCCAAATCCAATAGAATATTTCAGAGCCATCAGCAGAATTTTTTCTACAGCAAGTGGATAGCCTTCTTACCTCTAGTCCAACTCTGTGAGAGGTAAAACAACAGCCCACTTCTGTTGAAAGAAATAACTATCTTCCACTTCCTTCCACTGCCTGGATTCTAAGCTAGCAAGGCTCATGACTAAAATATTTTAAATGGAAATTCTTAATGAAAAATAAAGTTCTTCCCTAAAGACATTCCAGAGTCATTTGTCTAAGTGACATTGACATTCTATAGATTGTCTAGTCAGCTTCTTTAGAGAATAAGAAGATTTCCTTTCTTGGAATATATAACCTTGGCCATTCCTCCAATATGCTCACATTAAGATGAATGAAATGACAAGAATTACTGCCCAAGGAGGCCTTATGAACCCCCTCAGAAACAAAGCATCTTTTGAGTGATCCTCTAAATCAAACCCTAGTCCACCCATAATAGAACCTCAATTAGCACATTAGTTCGATTTAGGCCAGTAACTTCTAACATTTCACTGTAATAGATGTCATTAGGTACCTGGATCACCATGTCTTCTAAGTAATTATACATGTTTTAAGCTAAACCAGTCAGGTCAGATCATCTATAAAGGTGAATGTCCTACCCTGAGCAGATTCACTCCCCTGAGCAGATTCACTCTTATGGCATCCTCTTATAACATCCTGATATATGTGGTCACTTAACTTAGACCATTAATATGGGCCTTTCATGTGATTATTCTGGTGCTTCTATGTCATTTTTTACATCTCAGAGTCTTTGAAATGTGATTTATCCTCATGGCTGGGAGCCTTTGGGGTAAATTGGAATTTGAAGGCCTAATGTTTATTTGGGGGATTAATGCACTTTTGAATCAAATGTCACATTTTCTTGAAACTGTGGAGAACTGGGAATGGGTGCCTGATTAATTAATGAATGAGTGAATGATGCCTTTCTCCAAAATCCATCCGAGACTCAGATAATCCTTTTCCCACACCCTACGGTATGCATTTTGTAATGTTCCAGAGCGTGCTTTGCCTATGGAAGCAAATGTGCTAGGCTATCAGCTGGTAAATGACTTTGGGAATTAGTTGGAGGTTAATTCTCTGCCTCATTGGGCCCCCAAAGTAGCCAAACTGTAATTGATTTTGACGGCATTCACAAAGTACCTTGGTCTATTGAATAATGGAGGAGCACTTACAGAGCCATCCTCTGCATATAGGAACAATTACAGAGGGTGTCAATGAGACATCATTAAAAGTTTAATGCTTCCGCACTCAATCAACCTCTCCCTACCTTTAACAGCTTTGTTGCTTTAGGAAAACGACAAATTCTCAAATGTCAAAATGGTTTATATGTTCCACCCAATATCCTTCTCTTAAGAGAAATTGCCCAATCCCAGAACATTCGATGTCGCATCTAAAGGAAAAGACAGTTTGAGTGGGGGGGAAATGCACCAAGTAGTGCATTACTCTCCCTTCCTTCAAAGCCTTACTGAAGTCATATCTCCTCCAAGAGGCCTTCCCTAACTAAGCCTCCCCTTTCCTCTTCTCCAACTCTCTTCTGCATAGCCCTGACGCGCTCCCTTTATTCAGTCCCTCTCCCAGCCGCAAAGCACTTATATAGATTTCTGTAACTTATTTATTCATATTAATGTCTGTCTCCCCATCTAGACTATAAGCTCCCTGTGGGCAGGGAATGTGCATGTTTATCATTATTTTGTATGCTCCCAACCACTTAGTACAGCACTGTGCACAAAGTAGTGCTCAAAAAGTATGCTTGAATGAATAGTATTGATAAAACAAGGCCCTGAGTGGGGTTTGAGATATCGGGGGTAAACTCTGCTCCATTAAAAGGCCGTGTAGCTGTTGCCTGGAGAATACATAATACCCCTTTCTACTATGATTGAAGGTCTGCAAGGACTGGGACTCACAACATTGCTGCTCTACCTTTAAGGAACTCCTGTGGCCTCCCACCAGGTGATGGGTTCTTTGAGTATCTTTCATCAGTTTCTATCATTTGTTTGGGCATTGGCCCTAATAATTAAATTTGCAGCTCACTCTTAATTGACAGCAGGCCCCTTAAGGTGAACAGCTAAAAATGCCTGAGGGAAACAGATAACCAGAAGAGGCCATTCGCTTCTCATGGAGGTAATGAAGCTAGTATGTGTTACAATGATTTGTACCTACTCAGGATGCTGGATGTCTCCAAAAGGGAAATCACCCCCCAACACCTCCCATGCATATACACACATACACACACACACACACACACACACATATTTATAAGACCATTGCCAAGTACTCTTTACTTCTTCCCTAACTTCTTTGTGGGCTGGGATCACAGCTACCTACTTGTATTGTTCATTTAATCATATTTGATTCAGTGGAATTTACTGAGAGCTTAATGTGTGTAGAGCACCCACTAAGCACTTGGAAGAGTACATGACAACAGATACATTCCCTGCCTACCAAGAGCTTGCAGACTAGAGGACTGTATTGTATTCTCCCAAGCACCTAATGCAGTGCTTTACACACAATAAGCACCCAATAAATACCACTGATTGATGGACTGAATAAATACCATTGATCACTTGATGCTTACCAAGTCAAAGGCTCATCTTGACAACCAAGGCTATTACCAGAAGTTTAAAACATGCCCCGTATTGGTCTCTGAAAGCAAAGGTTGACTTGTGGCTCTTTGTTCCGTTCAATTCACGGGTTGGCTATTGGTAGAAAAATATATGGTAGTAGCAATGGTCTTTATTGAGCACCATGTTAATTACCACAGAGAGTTATCCTACAGCCACCCTAATGATGAGGACAGGCAGTAGAATGTCGCAAATTATCTCAAATGTTTCTAAGTTGATAATAAGAAATGTACTATTTTCAAGGGCAATTCCACAAGATGAAGAGGGAATAATAATGTTGGTATTTGTTAAGGGCTTACTATGTGCAGAACACTGTTCTAAGCACTGGGGGAGATACAGGGTGATCAGGTTGTCCCACGTGAGGGTCACAGTTAATCCCCATTTTACAGATTACATTTTACAGATGAGGGAACTGAGGAACAGAGAAGTGAAGTGACTTGCCCACAGTCACACAGCGGACAAGGGGCAGAGCTGGGATTCGAACCTATGACCTCTGACTCCCAAGCCCATGCTTATTCCACTGAGCCACGCTGCTAAGTGGCAGTGCAAATCTGGGAGGCATTATACTGAGCCTTTCACCATCGCCCTGGGATCTGCAATATCTGCGATATATGTGACTAGTCTGGTATTTTTTCAAACTCATTCCAAGTGAGTCTTTCCTGGGCCCATTCCCAGGCACCTTTCCTTTTAAAGTCGAGACATGCGACTCCAATCGCATCTAGTATTTCCAGGATGAATTTAGCTTGTCCAACAGTGTGGTGGCTTTTGTCATGATCATAGGCATTCCAACCTTGAGTGTTTTCAGGGAGGGCTGTGGGGAGGCTAGATTTATTCCCTTACAATCTTACCTTTCTGAACCGTTTGTGAAACACAGAAGCCGGGAGCCCTTGGAGACCGAACCGAGAGACTAATAGGACTATTTGGTGTAATGGCTGAGGGCTAATTGCTCTTCAGATGACATTCAGTTCTACCTTGCTTTACCAGCAGACTGTTAATGTTATCTCCGTGCTCCAATGCTGTCTGTACCAAATTGGAAATCAGGAAATTTTCTCCAGCACAATCCTTTAGTGACAGGTTTTTTTTTTCCTTTTATAATTGGGGCTCTTGCCTTGGAAAATGCTACCTGGTAATGTTTGAGAGTTCTTGAAGTGATTTTTTGATCAAAACTGCGGAGGGCTTAATGGCTGTCCATTTCAGATCTCTGAACAGCATGTAATGAGAACAGAGGTAAGTTTTGGAAGAACTGCAGCAGGAGAGTCAGACTTAAGGAGCCCTAGGGAAACTTTGAGATAAGAGAGAGTCCAACCTACCAGGAAGGAGAAGACGACAGATAAGAAACTAAACTGATTGATAACTTAGACTGTGAGCCCATGTGGGACGGTGTGGGACGGGGATTGTGTCTGACAGTGATTGCCACAAATACCACACTTATCCTTTTTTCTCCCTATCTCCTTTCTATCTGCACAACTACTCTTTGGTTAGCTGAAATTGAGTCATCATAAACAGAGTGAACTGAAGAAATTTTGTATTGACACATTCGAGAAAAATTTCAGATGATGTGAAAGAGCAAAAAGTGACGGGGAGACTATCAGATGACAGGCTACCAATTAGTATTGTTACAGCTGCCTTAGGGCAGAGACTTTGATAAGGTAGATCCCACCTTTCTCACCCCTTCTCAAGGAGGACAGAAGCAGAGGCTGAGGGCACATCTGCCTCCCAACCCACTGGAGGGCAGAGCTGCTTCACCAGTAATCCCCACTAACCGGCCACCACATTACCCAGGCTAAGTCTCCATCCCAACTTGCCTCATTCCATCCCAGAGGAAGTACAGAAGCTGCAGCATCGGGCCACCTCACCTAATGGAGAATTTGGGAAGGTTCAAGCTGTGGCCAATACTTTGGCAGTGGGGGCCACTACTTAATAATTCTCATTGTCCCAGATTTGGAAATCACTCACGCCTCCTTGTCCAAATCCATTGTCCATTTGAGCCACATTTATTTTAGATTAGTTGTCATCATGGGAATTGTCCAATAATGGACATTCCTCTGGGTTTTAATATTCAAAGACAATAGTCTTAAGCCTTGCTTTGACCTCTTTGGAGAAGGAGGCTATATAAATTTGATGAGTGAATAATTAATTAACAGTGAGCTACCAATGAGAAAATAATCTTAAATTCCAAGCATTATGCAAGTCTCAAGAAAAGTATTATTCCAGAGATTGAGTTTATTAAGTTAATCATAGATGATCACCCAACCAATTGGACACCCAGCAAAGAGTAGTGGCTTCACAGGGAAAGGAAATGTCAGATGATTAATGTGAGTTAATATTTAGTGCCCATAGAGTGAACTGTGCTGGGATAAGCACATTATTTTCTTTACTGTCATTTTTCATTTGAGTGTTGTCCTTCACTGATTTAGAATGTGAACTCTTTATGGGACAATTAAAATTGTCTCAATCAAAATGAGTACCCATTTATTCTTCCCATTGCTTAGTACAGCATTATGCATATTGTAAGCACACAGTAAACACCATAATGAACAATAGGCATAGCCCACTTCTTATCCTAAAATGTTGTGCTTTCACATATTTTATTACACATCCTTGAAGTGTCGATAGGAGAAAAAAGATGGAGAAATTCCTTCACAATTTGCATGATAATGACTATAATAATAATAGTAATACTTGTGGTATTGCTAAACCCTATGTACCAATTACTATGCTAAGCATTAGGGTAGATACAATTCAATCATAATATGCTGGCAGATATACTGAAAATTTGAGAAACCCTGATAACTTGAGAATTTTTCCAAACTCACATAGCAAGGAAAATAAATTGATGCCTGTATACCTCAGGGGGTGGGGGAGAGAGGGGAGTGGAGGTAGACTCCAAAATAACCCTCTATAAATTTAAGACCAATATTGATTTTGTTCCTTTGGGACAGAATCCCTCAGTCTTGGATAACATTGGTTAAATGAATTCCCTACTGAAAAAAAAAACCAAACTGTGCATCGGGATTAAGAATAGGACACAAAGTTCTTAGAGTTTGTGGGAGAAAATGAAACAGGATTTTGTGGGCAAAGATAAACAAGATGTTGAATATTCTTCATCTTGTGCTTTAAAAATAAGGAAAGTTTTCCTGACAGTCCTAACCCAACCTTTTTTTTTTTGGTATCTGTTAAAGCACTTAGTATGAGTCAGGCATTGTACTGATTACAGGAGCAGACACAAGATAATTGGTTGGATACTGTCCCACATAGGGTTCCCAGTCTTAATCTCCATTTTACAGATGAAATAACTGAGACACAGAGAAGTTGAGACATTTCTTTGTTGTCAGGGAACATGCCTAACAATTCTGATATTGTACTCTCCCAAGTGCTTAGTACAGTGCTCTGCACACACTAAGAGCTCATTAAATACCATTGATTAATTGATTAAGTGACTTACTCAAGGTCACACTGCAGACAAGTGGTAAAGTCTGAATTATATCCTAGGTCCTGAGACTCCCAACCTTGTGCTGTTTCAACTAGGCCAAGCTACTTCATCTGTCGTACAAGCCAACCATCTTAGGTGACCAAATATTTCTTCTTTTATGATTTATGATTTAGCATTTGATATCCATAGAGGAAAGAGAATTGTTCTGAGGAGCGTAGACTACAGTTCTGAAAACTCTGCTGCTCACACGAGATTGCTATTTTACTTGTTCTTGGGAATGAATTCTTTGTGCCCTGTGGGTTACATGTTTAATATGTTTTCTTGATATTAAGCTTGTAACAGAAAGTCAACAGGCTTATATGCTTTATCTCCTTTTTCTGGATGCCAATGAACCGTTTACTTAAATGCCTTGATCCTTGTTTTTTTTCAATGAAATGTTTTCTGCCTCCCCAGGTCACCATCAACTGTTCCAGAATAAGAACTAATCAGTTTAATTTATTTCCTCATTCTTCAGATATATGTTTCTGTGAACTAATTTCCTGCAGACCAAGGAGAAAAAGCTGTTTGCTGTCCTCTCAGTGGTGTTTTTGAAGCCTTCTCCTTTTGATTCTGAGTAGACCTCAGGCTTTTTTAAAGGGCCACCTCCTTTAATTAATCAATCAATCATTCAGTATCATTCATTGAGTGCTTACTGTGAGCAGAGCACTGTACTGGGTGCCTGGGAGAGTTCAGTACAACACTGTTAGTAGACATGTTCTCTATCAACAAGCTTTCAGTCTAGAAAAGGAGTTACAAGCTAAAGTCACAGTCCTGAACCTAGCATGTGTCATCTTGAAGCAGTTTATGAATGCCTATTGAATTCCTATTGACCTTTTGAATTAAAAATGAGAGAGTTGGGTGCTGTGTAGGTTTGAACTGAGAGGTTAATAAGGCCAAGATAGGTTTAGAAGACAATATTTTGGTAATATTCACATCAGTGAGCTGAGTACCCTCTCAGGATCGCAGCTGGAGAGTTTCCAGTACTCCACCAGTCTCAGCTACGGGAGGGAGATTCAAGAAGAGCGTATTAATTCCATTCCTAGCTTGAGCAGTGGCTAGGTAGTGGAAGACAATCTGATGCAAGTCAAAACTCACCTATGTTGGGCAATAGCATCATGGGAGACAGTCGAGGGTGGAGGCTCAAGTTTACTGCATGGAAGAAGGCCGTGGTTAACCACGTCTGTATTTTTACCAAGAGAACTCTGTAGATATACTACCACAATGATTGCAGATGGCAGTGTGGCATTCTAGGAGAGATGTGTCCTTGAAGTCGCTATGGGCCAGAGATGAGTAGACAGTATAAAACGAGATGAGTTGAGAAGGTGTGAGGAAAAAGGGATTGTTAAATTTGCCCTGATTTTCCAGTTATCATGAACCAGTGATCCAATGTGAAGGGGTGAAAAAAGCATGGGACTGGGAGTCTGGTGTACTGGCTTTAATCCCAGCTCTGCCACTGACCTTGAGCAAATAAACTGACGTTTATGAGCCTCTGTTTCCTCACCTGTAAAATGGGTATAGATATCTGCTCCCCTTACTCTCAGATTGGGAACCTCACAGATTGTATTTGATGGGATTGTCTTGCGTTTCCCTCAAAGCTCAGTAAATACAAAGTGATGAATAAATACCCTGAAAATTATTATTTAATACTAATTAATATATAACCCTAGTAAAAGTCTTCATAGCGTCCAGTGTAGGAGACCGACAGAACATCTGATTTGTACAGTAAAGTCTCATGATAACAATCCATGCAAATTGTACCTTTAATCTTAAGGCTGTTAATACTGAATCTCCAACAATTCCTGGCAAAATGAAATGTCACAACAAGTAAAACTCATTTAAAATTGCTTTGTGCAACCAGTGGTCACCGAAGAGAAAATATACAATGAAAAATCTCTGCTCCCTACCAGGAAGCTTGGCTACAATTAGAGTTCACTATTCCTTTATGTACCCCCTCTCTTTCCTCTTGACCAGCACATGTCCCCAGCTCTGCTTCCCCAGGCTCTGGGAGCAAACGTCAGGCTCCTGGACTTTTGGCTGATTAATGTCTCAATTTCTCCTTGAATTGTAGCAATGCTGGGTTCCTCAGGGAATCTGCTACTGTGAACTCAACCACAGAGTCAGAAACTGAGGGAATAGGGAGTCTGGATCCAGCATCTAGAACTAACTCACCTAACTCTGAGGGCTGAGGATTTAGCTCCTTGTACCATTCTTTTTTTGTTTTTAGGGGTGTTTGTTAGGGGCTTACTCTGTTCTAAGCACTGTAGCAAGTACTGGGATAGAAACCTCGTCAGTCTCGGTGGATGTGCTAGAGGAGTGTGGAAAGCACTTCATATTCAGCAGGAGGTCACTTCAAATCCCTTCTTCTTCAAGGGTAAAGATCGCTCTCCCACTACCCTCTTTTCCCCAGCTCCCTCCCCCTTCTGCTAGGTCTACATACTTGGATCTGTACCCTTTGGGCATTTGGTTGGTATTCACCCCACCCTCAGTCCCACAGCACTTATGAACATATCTGTAATTTGTGTATTTATATTAAAGTCTGTCTTCCCCTCTAGACTGTAAGCTCACTGTGAGCAGGGAACGTGTCTACCAACTCTATTGAATTGTACTCTCCCAAGCACTCTCTGTTCACAGAAAGTACTCAATAAATATGATCAACCGATTAATTGATTGCATTAGATAGCAGATTTTGGAGGGTATCTCTGAGCGTCCATTTGACAGCAGTACTTCAGAAATTGCCCTGATCTGAATATACATTGTTATCTAATTGAAAAAAATCAGGTTCTCTGAAAGTGAAGCATTACAACTTTCAGGATGCCACCTTCTTCCTGCTTAAATTGGGGGCACAGGCTATTCAAAGACTACTAGAGAAGCAACATGACCTCATGGAAAGGGTAAAGGCTTGGGAGTTAGAAGGTCTGGTTTCTAATACTGGCTCCTCCACTTGTCTGGAGTGTGACTCTGGGCTAGTTACATATCTTCTCTGTGTCTCTGTGAGCTACATGTGGGACCTAATTATCTGGTGTTTACTCCAGTGCTTAATACAGTGGTTGATACATAATAAGTGCTTAACAAATACCACCGTTATTACTGGGCTAGAGAGAGTCCTAACCCATCCTCCCCTGATGAACTGGACCTTTCCTGGACAGTGTGGCCTAGTGGAACGAGCAAGGGCCTGAGAGTCAGATGACCTGGGTTCTAATCTCAGATCCACCACTTGCCTGCTGTGTGACCTTTACTCATCTTGCTTCAGTTACCTCATCTGTAAAATGAGGATTCTGGCTGTGAGCCCCATGTGAGACAGGGACTGTGTCCAACTCAATTAGCTTGTATCTACCTCAGTGCTTAGTACAGTGCAGTTCAATGCATAGAACACAGTAAGCACTTAAAAAAATACCTCAGTCAAGTTGGGCCAGGAATGTCATCATATTTTCAATCATGGCCACATGCGCTTACCAAGATGGCATTAGTGTTTCCTATTAACCCACATCTTTCTTTGGGGAGAGCTTTACAAACATGCATAAGACCATTCTCACCTTTCCTACCCACCAAAAGCTATTCAGTTTTGGCCCCAACTAAAAGAAAATACTGAGAGCCTCATTTTTACAGCACAAAATCTTTAAGAATTTTTGAGAAGCAACATGATCTAGTGGATAGAACATGGGACTGGAGTCAGAAGGACCTGGTTTCTAATCCCAGTTCTGTCACTTGTCTGTTGTGTGACTTCGGGCAAGTCACTTCACAACTCTGTGGCTCAGTTCCTTACATCTCTAAAATGGGGATTAAGACTGTGAGCCCTATGTGGGACAGGATCCAACCCGATTATCTTGTCTCTACCCCAGCACTTAGAACAGTGCCTGGCATGTAGTAAATGCTTAACAAATACAACTACTATTATTATTACATTACTAAGAGGGAGAAAGAGGCTCTTAACCTTCTCCTAGGAGAATGTACCCCTCATTCTGTTTATTTTACAATGTGAGCCCCCTCTCTCCTACACCCCCTGTCACCAAGGAACAGATACCAAATCTAATTCCCACATGTATATTCTCTCCCAGTGGTAAGTCCAGTGCTCTTAAAACAGTAAGTGCTTAATAAAAACTGTTTCTACTACTACTGTCTAGGGGAATGACCCACAGAATTCACATCAGCATGAAAGAATTCAGGTCACTTACCATCTCAAAAGTCCTGCTCAGATCCTTCCTACTTTCAGAAGCATTTTGAAACGGAGGTGGGTAGAAATAGAACAATCTAAGACTCATTAGTTCCATGGCATGTAGCTCCTGTTAGTTATTCAAATACCGGCTACCAATCGGATTGCCTGAATGTTCCCAAGTGCTTTAGATGGGAAGTTAACATTTTTAATATTGTACTTCTACGAATTAGTACAACACTGCAAAAGTAATTAAATTAATTACTCTAGCCCCTCTGGCACCATTCACCAATAGTGTGGTATATTTCAAATTGTACATCGAAACGTTTGCAGTTTGTGCGTAGATGTCAACGATATTTTATGCAAATAACACTAATGGCTAACCATACTGCTATAATGCTCTTAACACTGCATTAGTTTTACTGTGCTAAATGCTTTTCAAAAATCTTCTCCCAGATTTCTACCACTGAAATTAGTACTCGTAATAGAAATGATTCTGGATACCAAAAGTGGCAATTATATATAAAAAACATTTTCAAAAGGAAATGGTAGTGTAATCTTTCAAGATGATGATGCCATTTCTCAATGGGTTGGTCATTAGGCAATAAAATTTAGAGTTTCATAATTGTGTGATGCCAGAAGAGGGAGATTGGATAGTCATTAATAAAATGGTCTAAAATAATACTCTCTTTTTTACTATTTTTCAAAAGCATTTGAAGCTGTATTTAATATCTGAGCCTCAGGATGCTTATGGAGACAAACATAATGAGAATCTCTAGGGAAATCAAATGATGATGTTACATAGCATGATTGCAATTCTCAGTGAAATTGTTATTATTTACAATCTGGCTCTCAACGATTCCTTGGTCTTTCACACAAAATGGATGTGAGCATTTCCCCAATGTAAGTTAAGCAAGATTTACAAAATTGGTCAAAATGATTGGATTTGCTAAAATCTTTGTCCTTCAAATCAATGACATCTATAGAGTGCTTACTGTGTGCAAAGCACTGTTCTAAAGGGCTGGGGGAGTACAGTGCAACAGAGTTTGTAGAAAAAGCACTTAGTACAGGGCTTTGCACGCAGTAATAAATATGATTGCTGAACTTACAAAGAAAGACCACCCAGTTGAACATCACTCTTCATATTGAAACACTGCAACTTCCATTTGCTTCATGAAACAGTTTTCCTTTCCTGAACTTACACCCAGAAATCCTGCATTTGATTAAATCACATCTTGACTTTATTGTTCCTCATGAACTTTTACGCTTCCCTGTCTTCCTGCTCTGCTCTCCTATATTATGCTCTGTGTTACTGGTTTCTCCCTGCTTTGCCTAGTATCAGCAGCGGGATTATTACTACCCATCATTATGAATTGTTCCCACCTTTCTCACCATGAGAAATACTTATGGAACTGACCCCCAGCAAACTGGGGCTCCTTTTCTCCAGATATACTATCCCTCAATTCCCCAAGTACCTTGCCGTCGAATAATAGTAACTATAATAATTGTGGTATTTGTTAAGCGCTTACTTTGTGCCAGGCACTTGTACTAAGAACTGGGGTGGATATAAGTAAATCGGGTTGGTCCTAGTTCCAAGACCACATGGAGCTCCCAGTATCAATCAGCGTGGCTCAGTGGAAAGAGCCCGGGCTTGGGAGTCAGAGGTCATGAGTTTGAATCCCAGCTCTGCCCCTTGACAGCTGTGTGACTCTGGGCAAGTCACTTCACTTTTCTGTGCCTCAGTTCCCTCATCTGTAAAATGGGGATGAAGACTGTGAGCCTCACGTGGGACAACCTCATTCCCCTGTATCTACCCCAGCGCTTAGAACAGTGTTCTGCACATAGTAAGCACTTAAATACCAACATTATTATTACCAATCCTCATTTTACAGATGAGGTAACTGAGGCACACAGAAGTGAAGTGACTTGCCCGAGGTCATATAGCAGACAAGTGGCAAAGCCGGGAATAGAGCGCATGACCTTCTGACTCAGGCCCATGCTCCATTCACTACGCCATGCTGCTTCCGCAATGGGAATTTTTAGTTCAGTATTCTATGGGCACTTGACTGCTACTACACAAGGTAAATACAAACACACACACACACACACACACACACACACACAGAGCCACTTTGGAATTTGGAAATGAAAATCCCTCTAAAGCATTTCCCAAGAAATGCCCTCATTTACTGAACAAAGATTACCACACTAAGTACTTGGAAGAGCACAATACATAACAAATTGGTACAATTTGTAGAGTTGGTACAAATGACCCCTGCTCTCAAGGAGTTTACAATCCCCTATTTTCCACTCAATAAAACTTCACAGATTTTTGAGAAGACCTTGGGTCTCACTGATGAAATGTTTTTTACCACCAACCTCAAAATTTGGGATCATTTTTGTGCTTTTATCATAGATAAGGATAGGGAGACTATTGCCTTGAACCCTCAGGATGCCTAGAAGGCCCCAGGATTTGTCTCTGGAATTGCTCGAGGATATGGGTTCTAACTTACAGCATACTACGTTTATTTCAAAGTCTTTTTATTTCCTCTGTTGCCTACCATGCTGGCTGAATTGTTTTAAGGTTCCATTTGAGTGATTTCAAGAAAGAGCCCAAATTCCATTCAGGCAGGCTTCCTCAATTCAAGGGTATTTACAAAGTACCTAACATGAGCAGAGCAATGTAATAATAATTATGACATCTATTCAGGGCATACTATGTGATAAACACTAGGATAGATTTTAAAATATCATATCAGATCTACTCCTTGTTCCATAGCAAGAGCAGCGTGGCTCAGTGGAAAGAGCATGGGCTTTGGAGTCAGGGCTCATGAGTTCGAATCCCGGCTCTGCCACTTGTCAGCTGTGTGACTGTGGGCAAGTCACTTAACTTCTCTGTGCCTCAGTTCCCTCATCTGTAAAATGGGGATTAAGACTGTGAGCCCCACGTGGGACAACCTGATTCCCCTGTGTCTACCCCAGCGCTTAGAACAGTGCTCGGCACACAGTAAGCGCTTAACAAATACCAACATTATTATTATATGGAATGAAGAATCTACCTCATTTTCAGTTTACAGGCAAGGAAACAGGCCTAAAGAGGTTTTAACATGCTCAAAGTCACAGAGCAAGCCAGTGGCAAAGGTAGAACTCAAACCCAGGCATTCTGTCACCCAGTCCTGGGCTTTTTCTTTCTCCATTAGGCCATGCTAACCCTCATACTAGTCCTTTGAAGAATACAATAGAGATCAAATAAAACATCCCTTCGTTTGAGGAGCTTAAAGTCTAAGAGGGAAGATGACACAAAATAATTTGCGGATAGAAGCAGAGAATGGAAATTGGATATGCTGATAGGTAAATGCTTAAGTAGAATACTATGTGAATGAAAATGTACAAAAGAGCTAAGGAGACTACAAGTGCATTAAGTACTCAGGTGTAGCGAAGGTGTTGAGGGGTTATTGAGAAGATATGACTTGGGGAAAAAAAATGAAATAAGGAATGTCTCCTGGAGGAAGTGCAGTTCCTGAGGAGTTGTCAAGATGAGGAAAGTTGTGCTCTGGTGAATTTGAAAGTGAAGGAATTCCAGGCAGGAAGAAATACATGAGCAAGGGTTTAGAGGTGGGAAAATCAAGAATGAGGCATAGTCGGATTAGTTTAGGAGGAACAAAGGATGTTAGCTGTAGGTGGTAGGAAAAGAAAGCTGATGAGAAGGGTCAATCAATCAGGCAATCCATGGTATTTTTTGAGCACTTTGTGCTTTGTGCATAACATTTTAATAAGTTTATGGGAGGGTGGATTGCAGCTGGTAGACACAATCCCTCCTTTCGAAGGAGCTTAGAGTCTCATGGGGAAAGGCACTTTCAGATAGGCCATATACAGAAAACATCAAAATTGTATCTCCTCCAAAACCCTTCCCTAACCTCTCATTTCCTCCCCTAATTTGCTTCCCCTTCTACATCAACTATGTACTGGAGTCTGCACCCATAAGTACCTTGATATTCACCCCAGCCCCACAACACATCATAATAATAAAAATAATAATAATGCTATTTGTTAAGTGCTTACTATGTGCCAGGCACTATAGTAAACGCTGGGGTGGATACAAGCAAATCAGGTTGGACACAGTCCTGTCCTACGTGGGGTTTGCAATCTCAATCCCCATTTTACAGATGAGGTAACTGAGGAACAGAGAAGTGACGTGATTTGCCCAAGGTTATGCAGCAGACAAGTGGCAGAGCAGGGATTAGAATCCATGACCTTCTGACTCCAAGGCCAAGGCTCTATCCACTATGGCATGTCCTTATACTCTACTGCTTCCCCTGGATGGAATTTATTTTAAGGACTGCCTCTCCCTCTAGACTGTGAGCTCCTTGAGGGAAAGGATCATGTCTACCAACTCTATCATATTGTACTCTCTCAAGCGATCAGTACAGTGATCTGCACATAGTAAGTGCTCAATAAATACCATAGATTGATTGATGCTTAAGGGCTATAGGGAATGGGAATCATACTGACATAAATTCTGTGCTTTAATTATTAGTAACCCAATGCCCTTGACATAGAAGATACTAAATCAAGTAGCATTTCTCACAAACAGGATTCCATACCTTGTTGATAAGGAGTTTTTGGGTTTTTTTTTTTTAATTCCCTTGCCCTAATACCTGAACTGGGTGCTTCGTATTCAATTTCAGTCAATTAGAAAACACTGTTCTGACCCAGATGGCAAATAAATATCCGGCTTTCCAGTCTATGAAAAGATACAGAGACATCATCAACCAAGTTTGTTTTCTTTCCCTGATTCTGGGGGTTAAAGATGAGTAGATTTCCTGGGAGTAGGTCATCAGTGCAGATTTAATTCACCTTTCTGGAGGATTCAGCCTTGAAGATCAGGAGTCTCAAAAAACTCCATAGTTACCATTTTCTTGAAATCTATTCAGCGAACAAATACCTAAATCTTGAACAAAGCTCTTATTTGTTTTGTAAATGTTATTCAATAGTATTTATTCAATAGTATTTATTGAGCGCTTACTATGTGCAGAGCACTGTACTAAGCGCTTGGGATGAACAAGTCGGCAACAGATAGAGACAGTCCCTGCCGTTTGACGGGCTTACAGTCTAATCGGGGGAGACGGACAGACAGGAACAATGGCAATAAACAGCGTCAAGGGGAAGAACATCTCGTAAAAACAATGGCAACTAAATAGAATCAAGGCGATGTACAATTCATTAACAAAATAAATAGGGTAACGAAAATATATACAGTCGAGCGGACGAGTACAGTGCTGTGGGGATGGGAAGGGAGAGGTGGAGGAGCAGAGGGAAAAGGGGAAAATGAGGCTTTAGCTGCGGAGAGGTAAAGGGGGGATGGCAGAGGGAGTAGAGGGAGAAGAGGAGCTCAGTCTGGGAACGCCTCTTGGAGGAGGTGATTTTTTAGTAGGGTTTTGAAGAGGGAAAGAGAATCAGTTTGGCGGAGGTGAGGAGGGAGGGCATTCCGGGACCGCAGGAGGACGTGACCCAGGGGTCGACGGCGGGATAGGCGAGACCGAGGGATGGTGAGGAGGTGGGCGGCAGAGGAGCGGAGCGTGCGGGGTGGGCGGTAGAAAGAGAGAAGGGAGGAGAGGTAGGAAGGGGCAAGGTGATGGAGAGCCTTGAAGCCTAGAGTGAGGAGTTTTTGTTTGGAGCGGAGGTCGATAGGCAACCACTGGAGTTGTTTAAGAAGGGGAGTGACATGCCCAGATCGTTTCTGCAGGAAGATGAGCCGGGCAGCGGAGTGAAGAATAGACCGGAGCGGGGCGAGAGAGGAGGAAGGGAGGTCAGAGAGAAGGCTGACACAGTAGTCTAGCCGGGATATAACGAGAATCAGAGACGACACCATCCTTGCCCCAACTAAGGCTCACAAGAGGGATACTGTGGTACTAGTAAAATGACTTTCTCGCCAAACCTCTAAAATCTTTCACAGAATCCAGCTTAAGTCTAGAAAGAAATCTGATTATCAGGTCATTAACAGCCCTAGGTGAATGTTCATCTCAGTTCTGA
This sequence comes from Ornithorhynchus anatinus, assembly GCF_004115215.2. Classification (NCBI taxonomy): domain Eukaryota; kingdom Metazoa; phylum Chordata; class Mammalia; order Monotremata; family Ornithorhynchidae; genus Ornithorhynchus; species Ornithorhynchus anatinus. The sequence continues at coordinate 40,732,364 of NC_041737.1, read as the reverse complement.
ATCAGGATAACTTGAAAGGTTTTCACTCCTTTGTCATTAATTGCTCATTTGGTGAGCTGGAAGCCTCTAAGATTAACACAGAGAAACTGAAAGACCACTGCTGAAATGAAGGGTTATTTTTCCACAATTTGGGAATATTTTGAATTGCATTTCATCCTCATCCAAAATCATAATCATTTTTAACTGCACTTTCTTAGAGGCAATTTGATTTACCTAAGTCAAAACAGGTATAGCACTGTACACAAATGTACTGCAGTGGACCTTAGTTCCTCAGTTTCAATATGTAAATTCGACAAGGGCAATATTGCATTTCCAAGAATTTCCATTTCACACCTGAGTGAAACTCATGATATAAAGCCACACAACAGATGTCATTTTAGGATTATGCCAATCAGAGTGGTCTTAATAGTGTACCCGACATGGGTTGAATGTGTGTCGCAAGGAATTTGTTAAATTACCTGCCCATCTGCAAAGGAGATAGGACAAAAAGAAACTAAAGAAATCATTAGAAGGTGTTCTTTTCTTCTGACAACCAGGGTCTGAATAGCCTGATTCATGATTAAGACTCCATTTCCTGAGTCGTTTCTGCAAGCCGTCAAACATCTGTAAACCTGATAGCCTGGCTGATTTCATGGTTATTCTACAAACTGTGGATGTAGATAAAGACAAAGGAACAAACATAGTAACAAATTAAACTCCCTGTGTCAAAGCGAGACATCAAGCTGGGTAAATTCTCCCTCCAAACACACACACACACCACTGTAAGCTCCTTAAGGTCAGGGATAGTATCTTCCAACTGAATTGTAGTCTCCCTCTAGACTGTAAACTCATTGAGGGCAGGGAATGTGTCTGTTTATTGTTATATTACACTCTCCCAAATGCTTAGGGCAGTGCTCTGCACAATGGTAAGCACTCAATAAATATGACTGACTGAATATTCTTTAAATGCCCCAACACCAGGAAGAGGGGACACCCACTGGACCTTGAGATGTCCAAAACAACAACAGAAGATACTTCTTCACCCAGTGAGGAAGGGAAGGGAGGGGAAAGCATATGAAATTCATTTCCATAGGAAGGTTTTCAGGCAGAAAATATCAATTATTTCAAGAAAGGTGTGAATAAATTCATGGGTGAGTGGTCCCAATTGTATGATTAAAGGGAAAGTTAGGTAAGTGTAGAGAAAGCTCAAGGTAAGCCCTCAATAAATAAGATAATAGAATAGAATAGAATAGAATAGAATAGAATAGAATAGAATAGAATAGAAAGTGTAGAGAAAGCTCAGGTGGATGTTCAAGGGGGTAGTCATCACATGGTTCTACCTAATATCTTATTAACCTTCTTGGAATTAGACTCCAGAAGCAGATGTCCCATCACGCTGACCCAATCATGGCATTTCTTATATCCTTAAGTGGGTTTTTTAAAGTTCTGCATTGACTTTTCCCAATGAAGAATGCGTGATTAGCATGACTCTGGGTAGGTTTCACTGAAAGGGGGTTGATACCGCTTCACAGACAGAATTATCTATGAATGTGGGTAGTGTCACTGAAAGAGGGTTGAAGAGTTTTAGGCAGAGAGGATTAACAAGTCAAATGACCAGAAAATCTCTGACACTCTTCACTTTGGAGCTCCTAGCAATTCTTAGTAGAGGGCCTTCCCAGACTAAGCACCCCCCCTTTTACTCTGCTCTCCCTCCCCTCCCCATTGCCCTGACTCACTCCCTTTCCTCTACCCTCCTCTCTGCCCCACAGCACTTGTGTATATATGTAAATACATAATTATAATTCTATGTATTTTTATTAATGATGTGCATTTATCTTTCTTTTATATTTATAATGATGCTACTTATGCCTGTTTACTTGTTTTGATGTCTGTCTCCCCCCTTCTAGCCTGGGAGCCTGTTGTGGGCAGGGATTGTCTCTATTTGATCCTGAATTGTACTTCCCAAGCACTTAATACAGTGCTCTGCACACGGTAAGCACTCGATAAATAATAATAATAATAATAATTATGGTATTTGTTAAGCACCTACTATGTGCCAAGCACTGTTCTAAGCGCTGGGGTAAATAGAGGGTCATCAGATTGTCCCACGTGGGGCTCCCATTTTTTAATCCCCATTTTTACAGATGAGGTAACTGAGGCCCAGAGAATTTAAGTGATTTGGCCAAGGTCACCCAGCAGACAAGTGGTGGAGCCAGGATTCGAACCCATGACCTCTGACTCTCAAGCACGGGCTCTTTCCACTAAGCCACGCTGAATGAATGAATGAATGAATGAATGGAAGAATACCCTACAGTAGTGGCAGATATGATGCTCTTCATTCAGTCATTATATATAGTTCATGAATATATCTCACTGTTTCAGAATTAAGTTAATCGGTAGTGAGTAAGTGGGGAGGGCTTAGCGCAGTAAGAACTGTTTATAAACCTGAGAGGAAGGCTTTGCATTGCTCTCTACTAGGTAGAGAGGATTAATCACTAATCACCTTGCAAGCAAATTGAACATCCCTCCTTGGTCTTTACTTGTTTGTTGTTTGTGACTCCTTCCATCATAAATCTGGTGAGAAAGGAGAATTTCCAAGCTAGTTCCTATAGTAGTTCAGTTCTTTGTAAACTGCTTAAACACTGCATTGTATCTTAATGCACTGATGCTTATCTGTGGTGAGTCATCCACTTAGTTGGAGAAAGCTCTGGCCACTATGAATGACTTAATTAAAAGAGATTATAATATTGGAGAGATAATGATGATGCAAGATTTGCACTCACAATTACTTTTCCCCCTACAAAGCCTTAGTGAAGGCACATCTCCTCCAGGAGCCCTTCCCTGACTGAGTTCTTCTTTCCTCCTCTCCCACTCCCTTCTGTGTCAACCTGACTTGCTCCCTTTTTTCATCCCCTTTCCTAGCCCCACAGCACTTGTGTACATATCTGGAATTTATTTATTTATATTAATGTCTATTTCCTTCTCTAGACTGTAAACTTGTTTTGGGCAGGTAATGTGTCTGTTTATTATTATATGCTACTCTTCCAAGCACTTAGTACAGTGCTTTGTACAGAGTAAACACTAAATACAACTGAATAATGAACAAATGAGAGCCTGTAAACTCCTATTGGGCAGAGTACACTCTATTTACTCTGTTGCATTGTACTTTCCCATGAACTTAATCCAGTGTCCTGCACACAGTAAGTGCTTCATAAATAACACTGATAGATCAGTTAATAGAGGATGCATTGCCATGCATTTAAAAAATGTGCATACCCTTAGATCTTATATGTAATATCTAATACCATGCTATAACTAATGCATATGTATATGTGCTTAATGGATAAAATTGATCATATTTATTGAGTGCTTACTGTGTGCAGAGCACTGTACTAAGTGCTTGGGAAAGTACAACACGACAGCATAACCAGAACATTCCCTGCCCACAGTGGGTTTAAAGTCTACACGGGGAGACAGACATAATATGAATAAATACATTACAGAGAAGCACATAAGTGCTGTTGGGCTATGGAGGTCGGGGGATGGGTGAATAAAGGGAGCAAGTCAGGGCCATGAAGAAGGGAGTGGGAGAAGAGGAAATGAGGGGCAGTCAAGGAAAACGTCTTAGAGGATGTGTGCCTTCAAAAAGGCCTTTAAGGTGGGGAGAGTATTTGTTGGATATTCATTCATTCATTCAATTATATTTATTAAGTGCTTACTGTGTGCAGAGCACTGTACTAAGCACTTGAAAAGTACAATTTGGCAACATGAAGTGGGAAGGTTTTCCAGGCCAGAAGCAGGGCATGAGCGAGAGTTCAGCAGCCAGATAGAGGAGATAGAGGGGATAAAAATGACACTGTGCATCAAAACAATATAAATAGTGGCAATTCAATACATCCATTTTTAGTAATTTGGACTGAAAAGAAGGAGGTTCCATCTGAATTTATGAAAAGTCTGAATGACAAAATTGTAGTATTTTTAATGTGTTTTTATACATCTATATCTATGAAAGCAAGTGTGCATTTGGATGTGCTTGGATGCACTTTGGGGTTACTTTCCTTTCCTTAGCTTCCTGGTGCCTATGCCAGGAGCAGTAATCATGGTTTTTATTGGGTGCTTGCTGCTAATTTGTCTCTCTCTGTCCTCTAAAACACACTTCAAAAAGCTAAAGATCTTAACTCTTCTTTGTTTTTCTACCAATTTTGCATATCTCCCTTTGTTAGCAACTTAACTGAAGTTAGTAACTACAATGAAGATCAGCAGTTCCCTTCCTTGGATCAAGCTTCTTATAATCAATGAATAGGGATAGGACCTAATTATCAAGAATTCTGGTTTAGCTAGTTCTGAATTAATGAAGTTTTACTCTATTACAAAAACCAAAATGAACAGCAGATGAAGACAGACATAAAATTTGTCTTATTTCACTAATACATTGCTACTTGATCTCTTCCATTTTTCTTTCATGTGAATAAAAGATAATATGTGAAAGTTCAATGCTCTAACATTTAAGAAGAAAATCAATCTTTCCACTCCTTATTCAAAGTTTCATTTTAGAATTACTTTGAAATTTTTCATCATAGCCAAATCCTAAAACACCCTGAGAAGACCTATATGGAAAATTGCAGTGTCCTATTTGCCTTTTCACTGGCATCTCTTCCCAGCTCTAGACTGTAAGATCCTTGTGGGCAGGGATTGTGTCTTCCAACTCTGTTGTATTGTACTCTCCCAAGTACTTAGTATAGTGCTCTGCATACAATAAGCATTCAATAAATAACATTGATTTATTGATTGATTGCACTGTTTACCCTAAACAAACCTAAATGTGACTCTCCCAGCCTAAATTAATTTTAACAACCAGTGGATATTAAAAAAAAAATAGTCTTCTATTGTGCAGAGACAGAATATTTGACAAAAGAGTGCTGGATTAACTGGAGATTAGTGTAGGCTCAAATATTGAACAAAAGTAGAGGGCCATAGTTCACATTCAATGATTAGCTCTTTGGTATTCAGTGAGTGCAGCTGTGCTATCAAAAAACACTCGATAAGGTGTTCATTCCTTTAGTACAAGAAATGGGAATTTAGTAGATGATACTTAAAAATTTAACACAAGAAAACTGATGATTAGATGGATTTTAGAGCCACTTGAGAGCCATACATACATGAAAATCCTTTGGAATTCCTTTGCAGCATCATGAATGGCCCAGTTATTAATACCCTCTCCCAATACCAGACTCAAAAAGAAGCAATTGAAACTCCCTCAATGAATAAGGAAAACCATAAACCTATACTAGATACTAGAATAAATTCCCTAATCTCAAAATAGGCCAAATCTAAATGTAATATCAGGTGGAAATCTATTCTTTATTTGTGAGGCAATGAAAGGATATTATTCTTGAAAGGATTAATGATCTATACTTATTAAATAACTGTTAATGAAATGTCATATTGGTATACCACCAAATACCAATCCTGAATTATCCTTAACTTCATATGACATTGCTATTTTTGGCTTCAAATAGGGTATATGATTAATTTGATGACCTTATAGGATACATAAGAATATACTGCTTTGCTGAGGTATCAGAATAATAAGCAAAAGTTCCTTAATTCAGTATATAGAATTTGAAGCAATGCTTCAAGTTCTGTGAAGTAGGTAATAATGTTGACTCCTTCAGATGAGTCATCTCCAGAGAGAATGCAGATACCAGTGGTGGGTGATAAAATTCCAACTGGATTCAATATTTTGTCAAGTGGGTAGTTTGCTAAAACAAACTCTAAGCCTGTAGTTTAATCAGTCCAATGATCAATCAAACAATGGTATTTATCTCTTTTATAACTGTATTTGTTAAGCACTTATTATATGTTAAGCACCGTTCTAAATGTTGGAGTAGATTTAAAAGTTAATCAGTTCCTACCCAGTCCCCATTCCTCTCGGATCTTACAGTCTTAATAGGAGGGAGAACTGGTATTTCATCCCCATTTTATAACTTGGAAAACTGAGGTCCAGAGAAGTTAAGTATCTTGACCAAGGTCATACACAAAGCAGGCAAGTAGGGGAGCCATGATTGAACACTGAAACATTCCAAAAAACAATTGGAAAAATCACTGCCACTGTTCAAACCTGGAAAAGATCCAGGCACAATCCAGTCACGTTTGTTTCGGAAACAGATGGTAAGCAGAGTGGAAAGAGCCTGGGCCTGGGAGTCAGAAGACCTGGGTTCTAATCCTGATTCCGCCATCTTGTCTGCTCTGTGACCTTGGACAAGTCACTAGAGAAGCAGCGTGGCTCAGTGGAAAGAGCACGGGCTTTGGAGTCAGAGGTCATGGGTTCGACTCCCGGCTCTGCCACTTGTCAGCTCTGTGACTTTGGGCAAGTCACTTAACTTCTCGGTGCCTCAGTTACCTCATCTGTAAAATGGGGATTAAGACTGTGAGCCCCGTGTGGGACAACCTGATTCCCCTGTGTCTACCCCAGCGCTTAGAACAGTGCTCGGCACATAGTAAGCGCTTAACAAATAGCAACATTATTACTTAAGTTCTGTGCCTGTTACTTCATATGTAACATGTGGATTCAGACTGTGAGCCCCATGTGGGATATGGACTGGGTCCAATCTGATTAGCTTGTATCTACCTCAGTGCTTTGTATAGTGCCTGGCACATAGAGATTAAAAATACCACAAAAAAAGGCAGGGAACATATCTAACAAGAAGTCTGTCGTAGTATACTCTCCCAAGTGCTTAGTACAGTGCTCTTGTCAATTTGCGAAGAACTGGTTCTCATTCTCACCTGGATTTTGGACTTGACCTTCAAGGGTCTATAAGTTACTTATCATATTGATGTCTGTCTCCCCCTCTAGACTTTAAGCTCAGTGTGGTCAGAGAACATGTCTGCCAACTCTGTTTTACTGTACTTTCCCAAGAGCTTAGTATAGTGCTCTCATAATATCCCGACTGGATTATTGTGTTAGCCTCCCCTCTGATCTCCCTTCCTCATGTCTTTCCCTACTCCAGTCTATTCTTCATTCTGCTGCCCGGATCATCTTCCTTCAGAAACTCTCTGGGCATGTCCCTCTCCTCCTCAAAAACCTCCAGTGGTTGCCTATCAACCTTCGTATGAAACAAAAACTCCTCCCTCTTGGCTTCAAAGCTCTCCATCACCTTGCCCCCGCCTTACTCTCCTCCCTTATCTCTTTCTAATGTCCATCCCATGCCCTCCACTCCTTTGCTGCTCACCTCCTCAGAGTCCCCCATTCGTGCCTATCCCGCCATCGACCCCTGCCCCAGGTGCTACCGCTGTCCTGGAATGCCCTCCCTCCTCACATCCGCCAAACTAACTCTCTTCCCCTCTTTGAAGCCCTACTGAGAGTTCAACTCCTCCAGTAGGCCTTCCCAGACTGACCTCCCCCTTTCCTTCTGTTCCTTCTCCCCTCCTTCCCTCCCCTCAGCACTGTGTTTATTTGTATATATTATCTGTTACCCTATTTATTTTGTTAATGAGGTGTATATCTCCATGATTCTATTTATCTTTATGATGTTATCATGTTTTGTTTTGTCCTGTTTGGCTTTGCTGTCTCCCCCATTTAGACTGTGAGCCGTTATTGGGCAGGGATTGTCTCTATCTGTTGCAGAATTGTACATTCCAAGTGCTTAGTACAATGCTCTGCATATAGTAAGCGCTCAATAAATACTATTGAATGAATGAATGCTTTGCATATAGCAAGCTCTCAGTAAATACCATTAATGATGATGATGATGATTAGAAGCCAGGCACTCCAACTCCCAGACCTGTGCTCTTTCCATTAGGCAACATTGCCTCCCAAGTGCTTAAATTGTGCAGAGCACTGTACAAAGCGCTTAGGAGAATAAAATACAATAGAATCAGTAGACATGTTCCCGACCCACAAGGAGCTTACAGCCTAGATGGGGAGACGGACATCAAAATAAATTGCAGCTAGGGGAAATGGGAGAGTTTAAGAACGTGTATGTAAGTGTTGTGGGGGTGAGGTAAATATCAAGAGCTTAAGGGGTACAGATTCAAATGGATAGGCACTGTGGTAGGGAGGGAGAATAAGGGAAATGGGGGCTTAGTCTGAGAAGGCCTCTTAGATGAATTGTGATTTTAATAGGTTTTTTTAGGTGTGGAGTGGAGTATTCTGACTCATATGAAGGGAGAGACAGTTCCAAGCCAGAGGGAGATACTGCTGAGAAGGTTGGGAGAGTGGAAGAGGGGGCAGGAGAATGTGATGACCTCAAGCAGAACAAACATTTTAATTCTGGTGATGAAGACATTCACAAACTTCATAAATATTTCACTATGGAATGTAAGTGTAAAAAGCCTAAACGAGTGATTGCATAAAAATTTATCTGGAACCATAGGCTCCTTTCTTTAAACTGCCCTCCCTGGCCTATTAGAATTGCTATCCAAACTCAACAATATTTGGATCCTCAGAGGGCATTTTGTCTAATGCTTTTGTTTTTTGTTGTTTTTTTTTTAAAGGAAATTTTCCAAACAGCTGTTCTGGTACAAATTAAAAATATATATTTCAGGCTACACAAAATTAGAAATGCATCATATTACCATATTGAAATAGAGTTTAATTAGCACACCCACATTCTCCACTTACACAAATTTGAACTTTTTTATTGTGATACAAAGCTAATAATATTTAGGGTAGGAGGCTAGTCTATTTAGGGTAGTAGGTTTCTTTGTGTCAGGTTTTCTTAGCACTAGTTTCATTTTGACAATACGTATGTTTTCTGAAAATACATCAGAGTCTTTCAAAGCCGAGAATTTCCTCAAGAAATGCCAATGACTAAGGATGATCAACTGTCAGAATTGCATTTTTCCAGTAGGGTGCCAGTTGCCCAATTTCATATTAGGCAACCAGGTTTTCAACCATCGAACTCTGTGGACGAACTAGGGATGACAAAAATCACCTAAAAAAGAATAATTTCCTATGGTTTTGAATCATTTTCTGACTTTTAAAAGTCCCTCCAAATATTACAGCTCCTAGAATATCCAGCTTCTCCCTCCTTACTTGTTCCTCATTCTTTTTTTGGCATCACAACGTTTCTAGATTCTAGGCATGTTGCCAAGATTACACTCGGTGACCTCTGCTGGTTAATAATAATAATAATGTTGGTATTTGTTAAGCGCTTACTATGTGCCGAGCACTGTTCTAAGCGCTGGGGTAGACATAGGGGAATCAGGTTGTCCCACGTGGGGCTCACAGTCTTAATCCCCATTTTAGAGATGAGGGAATTGAGGCACAGAGAAGTTAAGTGACTTGCCCACAGTCACACAGCCGACAAGTGGCAGAGCTGGGATTCGAAGTCATGAGCCCTGACTCCAAAGCCCATGCTCTTTCCACTGAGCCACGCTGCTTCTCTAACCGGTAAACATCAGACGAGCATACTTTTATCCCTGAAAATGACAATAAAAATTCTTGAAATGAGTGAAAGGACACAAAGTGTAAGGAGGGAGTAGCATTCTAATTGGAGAAAGAGACAATGTTTGTTTGACACTTTTAAAAAAGATGATATCTTTTTTTAACACCAGCCTTCAGATTACCCTGAAAAATGGAATATTCATGAAGGTAACTTAGAGGAAAAGATGTTTTATTATTTTATGAATTAAGGATGCTATCTGGACTCAAAAGAACAATTTCATAATAAATAACCCTTAGATGAAACTTTGGAAAATGCTTAGTAACACACCTCCGTCCATGCTAGGCAAGTCGCTTCACTTCTCTGGGCCTCAGTTCCCTCATCTGTAAAATGGGAATTGACTGTGAGCCTCATGTGGGACAACCTGATAACCCTGTATCTACCCCAGCACTTAGAACAGTGCTCTTCACATAGTAAGCACTTAACAAATACCAACATCATTATTATTATTATTATAGAACATTTGCTCGATTTCCAGAAATCTGCTCTCAAATCCAGTGATCGCACATCAGCAATACTTTTGCTGTCTATCATTCATTAACAAAAGAATGGCTACGTATATCAGTACAAATGAAATATTTTGATGGAATAAATTTTAGTGGATTCCACAGATTGTCCTTCTTTATCCTTTTGGTTTAATTGCAGCCTCTTCTGTTCTCTGATATTGGATAGGCATTCATTTCCTTAACAGCCTCAACTGAATAGATTTCCAAGGTGGTCTTAAGACAATCAATTATTCTTTTTTCCACTCCTAAATCCACCAGACACCGGCCCCCTTCTGTCTCCCCACCTAAGGCAACAAGCTGAAAAGCAGAGAGAGGGGAAAACATCATTTAGACAGAAGCTGCTGGGAGACATGGTCAACATTTTCTTCTTGAAGAGTCTCTCTCCCCAGTTTCAAAATCCTTTCAAAAGCTTACTTCCTCCCTGATTGAACTTTGCCCCTCAAATCATGTCATATCTATGGCCACCTTAGGATCTGTGTTCATCTAGCACAGAACATTTATACTACATATAGCCATTCTTAGTCTTAGCACTTAAATGCCAGTCAATGTTTCAGTGAGTCAATCAGTGGTATTTACGGAACACTTACTATGTGCAAAGCACTGTACCAAACAGTTTAGAAAATAGAATGCAATAGAATTAGATTGTTCTCTGCCCAAAATAAGCTTACATTCTAGAGGGGGAGACAGACATGTTTTTAATGGCATTTGTTTAACATTTTCTATGTGGCAGGTGCTGCCCATGGATACAGTCCATGGAGCGCACAGTCTTAATCTCCATTTCACAGGTGCGATAACCTAGATACACAGAAGTTAATTGACTTGACCACGGTCACACAGCCAACAAGTGGAAGAGCTGGGGTTAGAACCCAGGTCCTTCTTAGACCCAGGCCCTTGCTCTATCATCTGGGCCACACTATTTCTCAGCAACATTAATAAAGATAAGCAATTTGTAATATGTAATTTAAAGATATGTACAGGAGTGCAGTTGGATTGAGGGTCGGGCTAAGATCAAATGCCCAAAGGTTGCTGATGCAAGTGCATAGATGACACAGAAGGGAGAAGGAGCCAGGGAAAAGAGGGCTTCTTCCGGGAAAGCCTCTTATTTACATATATCCTTATATGCACTCTATCTATTTATTTACCATCTATTCACTGCCTACCTTTCTCTACCTACTTCAGTTGCATCTTTATCCTTCCTTCAAGGCCTACAAAATATAAATAATCTATGTCTTCGTCCCAGACTTCTTGAAGAAGGATTGTGAATGTAATTTGAGTGTACTTTTCCAAACTTTCACTACAGTACAAAAAGTCGTGGTATTTGTTAAGTGTTCACTATGTGACAAAGCTCTGTACTAAATGTTAAGGTGGATACACGATAGTCAGGTCCCACATGGGGCTCACAGTCTAAGTAGGAGGTAGAGCAGGTACTGAATCCCCATTTTGCAGATGAGGGAACTGAAGCACAGAGAAGTTAAGTGACTTGCCTAAGGTCACACAACAGGTATTTGTCAGAGCTAGGTTTAGAACCTAGGTCCTTCAGGCTCCCAGGCTTGTGCTCTTTCCCCAGAAATATAGTATAGTGCTCGGCACATAGTAGGCACTCAATAGGTATTATTGATTGATTGTTTAATCTCCCCTTGAGGATAAAGAGACTTTTAATGTATTTATGGATGAGGAATGTTGAGGTATGTAGCGGGAAAGAGAGTTGTTAAATGATCTATCCCTCACCATAAAGTTACTTATAAGAGAAGGCAGTCATCACAAGTTTCTTCTAAGAGCGTCTGTGCCATTATCAAACACCTGAATGGACCACCAGTTCAACCCAGTAACGATGTGACTGATTACCTTATAATCTTATGTTTGGATGAGAAGCAGCATGGCCCAGTGGATAGAGCACGGGTCTAGGAGTCAAAAGGATCTGGTTCTAATCCTGGATCTGCTTGTCTGCTGTATGTCCTTAGACAAGTCATTTAACTTACCTGGGTGGAAATGTTATTAGAAGGCTAAAGTTCAAGATGAACTTTTGAGAAAGAAACACATGAACTCCTATAGATATCTTGCTTTTTCATTTATCATCATTAGAGTCCATGACCAATAGAAGTCAAGCCCTAGAAGTTCTGCTGTTCTGTCTGCCAGGTGTATTTCTTTGATCTGCAAAATTGTTGGCAGATTATTTCAATATCTCAATCAGTCAGTCGTATTTTTTGAGCCCCTGCTATGGGCAGAACACTGTGCTAAGTGTCTGAGGGTGTACAATAAAAGTAGAAGATGGAGTGCCTACCTTAAAGAGTTTACTTGAAAATGTCCTGCTTCCTGGTGCTATTTAGTTTCAAGAAAAATACTTTTGTAGTGTAATATTTAGTTTTGATCGTAGTCCAAATGCAGTGATAGATGGGCCTTTTATGACAAAGAGAAAAATTAGGACAGGATGAACTTTCATAACTTCAATTTGCATGTGGTTGATGCTTCTTATTTCTTTCTAAGTTAAGACTGTAAAAAAGAGAAGGCCAAGCAATGCAGTCTACTCAAGAATATCTTCTACGGCAGTTCAGAATGAAACAGACATTAAATACTGGTCTTGACTCCCTGGTGGGCTAGGGGATCTCATTAAACAAAACCCGAGAGATGCAATGTAGTTTTGCAATGGTACACAAAACGGAACCAGTAGAAGAAAGAATGGACTTCCACATACTGTTTCTTATTGAGCCCATTGTAGGCTCGGCTCTTGAACTTTTCACAAAATTTGGGTGTCACCTCTATTGCTTAAACATCCTGGAACTTACGGAAGAAAACTCTCTGAATGGAGCCCTCCACCATGACAGCTATCATAACGCTAATACTTTTACCATAATACCATAAGGATTAATAGAAAAGAGATCTGTTCAGAGATCACACCAAATTATGCCAGTGGGATAACTTCAGATTAACTCTATTCACTGACTCAGACCAAAAACATGTTAGAAATGATCCCAACTGTAGCTGTAAAACTCCTTATTTCTCATATTTTCAAGGAGATTGGGTGAATTATTATGCAGACACAACAATGTTAATGCTGGGAAGGACACCTGAATGGACTGGGTGATTGTTAGATATCCAAACAGTTGCTTTACCCAGTACTGAATAGCACATGCAGACTAAGAAGGATAAATTTACATTTAAAGGCGCAGTAAAACTCAATCTCAAACAATGCATCATAGTAGCAGATGGTAGAGAGACCACAGCAGACAAACCAGCATGGTAGGAAACAAATAGGAATGGGGTTTCTCACCTTGAGCAAAGTCTTCACACAAAATTGGGGATACTGAAAGCCAGGCTCAGAGAAATGCTCTTGACATGGGTTTCTACAAAATGTCATGTATTTTGGGTTGAGGTGGATGATGCAGGCAATATAGAGCAACATTATTAAAAGCAATGGAAGGAGATGATAAACCTTTCCCTGCCTCAGGCTGATGAAATGTCTTAACTAGCCCAGATTCTTAGGGAGGCAGGATTATATTTTAGTTCCAGAAAGAATATGTATCGGCATTTATTGCTGATTGAGGACAAAAAGCCTGAATGATAATAATAATAATAGTGTTTGTTAAGCACCTTTTATGTGTCACGTACTGTTCCATGCACTTGGGTGGATACAAGCTAATCAGGTTGGACACAGTCCCTGTCCCAAATGGGGCTCACAGTCTTAGTCTTCATTTTACAGATGAGGCAACTGAGGCCCAAAGAAGGTTATAATAATAAATCATAATAGTATATGTTAAGCATTTACTGTGTACATGAGGCACAGCACTAAGCTCTGGGATGGATACAAGCAAATCTTATTGGACATAGTCTATGTCCCACATTGACCTCACAGTCTTATTTTCCACTGTACAGATGAGATAACTGAGGCCCAGAGAAGTTAAGGAACTTCACACAGTGGAGGCAACTTCATAAGTAACTTCATAAGTGGAGGAGCAGGGATTGGAACCCACGTCCTTCTAAATTCCAGGCCCGAGCTCCAAACTTTGCTAGTGCAGGACCACGCAAAGACAGAGGCAGAGAGAAGTAGACCGACAGTTCAGTAGCGAAAAAACAGAGATCATTCTTGGAACTCAAAGATCACACTACCAGTGGTAAGATTTTGTCAGAGTGGGTAAGTATGGTGGAGAAACACAACTGAGAAACCTTTCACATCATGTGCATGGGAAGATTGTCCGGAGATGAACTGTCACATTAGTTACCCACAGTTCATTGTCTCCGGTTTTGTTATTTCCTCTTGGGGTCAGGGTTTTCACAAAGCCACCACACAAGGGAGTAAATTCACCTCCTCTGACATATGAAAGCACTTCTTTTTATTTGGATTTTCTATGAATCAGCTGACCAAAATGTTGTTTTTGAATCAATCTCACTTGGGAAATGCAATTCTCCTCTAACTCTTGATAATGAAAGGGAGCCTTATGAACTGCATTCCAAAATCTTTCCATTATGGCACAATGTGTTGCCCATTGAAGGAAAGTGAAAGTGGAGCCGGTACCCCAAGAATGCTGTGTTGAATGCTGATTGGAAATATTTGTGTTACTTATCAAGAGTTAGAAAAATATGAAATTACCATGATTAGAAAGAGCCAGAACAAGGAGAGTGGCTATAAAACTAATAAACACTTGTAGAGAAGAAGGCTTTTGAGTTATTGTAATTAAATTACACCTATTCACTTCAAGCATGTTAATTTGGTCAGTGATTCTTTAATAAGCTGGAAGGAAAATGGACTCTCTGCAGTAAGTCGGAGGATAATTGGGGTGATTCAAAGAGTTACAATTATGATATGATACTCCATGCTGAACATCTGTGACCAAACAGATCTAGTAAGAGAAAGGCATAAGGTAAAAAACACAAGGAGACATACAGAACTGTGGTTCAGAAGATAAGAATAGGACAAGGAGTTAAAATATAGCTAATGGGGACTTGACCTTTGACCAAAATCCCCTTCTGAGCCCTAAAGTTTTTAGTTGGGCTCTTCTGTCAGTGAGTAGGTAAGGGATATCACTTATTAGCACTTGGGAGAAATAGTTGCATGGTAAGTCAGGTAAAATAATGTCAATCAAAGCGAAAAAAAGAGGAAAAAAATCACCTAATTATCCAAAATTCCTGGGGAAAAAACCTCAAAAGTAAAACTTTCCTCCATTTTCATTTTTTGAGTGATTAACTTTAATAGAGCTGACTTTGTTTTCTAGGAGCATGAATTGTTTCTACTTTGATCAGGCACACACTCAGGCACACATAGATCAACTACCTAACAAGTGTTAGAAATTTAGAAAATATGTAAAATTATGTTTACACTAGATCATAAATATGATATCTGCTTTTCTCTAGACTGTAAGCTCACTGTGGGCAGGGAATATTACTACTAACTCTATTATACTGCTACATTGTACTCTCCCAAGTGCTTAGTACAGTGTTCTGCCTACACCAAGCGTTCGATAAATATGAATGACTGGTTGATTGATTGATCAGAATCATAGTTCAGACATTCCTCATGATATAAGATGATTATGAGACTAGGAAAATGAGCTGATATAGTGAACAGTTGTGAAGTTTTCCCATAGACATATATATTATCAGTCAATGAATCAATGGCATTTATTGAGCACTCACTGTGTGCCAAACACAGTACTATTTGCTTTAACTCTAAATTCATTCTAAAACCCCTGGAAAAGTAATATGAAATTCATTTTATGATGCACACTGTAATGATAAATTTTTGTATAATCTTTAATTAATTTGAAAGTAATTTAAAGCCTAACTGCATAGTATTAAACAAATGAGGAATTGTAATATGATTATGAATCTTGGCAGGAGGCTGCAAAAGTAGATAGTTATTCTACCGGTTGTGCAGTAGATCTCCAACTTTAAAGGGAAGAATTTGTCTAATTTACATTGAATTTGCATTTACATATCAATTTCTGAATCAGCTAATCCATGTCTTTTTTTTGTTTTGTTTTGGGATTTTTTTATGGTATCTGTAAAGTACTTACTATATTCCAGGCTCTGTACTAAGTGCTGGGGTAGATACAAACTAATCAGGAGGGCGAAGTCCATGTCGTCTTGGGGTTTACAGTCTTAATCACAATTTTACAGAAAAGGGAACTGAAAATGGGAAGATAAGATGTTTATAAGGTGCCACAAGGTGCCATAACGTTTGTGTGTGTATATGTGTGTGTCCTTTGCATCTTTTGAATTTATATATATACCACTGAAAAGGATGACTCTATCTTTTTAGGTGTATGACTTCGATCTTCTTCAGGCATATTGTTAATTCCTAGAAATGTGCTATCTTTGCAAAACAGTCCAAGTTCTCTTGCTTGAGCACCTGTGTGTATGGCTTATAGAGCTCAGTCTTCAGGACCCACTAGCTCCTGGATGGCTACCTCAAGGATTTTCATGGAACAGGCTAACAATCAATCAACCAATCATATTTATCGAGTGCTAACGGTATGCAGAGCACTCTTCAGAAAGTACAGTTCAATAGTGTTGGTAGACGCAATTCATTCATTCAATCATATATTGAGGGCATACTCTGTGCAGGGCACTGTACTAACCCCTTGGAAAAGTGCAATACAACAATAAACAGACATATTCCCTGCCCATAATAAGTTTACAGTCTAGAGATGCAGTCCCTGCCCATAAGAACCTTAAAGTCTACAGGGGGAGACAGACAGTAAAATGGATGTCATCTACAAGCCTGGCCTAATATAAAAGAAGAAGGCAACATCACAATTAACTAGGTACTTAAATACAGTCCTTCTCTGGATGTGATGCTTGATACAGTACAACTTCTCACGACAGGCAACTGAGGAAAACAGTTCACAACAGGACACCCTAGCAGCTACCTTAGGATAAGCTGAACTAAGAATTTCTTTAATACGACTCTCCGAAGACTCAGTGAAATACAATAATGTACATAAGTGGGGGATTCTTGGAAACAAATGTAGTGCACTGATCTAGTCTTGTAAGAAGCAGCATGGCATCGTGGAAAGAGCACGGGTTTGGGAGTAAGACGACCTAATATCAATAATAATGATGATATTTGTTAAGCGCTTACTCTGCATCAAGCACTGCTCTGAGCGCTGGGGTAGATACTAGATACCAGGACCTGGGTTCCAATCCCAGCTCTGGCAGTCGTTTGCTATGTGACCTTGAACTTAACTGTGCTTCAGTTGCCTAATCTGTAAAATGGGGATTCAATACTTGTTCTTTCAGTTATTTAATAATGTTAATAATAATGTTGGTATTTGTAAAGCGCTTACTATGTGCACAGCACTGTTCTAAGCGCTGGGGTAGACACAGGGGAATCAGGTTGTCCCACGTGGGGCTCACAGTCTTCATCCTCATTTTACAGATGAGGTAACTGAGGCACAGAGAAGTTAAGTGACTTGCCCACAGTCACACAGCTGACAGGTGGCAGAGCTGGGATTCAAACTCATGAGCTCTGACTCCAAAGCCCAGGCTCTTTCCGCTGAGCCACGCTGCTTCCCTAAAGACTGTGAGCCCCATATGGTGCAGGGACTGTGTCCAAACTGATTAACTTTTATTTACTCCAGGGCTTAGATCAGTGTTTGGCACATATTAAGTGCTTTACAAATTCAATAATGTGGACAAGGAGTGTGTCTAGAAACTCTGTTATACTGTACTCTCCCAAGTACTTAATACAGTGGTCTGCGCACAGAAAGCACTCAATAATTATGATTGATTGATTGATTGATTGATAACCTTGGTGGTCAGCCATCAAAAGATAGATTGTTTCTTTGTGAGCAAATACATTCTGCAGCTTGTGAGGAAAAGGAACAAAATCTTTCTTTACCAGCTACAGACTCAATGAAAAACAGGAAAGTCACATGAAGCAGCAAAGCAAAAAAATAAAAACAACAAAAAAAAAAGATTAAGCCTCACTCTTTTCAACCACTCCCACCCACACATATAACAAAAATGTCCTCTACATCATCTTCGGTTTCAAAGAATAACAGCGTGGCTAAGTAATCAATGTCAAAACTTATTATGGTGTGCTGAGTTTCAGTTTGAAAGGTTTAAAAGTGACCAGTGAACTCTGACTACCAAACAATCCAAATGATTTTTGTAGAACTTTCATGATATGGAACGTCACTATTTTTCCATTTGGTTGAACAGTGGGAAAACAAAGACTTTTTATTAATCCCTAAACGGGCAAGGTGCTCACCATGAAAATGGAAAAATAATGACCCATGAGCAGGGCATGATTTGGCAGGTAATGATTTTACTGAAGAAAGGTAGGCCTAAGGCTGAGCCAGGGGCCTCACCTAGGACAGTTATTAGCTGCCAGGAAGGCCTGATAAAGGGGTCTTTGTTTCTATTTAAAAAAGGGAAAATTTGAATCCCCAAGGAAAACTATTTCTTGTGGATAAATTAGAGGAAGAACTGCAAATATCTGAAGAGAGTAGCAAATATTTTATGCAGTTTAAACAGCCGGAAAACTCACAAGAAATGCAGACTAACATCCAGACTTTACTAATATTACTGTGCAAGTAGGAAACTGCACATTCATTTTTGCATTTAAAGCTAAGGTAGCCCTGAATAATCCCTCAAGGGTAAGGAAGAGAAGACTGGTGACCCTAAGGTTAATGGCTGTTTGGACAAAAAGCAATGGAATCTTACATGAAGTCACATTGCCGATTGACAGGAATCTCATTCCCTCCAGACCTAGCACTTAGACGGCTACATCTCTGTGGGCAAATAAGACTTTTGGAAAAAAGAGACAAAAAAACAAAGACAACAATTTCCTCTTTTATTTTTAGTTCAAAAGGAAGATATGACCAGAGAGTCTCAGTTCCATCATATGATGGGTACCAGGGACCATCTAGGCGGGGGAGACTGTGGGATTTTGGGATGACCAAAAGGTCTTAGAACATCCGGTCTTTCTGATCACGTGTTTTAGCCACAAGACTAGAAGGGAAAGCCATCATTTTTGTCTGTCTCCATGCACTTGTGATCCTCCCTCAGTAAGACGAGTATTGATAAACAGCAATAATGATGTCCACATCTCCTGAAGAAAAATGGTGTATTGGAGAATTATAATAATAATAATGATGGTACATGTTAATGATGATGATGTTGGTATTTATTAAGCGCTTACTATGTGCAGAGCACTGGTCTAAGGCTGGGGGAGATACAGGGTCATCAGGTTGTCCCACGTGAGGCTCACAGGTAATCCCCATTTGACAGATGAGGTCACTGAGACCCAGAGAAGTTAAGTGACTTGCCCACAGTCACCCAGCTGACAAGTGGCAGAGCTGGGATTCGAACCCACGACCTCTGCCTCCCCATCCCTGGCTCTTTCCACTGAGCCAGAGAGAGACTAACTAACTATGTGCCAGGCACTGTTCTAAGCACTGGGATAGATATAATAATAATGATGATGGTATTTTTTAAGCACTTACTATGGCACCAAGCACTGTTCTAAGCACTGATCGGGGTGGACATAGTCGCTGTCTTACATAGGGCTCACAGTCTTAATCCCGTTTTACAGAAGTGGAACTCTAGGCACAGAGAATTTGTGACTTGCCCAAGGTCACACAACAGACAAGTGGCAGAGCCAAAATTCAAACCCATGACCTTTTGACTCCCAGGCCCAAGCTCTATCCACTATGTCATGAGGCAATCAAGCAAGTTATTTCCTGGTACAACATATCACAAAGTTCAAATTATAGGTCAGGAAGAACCCCTGAACTTGTTGAGCCAAATTTCCAAGCAGAAGTGTTTCAAAGATTAGTTTCTCATCTTATTAACAGTCCCCTTAATACTAAATCCTCATGGTGCAGCAGTCACAGAGCATTGTCAGGAATGACACTTAGAGAAGCAGTGTGTCTCAGTGGAAAGAGCACGGGCTTTGGAGTCAGAGGTCATGGGTTCGAATCCCGGCTCGACCACTTGTCAGCTGTGTGACTTTGGGGAAGTCACTTAACTTCTTAGTGCCTCAGTTACCTCATCTGTAAAATGGGGATTAAGACTGCGAGCCCCACGTGGGACAACCTGATTCCCCTGTGTCTACCGCAGCGCTTAGAACAGTGCTTGGCACATAGTAAGTGCTTAACAAATACCAACATTATTGGTGGTGGGAGAGAAGGCGGGAGTTACTTGTTGCTTTGCTCAGCCATGGTAGAAAAGGATTGAGCACCAGCTATTATCCCCATACCCTGGTGGGGATTTTGCATCTACACTAGCATTTAGTCCAGTGCTCATTGCATAGTAAGCACTTAACAAATACCAAAAGTGGAAAGAAGACTAGTGTGATAAGAAAGAAACCTTCATGCTAATAACTCTCCAATATAAGTGTTCCAGTGAAAGATAGGATCTTGATTAGCAAAGATCAAGGGGATGACTCTCCCAATATATGAAATATTCTATATGTGTGTTTGCGTGAGTGTGTGTGTGTATGTGTTCCCATAACTCATATTTCCTATCAGCATTTTAGTTAGCTCTCTGGCACAGAAAATGAAGAGTCGAGAACAAAAGATATAATATAATCAACTGTTAGAAATGTTGACCTCTTAAACTCATCTGACAACTAAGTTTCAAATTTATCCTTAAAACTCAATCCATGTGGTGAGCCTGCTTCTCTTTCCTCTGGTAGATTGGAAAGAGGAGAGAAGTGAAAATTACTTTTGACCTGGTCATGGCCACAAAGTAGAACAGAAAACAAAAGCTGCATTTCTTTAATTCATTCATTCAGCCATATTTATTGAGTGCTTACTGTGTGCAGAGCACTGTACTAAGCACTTGGGAGAGTACAATACAACAATAAACAGACACATTCCCTGACCACAGCGGGTCAGTCTAGAAGGGGGAGACAGATATTAATATAAATAAATAAATAAACTACAGATATGTACAGAAGTGCTGTGGGGTAGGGAGGAGGGATGAGTAAAGGGAGCAAGTCAGGGTGATAGCAAGTCAGGATGATGCAGAAGGGAGTGGGAGAAGAGGAAATGAAAGCTCAGTCAGGGAAGGCCTCTTGGAGGAGAAGTGCTCTCAATAAGTCTTTGAAAGTGGGGCTGGGGGGAAGGGAAGTAGGTTGGACAATTACTGACCAGCCCCACGGACACACTGGGCAGACAGAAGCCGACCCTGCAGTCATGAAACTGTAAGCTCCCTTTGGGCAGGGAATAATAATAATAATAATGTTGGTATTTGTTAAGCGCTTACTACGTGCAGAGCACTATTCTAAGCACTGGGATAGATACAGGGGAATGAGGTTGTCTCACCTGAGGCTCACAGTCTTCATCCCCATTTTACAGATGAGGGAACTGAGGCACAGAGAAGTGAAGTGACTTGCCCACAGTCACACAGCTGACAAGGGGCAGAGTCGGGATGTGTCTACTGCCTCTGTTATATGGTACTCTCCCAAGTGCTTACTACAATACTCTGAACACAGTAAGTGCTCATTGTATACAATTGATTGTTTGGGGGCATCCATAGCCAGGGCAGGACTATCTCCTTTCATCAGTCTAGGGAAATTCTCAGAGTGCTGAGATGTAGCATGACCTAGTTGAAAGAGCACAGGCCTGGGAGTCAAGAAAAACCCGGTTCTAATCCCAGCTCTGCCAAATGCTTGCTGTATGACCTTGGGCAATTCACGTAAGTTCTCTGTGCCTCAGTTCTCCTGTTCTCCCTCCTACTTGGATTATGACCCCCATGCAGGATAGGGGCTGGGTCTAACCTAATCCACTTGTATCTACCCCAGTGTTTGACACATAGTAAGCATTAAACAAATACCATAAAAAAACCCGCTGGATTGAGCTTCCAGAGTTGGGGGCATTCTGGACGACAATCCTGGAGGATGGTAGGGATGAGGGAGTTGGTGGTGATGGAAGCAGTCTAGAAAGGGGCAGAAAAAATAGCATCTCTTACAGACTAATGGGAAAATGCCTTCATGTCCTGTCATGTGGTTGACCCTGACCCACAGCTCTTCCACCCGAAGCCGCTCTTCCTAAAAGAGTGAGTGAAATCTGCTCCCAGATTTCAAAGGACTTAATGTCTTTGATAGGAAAAATGCCTGACCATACCCTTTGGAATTCCAAACTATGATCACTACAAACAAAAGTAATTCAAGTCTGCCTGGAAAGCAGAATGACAGTTCACATTTTAAAATATGTTGCCCTTATTTCTGAATCTAATGTGATTTTTCTCCCCTGCCACAGAGATATCTAAAGCAGATGATTTTTAGAATTGGTCACATCTATCTAATCTGCTTACTTCATATTTCTCTTCTTCCATTTTTTTTTGGTCTTTCTTTTATTGAATCTTCTCAACCTAGCAGGAGTTCGTATAATTCCTGACTGGCTGTCTGACTCCACGGCACATTACATAAATTACCTTGGAGAAGCAGCATAACCTTATAGATAGAGCATGGGCCTGGGAGTCAGAAGGACCTGGGTTTTATTCTGTCTCTGCCACTTTTCTGCTGTGTGACCTTGGGCAAGCCACAGCACTTCTCTGACTCAATTCCCTCATCTGTAAAATGGGGATTAAGACTGTGAGACTCAAGTGGGTCATGGACTGTGTCCAACCTGATTTGATTGTATCTTCCCCAGGTCTTAGTACAGCGTCTGCCACATAGAAAGTGCTTAACAAATACCATGATTATCAATTATTATTATCATTACCTTATAGTGCTGCTTTATAGAGGAAGTACATCTTTTTCATGTAAGTATCTGGCTTGATGTCTAAGACTGTCCATTACCTCTAGTGTTGGACATTAAACAAAGGACAAAACTCTTTACGAAACTGCCTTATCTTTCTTGAGGTGTATAAAGAGGCTTCCTTCCATTCCACCGATGAATTACTCCTCATAATACATGTCTGAATTGAACAACAGTGTCATCTCAGAGAGGAAACAAAGTCAGACGAGGGCCGTCCAGAGAGTTAGAGAACTGAAAAGTAACATGGCCTAGTGGAAAAACCACAGGGCTGAAAGTCAGGAGACCTTGATTTAAATCCACGCTCTGCCTCTCACCTGCTCTATGGCCTTCGACAAGGCACTTAAATTATCCATGCCTCAGTTTCCTCATCTCTAAAAATGGGGTTCAGTAGTTTTTCTTTCTTCCTATTTGACTCGGGAATCTTGTGTGACACCGGGACTGTGTCTGATCAAATTGTATTGCATCTTCCTCAGTGTTTAGCACAGTGCTTGGCACATAAGTGCTTAAAACATGCCACAGTTATTATTTGTGTTGCACAGGCAAGCAGTTAAGGATGCACTTGATAGCACTGCCCAGATGATAACCAAAATCAGTCAATCAATCAAGCAAGCAATGGTATTTATTGAAAGTTCACTGTGTGTAGAGTACTGTACTTAGCTCTGGGGAGAAGTGATTGGTAGATAAAATCCCTGCCCTCAAGGCAATCTAACTAGGAGTAGAGATACATTAAAAAATAAATTACATATAGGTTGTGGAAAAGAGAGGTTAATCAGGCAAGGCTTCATGGTGGAGATATGATTTCAGAACGGCTTTGAAGATGGGGAGAGTAGTGGTCTGTTGGATATAAATGGTGGATATAAAAGTTCCAGATAAGAGGGAGGATATTCATTCAATTCAATAGCATGTATTGAGTGCTTACTATGTGTAGACCACTGTACTAAGTGCTTGATATAGGCAAAGGTTCAGCCACAAGAGACATAAGAATGAGGCACAATGATTAGGTTGGTGTTAGAGAAGCATGAGGGCTGAATTGTGAAAGGAGATTTTTGAGGTTAGGTAGGAAGGGGAGAGCTAACTGAGTGCTTTAAAAAGCCAGTGTTTAGGGGTTTCTGTTCAATCTGGAAGTGGATGGGCAATGATTAAAGAATTTTTTGAGAATAATAATAATTATGGTATTTGTTAAGTTCTCAATATGTGCCAAGCACTGTTCTAAGTGCTGGGGAAGATACAAGAATTGTAGTTCCCAAGCGCTTAGTATACAGTAAGCACACAGTAAGTGCTCAATAAACACGATTGAATGAATGGATAAATGAATGAATGAATACAAGGTAATCAGGTTGTCCCACGTGGGGCTCACAGTCTTAACTCCCATTTTACAGATGAAGTAAATGAGGCACAGAGGTGACTTGCCCAAAGTCAAACAGCTGGTAAATGGCAGAGAAGGGAGTAGAACCCATGACCTCTGACTCTCAAGCCCATGATCTTTCCACTAAGCCATGCTGCTTCTCAGCATGTGAGAGGTGAGGAATCATCTACAAAACACTTTTTTTGAGAAACAATCCAGGCAGCAAAGTGAAGTCTGGACTAGACTGGAGAGAGACTGAAGCAGGGAGGTTAATGAGGAGGTTAATGCAGTAATCAAGGTGGGATGTGCTAAATTTTTGGACCAGTGCATTTATACAATGCAGCTTGGATGGATAGGCAGGGGCAGATTCTAGAGCTATTCTGATGGTAGCAATGACAGGATTTGATGACAGACTGAATATGAGAGTTGAACTAGACATATGAGTGGAAGATAATGACAAGATTATAGGCTTGTGAGACAGGGAGGATGGTGGTATTTTCCACAGGAATAGGCAAGTCAGGGTGAGGAGAGGGTTTGAGTGGGAAGACGAGTTCTGTTTTAGAAATGTTACGTTTGAAGTGTCTGTGGGACTTCCAAATAGACGTGTCCTGGAGGCATGAAGTGAAGGAAGAGGAGGAGAAACATAATAGTAGTGGTAGGAGGAGGATAAAGAGGATAAAGATGATGATGAGGAGCGGTAGTAGGAGGGCGAGGAGAAGAAGTAGTAGTAATCATAGTAGAAGTAGTCATAGTAGAAGAAATAGTAGGACTGATGAAGTGTCCACTTGGTAGAGTTCATTTCTCTGCACTCTAGTGCTACCTAGCTATCATTGCAAAGCCCACTACATCTGTTAGTCTTGATTCCCCAGTTTTCTAACAAGCCAATTTTCTTATCTGGAAAACAGATGCCCCCCTATTTCATCAGATTTGCAACTTTCTAATGGTTTGAATGCTGCCAAAATTGTACCCTGTCCAACACGGTGCACGTAGGCTGGAAACTTTTTCAGTTTATGTGAATACATCACTGAAATCAAGTCTGGTCTGATAGTGAGTCGATACGATTCTTCACTTAGGATTATTTTGCAAAATGCTTCTTAGTTCATTTTTCACTTTATACAGTGCATTGATGCATTAACCCAGACTTGAAAAAAGCCCCTCAAAGTACCAGCCTGTAGATTTGTTTTCTTTACTGTCACTCCAAGAGGTAAGCAGATAGTAAAATAAAGGAACCTGCCCAAGAGAAGTAACTATTTCTGGGGCTGAGTTTAATCCTTTCTTCACCTCTCCTCTCACCTGCCTCCTTTGCAGTCTCTTGATTCTCTCATCCACCTCAGCACTTCTATTTTTATTTGTGCATGTTACACTTACTGATTTAACCACACTCCACCTCACATATGTATTTATCTCTAATGTATTTTAATGTCTGTCTCCCCATCTAGACTGTAAGTTCCTTGTGGGCAGGGAACGTGTCTACCAACACTGCCATGTTGGTATTCCTCCGAGCACTTAGTATAATGCTCTGCACAGAATAATGTTCAATAAGTATGATTGATTGATTCTTCTGACACTCTTATCTTATAAGCAACAATTAATGTTTGTGTTTCTCCTTTTGATTGTAAACTCTTCTAGGGAGAAAAATGATGATGATGATAATGATGATGATTCAGTTGCTTATGCCTGGGTCACTGCCTCAGAGCTCCCTAGAAAGAGTACTGAAAAATAGTAAATATTGTAGTATTTGTTAAGTGTTTAATATGAGCCCAGCACTCTATTAGCACAGGTGCAGATACAACATGATCGTAGAATGTGGTCTCTGTTCCCCCGGGGCTCATACCTAAACAGGAGGTAGAACAGGTATTGGATCCCAGTTTTACAGATGAGGAATTAACATTATTCTTATTATTGTTATTAATAATAATAATAAGTGCCTACTATGTGCTGAAAACTGCACTCAGCTCTGGGGTAGGCAGTACAGTCTCTGGGCCTCCTAAGGCTCACAGTCTAAGTAGGAGGGAGAGTAGATATAGAATCTTCATTTTACAGATAAGGAAACTGAGGCTCAGAGAAATTAAGTGACTTGCCCAAGATCACATAGCAGGTAAATGGGGCAACTGAGATTAGAACCAAGTCCTAAACCCTGATCTTAAAATTTGAGGTGCTGATAAATAGGGAAGGCTTATAGGAAGAAGGATTTTAGGAAGGTTTTGAAGGTGGAGACAGCTGAAATCTGAGAACTGTAAGACGTGCCATCACCAACCCTATAAAAACATTCCAACAAATGCCACAGGATATTTAGAATCCCAGAAATGGATTTAGGTCCTGGAGCCAAGCTCCTTGATTACTTACCATTTGGCCAGTTTTTCTGATATACTGTGGGATTCAGAGACAATTGTTTACTCTTTTTCACTCCATTTGACTAGATCCAAAAGTTGGGTAGAAGCAGAGCCCCAGGGAAAATCTCAGATATGAACTTTGCTATGGAGCTCAGTTAAATTTTTGAAAGGGCAGCTCCAATTTAATTATAGGCACTAAATCATATTAGATACAAAACCACTTCCTAAATAGTATAATATTTGTTCCCAACATCCCATTGAGGTAATGGCTCTCTGCAATATGCCCCTTTGTAGAGAGGATGTTTATTGTAGATAATTGTCAAAAGCAAAAAAAAAATAACAACTTCATTGGATTTTTGAGGAGAGGGAAGCCATAAAAGTTCAATTTCACATCTTTTAAGCTGCCTAACCTCACCTAGCCTATTTCACAAGCAAAACCCAATGTTCATATTTTGAGTTTCTATAATGTGAATCAGCTTTTCAAAATCTCCAAGCTCAGCACTCCTGAAAACTTGTACAAGACATTATTGTCTTAAAAAAAACCCCGGATTTTCTTATTTTCTCCTTTTTCAGAGTCTGATATCAAAATTGGTACATACAACTTCAGTTTCCATCCTTTGACAGGAACAAAGAGAGGAATATTGATAATGTTTTCAGTTTTTGAGTACAGAGTCCAATTACCACAAAAGCCAACACCAAGCAACAATATTCGAACCCACTCGAATCCATTGCCAGTGGATAACTGGAAAAATATAGCCAAAGATGCCATTAGATGGACGATAAAGCTTGGGAGTCAATAAGCACTAATAGTCATCAAATGTATAGCTGATCACTTTATGGCACTATCTTTATTCATCTGTTGTTACTGAATGAAGTTTACTGTTTCCAGTAAAATCATTCTAACAGGCTACTTGGGCTATTTCCAATACTAGAAATGAAATAGATGCATTTGTATTTATGCAGTTACAAATCTACTAAAGTCAACTTTAGTGTGAAGTTGCTCAGCTGCCAAGATGACAAGAGAGCAATAAAGGAAAGTACGTTTAGGTGCTACCCTGTGCAGAGCACTGTGCTAAGTGCTTGGGAGAGTTCAATTCAGACGAGTTGGTGGACTTGATCCCTGTCCTCAAGGAGTTTGCAATCTGCTGTGTGGCCTTGGGCAAGTCACCTAACTTCTCTGTGCCTCAGTTTCCTCATATGAAAAATGGGAATTAAATATTACTCCCTCCTACTTAGAGGGAGACCATGTGGGAAAAGGACTGTGTCCAATCTGGTAATCTTATCTCTACCCCAGCACTTCACACAGTACTTGGCACAGAGTAAGCACTCAACAAATGCCATAATTATCATAATTATATCGTAACCATATCAGTTATTATTCTTCATATTCAGTGATGACTCTACTAATGATGTAAAAGTTTATTCACCTTCAAGGGTGTCACCGAAGAGGTGTAACCTACATTGTGTTCCACAGAGTGTGTGATCAAGAATTATCTTTTGGTGCCTGGATTTATTTACCACACTCAGCACCTGATACAGATCTGAAGATTTGCCTCTCTGTCCATCTGTCAACTTCGCCAAGACTATGTGGAAGGACAGCAGTCCCTTTCTTGATTACCCTGCTCTGGCCTTAACTGTCTGTGCTGCAGTTACCTCTGTTGATTATGCTGTTTTACCAGACTGTTTCAGACTGTTTCACCTGGTCATTAAAATATTTGTTCTGCCCTCCCTGCTTGCACGTGCACCGTTTCAAATCATCCTACAGCATTTAGTTGGGCTGGGTATCCTGCTACTGTCCATTCTCCTCACATGTCCCACCCAACACAGTTTGACGTTAACATTGCTACTTTGCAGATGAGCTGACCATTTCAACAGCCATAATTTTTTCTGTGTCCAGGTCTCACTTGTAATGCAACCCCAAATCACTCCTCTAGTAAATGAAACATCTGAAAGCATCATTAAGGTGCATGATGAAAACGGAGGGATAGTGCCATTCCAATATATGTCTTCTATTTTCTAGATGATTTTCATTCCATGTATCTTTTGAAAAATGTAGGGATCATATAATCCTGACCTGAAAAAAATGTACACTGCTTCCTACAACCTTGCCATGGATGGCTTTTCCCTTTCTGCTAGTGTTTGCAATATTCATTTTAAGTTAAACAATAAATATAGCCTAATGACCCTAAAGAGAGAGATGTGGTTTTTGAATATCCAATAATGGCTCAATTTTCAGATGTCCTTGAAAGCTTTTTGTTCAGATTCCATATGTGGTGATGTTCAAGTCCCCCAGGTAGGACAGATAGAAATACCAAAAAATGGCTATTATGGCATGAGTAAAATTGCTCTGGAGTTCAAACACATAGGAAGACACTGACCCAACATTCATTCATTCATAGTTATCAAGAGACTAATGTGTTCACAATACCAACAAGTTATTGAGTTCATAACACTGTTCTTACTAAGTGCATATTTAGTGCTGAGTTCTGCCCTAATCACTTGGGAGAATATAATAAAAGTAAATAAAGACTACCTTGTCCTCAAGAAGTTTATATTCAGAAGAGTAAAAAATGCAACAATAGATATATTATAAAATCCTTAAGTACAGGAATTGTATCTTGTACTACCTCGGTAATACTATTAATTCTGGTATTTGATAAGTGCCTACGCTGTGCCAAGCATTGTGGTAGATAACAGTATAATCATATCAGATATGGTCCCTGCTACACACCAGAAAATACAGTCTATGAGAGAGAGTATCTAGTCCCTATTTTACAAATTGAGGGAATTGAGGCACATGATAATTAAGTGACTTGTCCAAGGTCACACAGTGGGCAGTTGAAACACCTTGGATTGGACTCCAGGTCTTTTGACTTCCAGACCTGTGCCATTTCCACCAGCCCATGCTGCTTCCCAAGTGCTTCGTACAGTGTTCTGCACAGGATAGTTGGTAAATATTATTTATTGATTGATTGACAAGGAAATAGAAAATTGAATCAGGAAAGATTGCCTGTCCTTTGGGAGGATGGTCAGTTAGAGCATAGCAGCAAAATGATGTCAGCCTTCAGACAAAACTGAAGAGCTACAGAGCTTCAGAGCTATCCAACTCTCTATTCCACAAATGGGCCAAATGGATCTGGCCCTTTTGTAAGTAGAAATGTACCTCCTTCTTGAGCTGCAGCTCCTATCGGTCTGTGAGCATGGGGCTGAGTGGAGCATGAATGGTGTTGACTACATCTGAGGCCCACTTGAGAGAGAGAGAGAGGGAGGAGCCCCCACAGCTAGGCAAAGCTGCACTTCCATGATTTCAAACCCCCACCCCTCCCCCCCCTCTGCTTGAAGTCCAGGCAGACTGTTTTCACAGCCCTTTTTATATCTCCAGCTTTTATAACTGGCGCTTCTTCGAAACTGATCAAGTCTTTTCCCCTTTCTAGACCCATTGAAGAAACTATATCCAGTTCCTGGAACAATTCCATCAGCTATGTACACATCTGTAATTTATTTATTTTTATTAATGTCTATCTCCCCCTCTAGACTGTAAGCTCATCATGAGCTGGGGTGTGTCTGTTTATTGTTACAGTGTACTCTCCGAAGTGCTTAGTACAGTGCTCTGCATAGAGTAAGTGCTCAGTAATATGACTGACTGATGACACTTGCAGGCCAAACTTACCATCATATGTCACACGGCAGCAGTCAGAAGGACTTCCCAGCTCAGTCACTTATCTGCTATGTTACCTTGGTCAAGTCACTTCATTTCTTTATGCCTCAGTTATCTCTTCTGTAAAATGGGAATTAAGAGTGGAAACCCCATATGGGACATGGACTGCGTCCAACCTGATTAACATGTATCTACTCCAGTGCCTACCACAGTGTCAGACACATAGTGAGCGCTCAACAAATGCCCTCTCAAAATTAGATCAGAAGCAACCAAGTCCTGGAATTAAGTCAGTTAGCACTGAACCTATGCTCACTTCAACATAGCTGCACTGGGTCAGGACGGGTGTGAAGAGATTGGGTGTCAATAGGATATTCAAACAGCAGAATGGTAAGCTAAATTTGAGCAATCAAAAAACAGGAGTATCCCAAGGAAGCACTTTAAGGCTACAGTAAATTACAGTTTCATTACAGACTAAGTCTGGAGGCAACCGTAGCAGGCAGAAAAGTGTGGAACATTACGAGCCAGAAAGGGATGGCTCTTTTTGAGCTGAAGTTCAAGAAAATGAATCAGTCAATCAAAGGTATTTAATGAGAATTTACTACATGCAGAACACTATGCTAAGTGCTTGAGAGAGTAAAATACAACATAGCTGGTAGATGCAGTCCCATGATTAAAAAAAAAAAAGAGCCAAAAGAGCCAGATACTGCAAACCACAAATGTGACAATCCAGTAAAGGGCAGTCTTTGTGTTTGCATGGTATGGTTGGGACCATAGGCTTCAGGTTGGCCTGATACCCATCCACCCATAGATAAGTGTCACTACCAGGATCATCATCTTCTTCAATGAAAGACAACTACAAATACCTTAATCAATCAAGAATAGTCATTGAGTGCTTCCTCTGTGCAAAACACTGTACTAAATACTTTGGAGAATCCAATGGAACAAAAATAAATGAAACAGTGTCCAATCAGTCATGGCTTCTTTAAATTCTTCCATACCCCTAATTCTACTTTATGGAAAGTTGCAAGTCTCTGTAAATGGATAGTACTTCACCTGACATCAATGTCTACAATTATTAGTTTACTTGGCAGAAGAAAGGGGAGAGTTCTGGAAATCTCATTAATATTATTGTTATTCAGACATTTCATCATCTTTTGCTGCCTGAAGAGGAGTGTTTGTTCCTGTTATAAAATGCACATTTGGCTAAAAGGGCTCATACTGTTTTGGAGAGTTTCATTAACATATAAAATATGCTTAATGCTGGGGAAAAGATCAATATAAAAGCAATAAATCAACTTCCTACAGAGCTGGAGGAGAACTAAATTCTCTTCTCATATTTACAGCATACCCAAATCCTGTAACATTCTGGGGAATTTTTCATGAAATCTGGTTATTCAATTAGTTCACTTAACTCAATAAGCCTACCATCACTGCCAATAATGGGTCATACCCACAGCCTGCCAACTCTTATCTCCCTCAGAGAAAACGGGAATAGGAGAGAAACAGAAAACAGGAAACAGGAACCCTGTGACGGTTGCCTAAATTAGACATCATTCCTCTGACATCCTGAACTTGTCTCTATTTTAGAATGCAAGCCTGTGTGGGCCAGGGACTGTGTCCAATCTGGTGATATTGTATGGAGCCCTGTGCTTGGCATAGAAAAAACTTCTTAGAAATACTGTCATTTATATAAAGTTGTTTTTTCATACACTGTCTTGAACTGAAGCCAATTGGGCATCCCCAAAAACCTGGTGTTTTTTCTTGGAGATTTATTACAGTCTCTAGACTGTAAGCTTCTCTTTAGACTTTAAGTTCCTGGTGGACAGGCAATATGTCTACCAACTCCTTTATATTGAATATCTTCTTATTTGACAGAACACCCCTCTTCCCATGTTCAAAGCCTCATTTAAATTACATCTCCAAGAGGACTCTTCCAATTAAACCCTCATTTCCCCTACTCCCTTGTCCTTCAGCATTGCTCTTGTACTTGTACCCTTTAAGCACTTGGTAGTCAACCTACACTTAGTCCTGTGACACTTATGTGTATAGCCTTGGTTTATTTTAATCAATAAGTGGTATTAATTTATTTTTATGGCATCTGTTAAGCACTTACTATGTGCCAGGCACCGTACTAAGCACTGGAGTAGATACATGCTAATCAGGTTGAACACAGTCCCTGT
This sequence comes from Ornithorhynchus anatinus, assembly GCF_004115215.2. Classification (NCBI taxonomy): domain Eukaryota; kingdom Metazoa; phylum Chordata; class Mammalia; order Monotremata; family Ornithorhynchidae; genus Ornithorhynchus; species Ornithorhynchus anatinus. The sequence continues at coordinate 40,700,213 of NC_041737.1, read as the reverse complement.
CCCAAATGGGGCTCACAGTTTTAATCTCCATTTTACGGGTGAGGTAATTGAGACACAGAGAAGTTAAGTGATTTGCCCAAGGTCAAACAGCAGGCAAGTGGTCGAGCCGGGATTAGCCAGGATTACTAAATACTTACTTTGTGCAGAGCACTATACTAATCAATTGGGAGAGTACAATAAACTCTGTAGGGAAGAGAACAGATCTACCAACTCTGTTGTATTATACTCTTCCCACTGCTTAGTACAGTGCTTTGCAAACATTAAGCACTCAGTAAATTAAACTGATTGATTGATTAATGCCCAGCCACCTTCCTGATAGAGAAGCAGAATAGCCTAGCAGATAGAGCACAGGCTTGGGACCTGAGTTCTAATCCCAACTCTGTGACTTGTCTACTGGGTGACCTTTGGCAAGTAACTTAACTTCTCTGTGCCTCAGTTACCTAATTTGTAAAATGGGGATTAATACTGTGAGTTCCTTGGGCACAATCTGATTACTTTGTGTCTACCCCCATGCTTAGTAGAGTGTCTGGCACATAGTAAGTGCTGAAGAAATACCCCAATTATCATTATTTTTATTGACCACTTATGTATCTGATCAATCCATCTCAACCAAGCCACGTGAGTTCATACAATAGGTCTGTCTTTTAATCATTTTAATGATCGTGGTGTGCTCTATCCATTGGCTAAGGTAGCTTTATTATTGACCTTCCTTTAATTAGTATCAGTGAACATCCCTCATTCATTCCCTGAAGGGATGCAAGGGGTGAGAAACCAGAGGAACTGCAGCTCACTAAGGGTGGAAAGGATGTGAAAGCAGGAGAATCTTCACCTTGTAAGCCTGAACTCTTATTATCTCCCTCATGCATTGAGGTGCATTGGGCATTTCCCTTCTCTTAAAGAATCTTCTCTTCCCTTAAAGAGTGGCTACACGTATGGCTGAGTTCACAAATGAATACTCATCTGCAATTCTCTTTGCACTGAAATTAATTCTTCTTCAGCTTGAGGAACTAAAAGGGCACCAGACATCTAGGTAACCTTTAGCCCTCTTCCTCTTTCTGTCAGGGTGGATTCCAGCTGCATTAATTTACCTGCAGGAGCCTGGCAAACACTGGAGTGAAATCATGGTTTCTTCAGAGACATCACTTTTTGCTTCTGTGCCTCTTGGAAAAATCATATCCACTTGGAAATGGGAAGGCAGCAATCACATTGGGGTCGGCCGGCAGAGCAGGCTAGGGCGATGCAGGATCGTGTCAAAAACTATAACTTCTCACACCAAAGAGCCCTCTTGCCTGCCACGTCCACTGTCATTTCCTCTAGTGTTTCTCCCCAGATGTGGGGCCTCAGAAGGGATAGTCAAATTTCATCTGAACTGATTCAGGATCATTCAATCAATCAAGTGTATTCACTGGGTGCTTACCATGTGCAGAGCACTGTTCTAAGTGCTTGGGAGAGTACAATATCTCTCCTATGAATAGACACCTTATAGTGCCAGGAGAGTTTGCATACACTGATGAAGCTATGGCTCAGAGCTATGCCATATGGGGCTACCCATAATGGAAAGGTCTAAACCGAAGCATCAGAGTCAATTCAACTGTGCTGGGCAGCAGTGTCATGGGAAAGAGTCAAAGGCGGATGACCAAGTGATCAAAAGGTTAATCAAAGACAAAGGCAAAGACACAAGTTTTTACTTTTCTGTGGAAGAAAGCAAAGGTAAACCACTTGCATATCTTTAGCAAGGAAACTCTACAGGTCCACATACCAGAACAACTTTAAGACAGGAGATGGGACATTCTGAAGAGGGCGTGTCCATGGAGTTGCTGTGGGTTAGAAACAACTCGACGGCATTTGAAGAAAAGAATAACAGTATAACAGAGTTGGTAGACATACTAACACATGCATGCTGCCCACAGTGAGTTTACAATCTAGAAAGGAAAACAGTAATGTAAATAAATATATTATGGATATGGACATAAGTGCTGTGGGCTGAGGAAAGGGTGAATAAAGGGAGAAAATTCTAATGCAAGGACAACAAAGGAGGGAATGAGAGAAGAGGACAACATAATAATTATGATTATATTTAAGTGCTTAATATGTGTCAAGCACTGTTCTAAACACTGGGGTAGATACAAGTTAATCAAGTTGGACACATTCTCCGTCCCATATGGGGCTCAGAGTCTTAATTCCCATTTTACAAATGAGGGGACTGAGGCACAGAGAAGTTAAGTGACTTGTCCAATGTCATACAGCAGACAAGTGGCAAAACAGGGATTTGAACTCAGGTCCTTCTGATTCCCCGGTCCATGCTCTATCCACTAGGCAATGCTTCTTCCCAATCTGGGCTGAACATTGATTTCTGATTGTCAGTACACTCTGTCAGTCTTCTAGAGGACATGTTGTCCTTCTTTACTTTTTTTTTTCCTTCTTTATCTTCCTGAGCATTTTCTAATGGAAAATATGAACCCCGGAAAACAGGATTTGGTAATAGCAGTTCTGTACTGCTAGTGAAATGTTTTGATTATCTATAGGATTTCTCTAGAAAACCTTGGCTTATAACTTCTGATTTCTTCAGTACATTGCCATTACAGAGTGATGTTGTAACACGATACACTTCTGCCATGGTGAAGCTATGTTTTTAGCTAATCACCTCTTTACAAAAACCTACACACACATCCACAGCAAAGTGAGATGTTAGTGTAATTTGTTGGATGAGTTCATCTAAAAATATATATACTTGTATGCCTGTATATATTTGCTGAACTATCTGATTCGTCCAAGTAAAAGTAGAATATTTTGCCTGAATATATCTTGGCAATTTTGACAGTATAAAGTGCAGGCTAAACGTACTTCACTTTGGTTCATATACTTGCTATGTTTTGTAATTACTCCATCATCGTGGGTGCTTACGTGCATATGGTTGATTCTCAAATTCAGTCCCCCATTAAAATGTGGAATTATGAGCAGATAGACCTGAGGTATTTTACCATTAATATGTGCATTTAAAAGATGATGAATATCAACATCCTCCACTAATAATTACATCCTGAAAGAGGAAAAAATATTAATTGGCTGAAAGGTTGATGACATAGAAAATTATAGCTAACGGAAATAGTGCACACATTAATTCTAGATTAGAGTGACAGAATAGTTTGTGTTTAATAATAGGAACACTTTTTCAACAACTGATAAGCCTGACTTTCTATTTCAGATTACTTTAATTACCCAGGTCCTTCCCCTAGTCATGCAACCAAGTTAAATAAATTGTCTTAATCATCATGCTGGATTTAACCTTGATGCCAGCTTCTTCAAAACATCCAAGTTCCTGAATGCTAATGTAATTTTTATTTCAAGGTGCTCTGAATGGGGCTGGGTCTCTCACTGAAAAAAAAAATGTAAAATTATGAGTTTAGATAAAAGGTCACCGGCATTATGGGTGCTAATCTCTATGTTTGAAGAAGTTTGTATGTCTATTTCCGAACACGAATTTGTTGAGTTCACATAGCCCTATTGTAGATAATTGGTGATTATTACCGAACCAATTCTGGTAAGAATTGAGTAAGGTTATTTTTATCTGATCTGCTTCTCAGTTTTGAGACAGTGGAACTAAACTCTAGATTAGCCTCCAATTATTCACTGTGATGGCAAAGAAGATTCATCACCAAAGTATCGAAAACTGCCAGATTACTGTTTGTGTTGTGCATTTTAAGGTTGCAGCATTAATATTTGTTTTCCCTCTACTGATGTCTCTCAACAAAGCAATAAATCACACCAGTATTAAGCATATTTTGCGTGGAAACTCCAGGCAAAGTTATAAATCTGCAAGTAAATCTTTGCCTTCCATTAAAAGTGTTTCTTCCATTTGGCTATCAGTTTGTGGATCCAAACTTGGGCAGTTGGTTGTATTAATCATGACGAGAAATGTTAAGACAGCCCTTAGGGTGACCATTCTTTCTGGATTTTTCTACAGGCTGTATTGGTAAAGTCCTTTCTACAGTTGAATGGATGGACCAAACTTGTATCAGGCACTGGTCAAAGAAGGTCATAGCAGTGAGCGGCTCCAGTTAAGTCAGAGAAGGAGTTCTCATCAAGTTTAGGAATTTCAGTATATCAATAAGAACTAAAAATCTTTTTGGGTCTAGGGTTGTTAGGTTTTCTCTCAGGAGAAAAGGCAAATCTCCAGTCTATTTACATGAGAGCAGATTTTAATCCGTTTCTTTTTTTTTCCTGGAGAAAACATGTTTCCTTTCCACTGACTTACAAACACTTCGTATATATTGCTAAAGTTCTAGCAGGGAAAAGCTTAAGCCCCTTAATTCATTAAAAAAAAAACCTGGAAATTTCAAATCTCAAAATAACTTTCCAGCATCTTTGGTCAAAAAACAATTTAGAGGAAAAATGCAATTTTAAAGTAAAAATCAATGACAATGGTTTCTAGGATTAAAGTGGAGAAGGAGAGGACGGGATGATTTCTACTGCATTTATGTGCATATCTTTAATTTTTTTTAATGGTGTTTGTAAAGCACTTACTATGTGCTGGGCACTGTACTAAGTACTGCGGTAAATAGAGCTTATTAGGTTTGACACAGTCCCTGTCCTACATGGGGCTCACAGACTTAATCCCCATTTTACAGATGAGGTAACTGAGGCACAGAGAAGTGAAGTGACTTACCCAAGGTCACACAGCAGACAAGAGAAGAACCCAGGTCTTTCTGACTCCCATGCCCATGCTCTTTCTACTAGACCATGCTCCTTTCCTTTAATTCTCTATATAATCCACTTAAAATTGTATTTTTTATAGATTAATCTCTGTCTTTCCCTAGATACGGTAAACTCATGGTGGGCAGGGAACATGTCTGCCAATTCTGTTGTACTGCACTCTCCCAAGCCCTTAGCACATTGCCCTGCACATAATAAAAGTGCTCAATAATAAGCAAGGGCCTGGGAGACAGAAGGACCTGGATTCTACTCCCAGTTCTGCCACTTGTCTGCTGTGTGGCCTTGGGCAAGTCACTCCACTTCTCTGTGCCTTAAAATGGAGATTAAGACTGTGAGCCCCATGTGGGACATGGACTGTGTCCAATCTGATTAGCTTGTATCTATCCAAGAGATTAGAAGAATACCTGACACAGAGTAAGCGCTTAACAAATACCAACTAAAACCTAACTAAATAAATACCACTGATGATTGATGAAGAACCGAGTTCTTTGGTAAAATAAGACGGTGGTTTCTTTATAAAATTCTTGTATTTTCTGATGAAGGAGGATAGTCCTCAAAGGATATTATGGAAATGATACATTTTTCTTTATCGACATTTTGATTGTCATTTCCCGGAGAGAAATGTGACATCATAACCCTTGGTATTACATATGCATTATACCCTACAGGAAATAAGTGCATTTTTAAATGTTTATGAAGAGGATTTAACACATGGTCCAAAAATGATGGGTGTAATTATATCCCAGCAAGATGATTTTCAAATACAGCAGATACTTTAGGAAAAAGTGAAAAGATTGCCAACAAGGCTTTCAAAGTTAAATGCATCGACTAGAATTCACTGTTATTTAACAGGTCAGTTTTTCAGGGAGACTCCAGAAATGAGTGAACTGGTGCGTGGGGGTGGGGGGTGGAGAAAGCAGGAGACAAAGAGCTGGGGGGGAAAGGGTCAAACCTGAGTACTCCTGGCACTTACAGACCGCGTGAGTAATGTTAATAAAAATTATGGCTGCAACGATGATGAGTCTCCAGTGTAATACACACTGTCAGGACCAGCCTCATCGCTGACCTCTGATAATTTGATTCTGCCAGTGGACTTCAGAGAAAGCTGCTGAGGCAAGCATTAGCCCTGCAGATGCAGAAACCCATTTCTCATGTTCCAAATAAGATTGGAGCCTTGAACTGGCAATTTGAAAAGTGTAACAACCTGGCATAAATATATATTTTAAAGCCCAGATTTTCACAAAGGTGATGGGGAAACAATGCTACCTTCCAAAAGGCCAGGGAGGTATGGGTGGAGATTCTGGTAGTATTTTAGGCCCATGTCTCTGTCAGTGGAACCAGGATGTTTGGAAGAATGATGGAATTGTTGCCTTTCTGGCCATCCATCCTCATATTTAAATAAGGACCATCTAGCATCCCTAAGTCACTGGCAGTAATCGTAGTAGTAGTGGAAAGCAGCACGGCATAGTGGATAGAGCACAGACCTGAGAGTCAGAAGGTCATGGGTTTTAATCCCGCTCTGCTACTTGTTTGCTGTGTGACCTTGGGCAAGTTACTTCACTTCTCTGTGCCTCAGTTACCTCATCTGTAAAATGGGGATCGAGAATGTGAACCCCACGTGGGACAGGGACTGTGTCCAACCTGATTTGCTTGTATCCACCTCAGAGCTTACTTAGTACAGTGCCTGGCACATAGTAAGCGCTTAACAAATACCATCATTATAAGTAGTAGTAGTAGTAGTCATCATAGATTCACCTAATAAATAAATAAATTCATAAGTGAGACTTGACTAATAGGATGAGATGACTTCAGATGCTAATACATCGATCAGGAAGACTTGTTGGAGAATGTGAAGAAATATTTTTCATCTACTCGTACTTACAACCCTGAATTAACTGTACAACTGTGGTCTTCTTCCTAATTTGGAAAGGGCAGAGTTGCCCTGCAATGCCAACCTACTCACTGTACGTCCATCTTGTCTAGCTCTCTGCTGACCCATCACCTGCATCCTGCCTATGGCCTGGAATGCCCTCCCTCTTCACATTCAACAGTCAATCACTCTCCCCACCATTAAAATCTAATTTAAATCACATCTCCTCCAATAGGCCTTCACCAACTAAGCCCTCATTTCTTCTTCTCCCACTCTATTCTGCATCTTCCTTGCACTTAGATTTGTTTCTGCAATGCCAACCTACTCACTGTACCTATTTGTATTCGATGAAGACGAGCAGCATCCACAAATAGTTTGACTAAATTCGGTAATTGTGAACTGGGTGAATCAGAGAAGCTTCCTAAAGACAGAATGTTGCTAAACCTCAAGGTGACATAGCAGTGGACACTGTGTCCAGAGCACTGTACTAAGCGCTTGGAATGTACAATTTGGCAACAGATAGAAGCCATCCCTGCCCAACAACGGGCTCAGTCTAAATGGGGGAAGACAGATAACAAAACAAAATAGGTAGTCAGGCAGTAATAGAAGATTGAAAACACACCAGTAAAGAGTTCAAGAGTTCAGAAGCTGTATCAGTGTTCAGAGGAAACTGGAAGGGGAAAGCAACTACTCTTAGGAAAAGGGGTGAGACTCAAAGATGACCCTAGGGAGGTGGGGGTGGAGGGATCCTAAGTTCATGTGGACTTCAATATAACATCATTACATTACCCTGCTTTCCAACTTAATGCCCATAATGCCCCATGATCCTGACTGACAGTAGAAAGAGAAGAGTGCAAATCATTTCATCTGTTTTCCAAAGGTTCCTTATGGGGAGAATCTAGGTAGGCAGAAAGTGTAGGAAAATGCCTTGTTAGAAATATTGTCTCTCAAACAGACTTTGCTAATTCCAGTTCCTATTTAGGGAGGTGGAAATCCCCTTTGTCTAATGGGAAATGTAGACTCCATAGGCAGGATTCCCTACTCAAGATTCCTCTTCCACTCATTCCCTTAGCTCCACCTCAAAAGAAATGAGTGAGTTTGCAAGGCTACATGTATGCATCACAAAGGCAAAAGCAGACCTTTCGATTATGCTTGTCTCATCTTCCACACCATCTATACTGTTCTGTTAGAAGGGGTAACGTCTCTTGGTTTCAAGATTCTGCTGCTACACACATGTAACACTCCTTTGAGTATGCCACGAATAAGCAAAACAATTGAAATCTGTATTACTGGCCTCATGAGGCAACCTGAAAATGGAAAAGAAAAGGTTCCTATGATGTCAAAATGGGACACAGAGACATCACAGTGGCCAAAGGAAACAGAATTAAATGCAGAAAGCAGCACATCCAATACAACCGGTTGCAGACAAGATGGTATGTCCAGACAACAGAGGGTAACTTTTCAAGGTTGTCTTACCCATGTGCCAATCTCCTTCCTTGATGTCAGTCTCATTATCTATGTCATCATCTTCCAACCCCAAGAGCCATTTTATAGAGCTCTCCAAGAATTAATTACTAGCAATAATTCAAAGATGAATGCAGTATGCTATTATCTCCTCAAAACCCAGCTAAATCTGGGATGGTGATTGCATTTGATTTTTTGCTTCTCACAATGCCTCAGAAAGAAACAGGAAGGCAAATGCTTACTTAGTGAAATGCAGCAGTCTCTGAAGAAATGACTCTAAGGGAAAGTAATCTGTTGCCTGGGAAGTAACTAATCATTAATGCTCCAATAACTAGGTACTAGGATCTGCGACAGCCAATTTCATGGGGTTGCTGCCTAATAGAATCTGTAGTCAACGTTTCATTTTCAACTAGAATTCTGCAAAATGGCTGAAAAGGCTGTATTTGTGAGAGCTTCAATTTTCTCCATGGAGCATAAATTCACTAAGCCCTGAACTCCATGGCCACCCTGGAGCAGAGCTGAACCAATTCAACTCAGTTTAGTTCCCTTTCTCACATCTATCCTTAACCTTTCACTTTCCCGCTGCCTTCAAAAAAGTCCAATTCTCCCCTGTTCTAAAAAAAAATCCCTCTCCCCATCCTGATGCCCGGTATTTCCTGTCTCCCTACTCCTGCCCAAACAGCTTTGTCGGTTGTTTCCACTCACTATTTCCATTTCACTTTCCAAAACTTCCTTTTTCATCCATTTTTTTTTGTTCTCCTGGTGGCATTTGTTAAGCGATTCTGTGTGTCAGGCACTGTATTTAGACAATGGAGTAGATACAAGATAATCAGGTTAGATGTGGGGCTCACTTTTTTAATCCCCATTTAACAGATGAGGTAATTGAGACAAAGGAAAGTTAAGTGACTTCTCCAGGGTCACACACTACGCACATATGAGGTGAACCTGGAATTGGTAACAATAATAATAATAATAATAATGTTGGTATTTGTTAAGCACTTACTATATGCAGAGCACTGTTCTAAGCGCTGGGGGAGATACAGGGTCATCAGGTTGTCCCACGTGAGGCTCACAGTTAATCCCCATTTTACAGATGAGGTAACTGAGGCACAGAGAAGTGAAGTGACTTGCCCACAGTCACACAGCTGACAAGTGGCAGAATCGGGATTCGAACCCATGACCTCTGACTCCCAAGCCCGAGCTCTTTCCACTGAGCCACACTGCTTCTCTATTAATTATGGTATTTGTTAAGCACTTACTATGTGCAGAGCATTGTTCTAAGCACTGGGGTAGATACAGGATAATCAGATTGTCCCATGTGGGGCTCACATTTTTTTTTTAATTCCCATTTTTACAGATCAGGTAACTGAGGCACAGAGAAGTTAAGTGACTTGCCCAAGGTCACACAACAGACAAGTGGCAGAGGTGGGATTAGAACCCACAACCTCTGACTCCCAAGATCAGACTCTTTCCACTAAGCCATGCTGCTTCTCTACCGAGGACCTCTGACTCCCAGGCCCATGCTCTATCCACTAGAACATGCTATTTCATCTTCTGTAACCTGAAATTTACCCCCTTCCCTTCAGTGAGACAAAGGTCTCTTAAGCCTCCCTTTCAGTAAAATCTTACGAACTGGTCTCCTTCCTAATTCTTCTTGACCTCTTGGACATCTCAGTGCTAGTAACAACCCCTCCCTCTTAGAACTTGCCTCTATTGGTTTCTTCCAAATCAGTACTCTTCTGGATCTCTTCATATTTCTCTGGTGCCTATTCTTGGTATCTTTTTCTGGCTTCACTCCTTAACTGTTGCTAAGGCTAAGGTTTAGGCCCTCCACTATTCTTTTTCTCCATTTACTCAGTCAGTAAGCCCATCCACTCATACGTTTTCACCCGCCACCTTTATGCAAATAATTCCCAAATCTATATTTCTAACCCTGTCATTTCTAATTCTTTGTCATCTCTCTCTTCCTGTCTGAAACTTCTTAATATGGATGACCCACAGGCCCCTTAATCTCAATATGACAAAACTTGAACTCATTTTCCTCTCATATTTTCATTTTTCCTAACCTCCCCACCATTGTCAATGTAACACCATTCTCCCTGTCCTGTAGCTCACAGTTTGTGACATCTGCCACTCTGTCACCTCCCACATTCAGTCTGTCCTTCAATCTCACATATTCTCCCTTTTTAATGTATCAGGGATCTGACTGTTCCTTTCCACCTTTACGACCCTCCACCTCCCACCTCCACCACCTTGGTCCAAGTCCTCATTACCTCCCAGGTTGATATCGCAACAGTCTCCCTTCTGTTCTCTGTGCCGCCAGCCTCTCACCGCTTTAATCGCCTCTTAAATCTACCCTAGCTGCATATTTCATCTTTCTGAATTGCCTTTTTGAAACTCTCCTTCTTAAAAAGGTCTACTTCATTCTATGTTTTTCACATAATCCAAAAGATTGAAATTACTATCTTCAAGTAGGGTAGCCATTCATCCAATATTATACTGGGCAGTCTGGTTTTCAACTGGCCTGTTTGCTGTACTGATATGGAACCAGATGGTTTCATGTCTGATTTTAGAGTGTCCAGGGTTGCAGCCTCTGTTGCAGCTAAAATCCATGGCTTTGGGATAGCAGGATGGGCTGGGGGAGGGGTTGATCGGAGGATATTTCATCACCCACCAGAATCCCTGGAACTCCCAGCCCCCTGGACTGGCCAAACGTAGACATATTGCTATAAAATGGGAAGTGGAGAAGCAGCATATCTTAGTGGAAAGTACATGGGTCTAGGAGTCAGGGAACCTGGGTTCTAATTCCGCTCCACCACATAGCTGTTTTATGACCTTGAGAAAGTCACTTAACTTCTCTGCCTCAGTTCCCTCATCTGCACATGGGCAGTCAATACCTGTTCTCCCTTCCATGTGGGACCTGATCATCTTGTATCTACCCCAAGGCCTACTTACTGTAATAAGTAAGGGTTTGGCACATAGTAAACCCTTAACAAATACCGCATTTATGAAAATGGTGCATGAAGCATCATTATATAATGACTTTGTGTCTGGCATAGCATACATAATGCTCTATATGTTTCTGTGTCTGGAGATTTCACAGTGTCTACCTTATTGATGGATTGCTGTCCAGATGATCTTCCTAAATGTAATTATGAATTCATCACTCTCCTCAAAAACTTACAGTGCTGACTTATTTTTCTTCATACGAAATAGGAATTCCTGACTAATGGATTCAAATAGCTACACCATCTCTCTGCTCTCTTTTCCCACTACACCCCAGCTTACACTCCTTGCCTTTTTCAAGCTAACCTCCTAGCCATATCTCCCTTTTAATTCTCCTGTTTATGTTCCATCCTCCTGCCACATGGAACTTCCTCTCTGCTCAGATTCACCAAACCACATTTCTTCACTACCTCTAAGGAAATAGGAGGGTGACAAAGTGGGCACCACTCCTCCAAAATTCAGTATCACCAGTTAGATATGCCTTAGAGCTTCAGTGTAGGCCACATTGCGCTGTATGTTGGCCTGGTGACTCCTAGTTGGACTTCATTTTTCCCATGCCACTTTGTCTCCTGGCTGAGCAGTCAGTAAATCAGTCAGTTATTCATATTTATTGAGCACTACTGTGTGCAGAGCACCATACTAAGCACTTGGGAGAGGACAATATAGCAATACAACAGATTCCCTACCCACAACAAACTTACAGTCAAGAAGTGGAATCAGACACTAATATGAATAAATAAATTACAGATATGTATATAAATCCTTTGTGAGTAGTCCCCACAGACTGATTTGAGAGAGGCCTCTGGCCTTTGGAGGGAATCAGAATAAGAAGAAGAAGAAGAAGAAGTAGCTCTACTCCTCAAGCTCCCCAGTCCCTGCTCACTGAAGAAGTCCCAAATCCGGACCTGCTCCAGGCTCCCCGGATCCTTAATCTGGGCCTAGACACAAGACTTACGTTCCCCCGCCTCGGGGTAGGACTATTCTCAATAATTTGCCAGGTCCCACACCAGATTTAAGGCACAACAGGCTCCTCTCAGCAGAGGCAGGAGAGATTCTTACACATGAAAAGCTAGTCACTGTTAGCTGAAACACACCAGTCAGTTTAAACTTCAGAACATTTTAGTTCTATAACATGATAGCCTCTAAGTAAGTTTAACTTCAACCTCTTCGACCGTAACCTGTCTCCGCCACAGTCCATTGAACTATCCAAATGTGCTCATTCTGAGCTCTGATTTGTTATTAACGGCCTCCAGCTTTGATCACTGGACTGTGTGTGTCATCTTCCAACCACCCGGGGGCTGCTGCTGAATTTCAGAAACGAACATCTTCTCACTATGGTTCATTGGAAACTTTGAAGGTTACGGGAATGTTGTAGAGGATTTACACTCTTCTGGATTGAGAAGCTTTGAGAAGCTTCCAAGCCTGCATATTCATGTGAAAAATCCCGGATCATCTGCTTGAAATTCTTGTGTGTGTGTGCGCGCGCGCGTGCGCACGTGTGCACCTGTCTTTGGCCTTCTGCAGTGGGATGAGTCAATAACCAAGATAATAAAAAATACTGGTATTTATTAAGTGCCAACTATGGTATTTCTACAAAAATTTCCAGACCATGTCTCTGCACTTCTCAAGAAGCTCCAGTGGTTTTGCATCAAACAGAAACTCCTTACCATAAGCTTTAAAGTACTCATTCACCCTGCCCCCTCCTACCTCACCTCTTGTCCTACTACAACCCAGTTGGCACACTTCGCTTTTCTAATGCTATCCTATTCACCGTACCTTGATCTCATCTATCTCGCCGCCAACCTCTTGCCCGTGTGCTTTCATTGGCCGGGAACACTCTCCCTTTTCATATCCAATATACAATTATTCTCCTCACCTTCAAAACCTTATTGAAAGTGCATTTCCTCCAAGCACCCTTCCCTGACTAAGCCCTTATTTCCTCTTTTCCCACTCCCTTCTGTATCATGTTGCTCCTCTATTCACCCCTCCTCAACCCCACAGCACTTATGTACATATCTGTAACTTAACTTATTCATTAATGTCTGTCTCCCCCTCTAGACTATAAACTTATTGTGGGAAGGGAATGGGTCTGTTGTATTGTTCTGTTGCACTCTCCCAAGCACTTAGTATAGTGGTCTGCACACAAAGTGCTCACTGAATACCACTGATTGATATTGTACTCTCCCAAGCATTTACCAGAGTGCTCTGCACATAGTAAACACTCAATACTTATCATTGATCACTTGCTTGATTGGCTGGTGTAATTGTGCTATTCTCATAAATAGGGAGAGACAGGGATGCAATTCTCTAGAAGGAAATAATTATTAAAACTGTTCAGCAGAACCAGGATAAAATGAATGAGTAAAAAATACTAAGTGAGCTACAGTAGTAGGTCAGGTGACCATAATGATTAATGATTCATCGGGACAATAATGAATGAATGAGTCATCAGGACAATAAGGATTAATGACTTATCTGGAACCACTAGTTCTAGAAGTCAACATGGAAAAATCAAATCCTAGTTTTAATTCTGATAAGTGGACAAGACCTATTTTAAGAGGTGAATTATAGTAATTAATAATAATGGTATTTGTTAGGCAATTACTATGTGCTAATCGTGTCTCAGTGAAAAGAGCCAGGGCTTGGGAGTCAGAGGTCATGGGTTTGAATCCCAGGTCTGCTACTTGTCAGCTGACTGTGGGCAAGTCACTTAACTGCTCTGTGCCTCAGTTACCTCATATGTAAAATGGGGATGAAGATTGTGAGCCTCACGTGAGACAACCTGATTACCCTCTATCTACCCCAGTGCTTAGAACAGTGCTCTGCACATAGTAAGCGCTTTACAAATACCAACTTTATTATTATTATTACCAAGCACTGGGTAGATACAAGATATTCAGTTCCTACATGGGGCTCACAGTCTCAGTTGGAAGGAGAATAGACCTGAATCCCCATTTTTCAGATAAGGGAACTGAGGTACAAAGAACTGAAGTGACTTGCCCAAGTTCACAAAGAAGACAAGTGGAGAATTGGGATTAGAACCCAGGTCCTCTGACTCTTGGGCCATGCTCTTTCCATTAGACCATGCTGCTTTCTAGTATGTATGTGGGAAAACCCTCGGCAATTGTGACCATAACACAACTCAATTTAATGTTCTTCCTGGGAAGGAAAAGCATTTTATAAAAGCGTTGTAGTTCAAACATTACTATGAAAAAGTTGAGAGGAGTAGCTAAAAAATCAAGCTACCTGCCTAGAAGATCTGAAAAGACTCTGAATCAGAGTCCCATGTAAAATATCTGCCACAAACCACAAATCCAGGCAACCACAAACCTTGCAGTGCTAACTGGCAGAGTGAAAGAGGTTTTTAAAGAGAAAAAAGTCATCCTTTCAAAACTGGAAAGACTTTGCGAATACTGATGTTGCTAGATCTCCTGTCCAGAATGAGGGAAGAGCCTAGGTTACAAAGAAGAAATTTTCAGTCAGTCAATCCTATTTATTGAGCTCTTACTGTGTGCTGAGCACTGTATTAAGCACTTGGGAGAGTACAATACAACAATAAAACTCTTAGCTTTACACCCACCACAGTGATGAGGTGTGCATTAGACTTTGAAGGACTTAATGAAAATAAATCAATTAATGAATCAAAAACTGGCATTTATTAAAAGGTTACTGTGTGCAGATCACTGCAGTAAGTGCTTGGAAAAGTACAATACAATAAAGTGGACAGAGCACAGAGAGCTTAGAGACCACAGGAAAAATAGGGTTTGCATACAAGGTGACAGGTAAAATATAAACAGGTAATTGGGTCAGTTTAACTTAATTTATGCTGCTGAAAAGGGTTACCAAAGCTAGTAAAAAAACAGTTCTTCTAATGTATTGCAGGAGAAATATTGGAATGGAATCAGTAGGGTCACATGATGATGCTATCCAGGGATGGCTAGGAAAACCCTGTTTAGAATTACTGCTAATGAGGTGTGTCTGTTCACATTAATTAATAGGCCAACTCTTGTTCCCACACTTTGTAGAACTGGGGGCCAGGGCTTGCTGAAGTTCCAGAAAATTAGCTCCAACTTTCACTGCCATTGTCTGTAAAATTCAAATCAGTTCATTTCCACCGGTGTATGTGCATTATAATCTTTAGTAGTTGTGGCATTGTTTATCCTATAAAGCGATTGCATGTCTACAAATATAGACTCTAAATCATTCTTTTACTGAAATAGTTGTTATCTATCAAAACACAAGAGTTATGGCTGTCTTTTCATGGGCTTGATGTGGACAGGATATATGACCATTGGATGGTCAATTTTCACAGTCTGCTGGTCAATAGAACAGCTTTGTTCAATGCTTTCAAATCTTCCCTAGTCACTTGGCTCGATACTGATAAAAATCAATCTCTTATAAACAATGTTTTTTAAGAGCTAGCCAAGTACTCTCAGTTGTTGAGATCCCTGAAATAACGCTGAAAATAAACACCTACCTACTGGGCTGCTGGGTTTATGATTTGAATATTCTCAACAAAAAATAGCCTTTGGCATGCAAGGATAATTAGGCTAAGGTCATGGCATTTGGTACTAGCCCCTCCGGAGGCAGCGGCAAAACAGTTACCTACAAATCTGTAAATTATTTATTTACATATCTGTAAATTATTTATTTATATTAGTGTCCGCCTCCCCCTCTAGATTGTTAACTGCAGGGAAGGTCCACTGACTTCGTTATACTGTACTCTCCCAAGCACTTAGTACAGTGCTCTCCAAACATAAATTGCTCAAAGGATACCACTGATTGATTCTCAGATACAGAATGAAGTAAGGCAGCATAATTAGAAGTAAAAGATAAAGACCCATGAGCCTATACAAACATCCATGAAGAATCATAGTTACCTAGTTTTTAATCTTAAAAACTTCCCCTATGTCTCTGAGCACAGATTCCTCATTCAATTTTCTCACAATTTAGATTAATCTTGGCAGAAAAAGCAAACACCCTTTCAGCCTAAAAGTGCGAAAATATGGCATTTCTTTATAATAATGTACCTTCTCTTGGGGCTTCTTAACACTTTTCTCCTGAGCCACTGAAACTTCAATTGTTAGCTTTCTGACCATAGAATACTATAGACCCCGAGGTCCACGTGGGCTAGAATATGAAGAAGCACCATGATGTAGTGGAAAAAGCATAGGCCTGGAAGTCAGAAGGCCAATGCTTCCAAACCCAGCTCCACCGCTTGTCTGCTGTGGGACCTTGGGCAAGACACTCAACTTCTCTGTGCCTGAGTTACCTCATCTGTAAAATGGGGATCAATTATGTGGGACATGGACTGTATCCAACTTGACTAGCTTATATCTCCCCCAGAGCGTAGTACAGTGCCTTGCACATAGTAAGTGCTTACAAATACCATGTAAAAAAAATCAATCATATTTATTCAGTGTTTACTGTGTGCAGAGCACTGTACTAAGCACTTGGCAGAGTACAATATAACAGGTGGTAGAGACAGTCTCTGCCATGTATGAGAATAATTAGGACAGCATTGTTTAACTACATTTGGAATAAAAAGGCTCCAGATTTTGTAACTTAATTGGAGCCCAACCTATTTTAATAATTTGCCACAGGGCTGCTAGCCAGGCTTACCAGCATAAAGATGTGATTTAATGATTAAAATACCTCCAGATAATGTGACAAAATCAAAAGCACTCCATCCGCAATTTCTCCCAGCCCCATTTGAAATAACCTCACCCATCTCCTATTTTCAACAGAATAATATCATGTCACCCCCATTATTGAACAAAATACTGCCAAAACATTTCCAATCAGCATTCTTCTTCCCTACCCCTGTCACAGTTCTTGCCACACTGTCCCTGTCTCTCTCAATGTTCTTTCCTTTCCCCTGCTCATACCCATCCCCAGCTACAGTCTCTCTTGTCAGGGGCTTGGCTTCAACTTCCCCAGCTGCTAGGATGGCTCCATGACCTTAACTCTCCTCCCTCTTCCCACTGCCCTTCCTCCTTTTTCCCTATGACTCCACTCCTCTCACTCCCATGATCAATCAATCAATAGCATTTATTGAGTGCTTACTGCTACTACTAATAGTAATGGTAATTATTAAGCACTTACTATGTGCCAGGCACTGTTATAAGCACTGGGGTAGATACAAGATAATTAGGTTGGACACAGTCCCTGACCCATAAATAATAATAATAATGTTGGTATTTGTTAAGCGCTTACTATGTGCAGAGCACTGTTCTAAGCGCTGCGGGAGATACAGGAGTCAGGTTGTTCCACATGAGGCTCACAGTCTTAGTCCCATTTTACAGATGAGGGAACTGTAAATGAGGCACCGAGAAGTTAAGTGACTTGCCCATGGTCACACAGCTGACAAGTGGCAGAGCCAGGATTTGAACCCATGACCTCTGACTCCCAAGCCCGGGCTCTTTCCACTGAGCCACGCTGCTTCTCTGTCTTAATCCCCACTTTACAGATGAAGTAAGTGGGGTACAGAGAAGTTGAGTGACCTACCTCAAGGTCACTCAGCAGATAAGTGGTGGATCCGGAATTAGAACCCAGGTCTTTCTGGGGTGGGGTGATTATCAACAATCCAAAGATCAGCTCTTAAGTGCATCCACCAACCAATCACTGCACAGGGCCCAAACCTCAGCCAATCTGACACTCAGTGATGATTCACCCAGAGCCAGTTTCTCTCATATAAACATATGAAGATGATATTGGAATCAAAATATCTTGCTTATTGAAGGAGTTTGATCCATTTTTAACATAATCCATATTATGCAAATCTAGAGCACAGTTTTCAAGGTTCACAGGAAATAATTTTTATCTGATTGTAGTTTTTTTTGTTTTTTAGAAAACGCTCTTCCTTGAGAAAAACTGTCAGTCGGACATTGCATTTTCATGCCTTTAATGCATGTATATGTGCTTCCTTCTAATGTTTTATTTATGTACATTTTTGTTACTTATTTGGCCAGAAGCATTATTTTAATTGAGTTTAAAAGATTGCATTTATTATTGAAAAATGATATGTAATAAATATGATGCCTAATTTATGAGAAGTCAGGGAAATAAGATATTTGACACCAACTGATGAGCTAAGCTCATTTCAATTCTGGCATAAAGAGATAGAATAAAGAAATAATTGTTGCTTATTAAAGTGAGTTTCAGAGAAAGGTAGCATGAGATGAGTTCTAATTAACCTTGCAGAACAGAATAGCTATATCTTCTTTTCAAAAATGTAATTGGCCAGTAGATTCATGTTCTTGTGATTAAATGAAGTAAATTTTCCAAAATTGAAGTCTAAATCATCATTGTTATATCTTAAGGTACATTTTTTCCTTTGTTTAAAGTTGTATTTAAATGTGATAACTTGTTCCATATCTGATAATCCTTTAGATTAATTACATTCTTTTCTTTTCTTTTTTTAATACGGAAAAGGTATCAAGGGGTCATTTCATCCAGCGTCTGCCTCCATGCAGCATTGCACCGCATCCATGCAGCATTGCACCAACCTGATTTGCAGAAAAAGCATGGTGTGGGAATCAGAGGATCTAGGTTTTTGTTTGTTTGTTGCTTATTTGTTTAATTGGTATTTATTAAGTGCTTACTAGATGTCAAGAATTGTTCTAAGCACTGGGTTAGATACAAGTTAATCAGGTCAAACACATTCCTTGTCCCACACGGGGTTCACAGTCTAAGTAAGAAGAAAAACAGGAATTAAATCCCCATTTTACAGTTGAGGAAACTGAGGCCCACAGATGTTAAATGACTTGCCCAAGGTCACAAAGCAAGCAAGTGGCAGAGCCGGAATTAGAACTTCCAGGCCTAAACTCTTCCCACTAAACCATGCTGATTCCCTACTAATCCTAACTCCTCCACTTTTCCATCTAGTGACTTTGGGGTGAATCACTTATCATCTCTTTGCCTCAGTTTCTTCATTTGCAAAATGGGATTCAATAGCAGCTCTCCATTCTCCCTTATACTATGAACCCCGTGTGGGGTAGGGACTCTATATGACCTGATAATCTTGTGCCTACCCCACTGTTTGGGAATATAGGAAGTGCTTAACAAATCCTGCAGTTATTATTCTTCAGAAGCCTAAAAACATCCTACAGATATTATGGCAGGATTGGTACCATTTAGAGCATTTTCCCTTTTAGCGAAATCCAGTGAAGTGATTGCCTGGCTTATGAGGGCCTGAAAGGGGGCTGGGAGCTACCATTATAAGGGTGGTGGGATATCTTAAAGTGGCAAGAGAGGACTGGACGGATGGTGATATAGCAGAGAAAAGCTATAACCTCACCTGCAGAGAAACCAGAGACCTGACATTAACTGATAAGGCAATCATAAGCAAAACTGTGATGAGCCCATTGTTGGGCAGGGATTGCCTTTATCTGTTGCTGAATTGTACATTCTAAGTGCTTAGTACAGTGCTCTGCACACAGTGAGCACTCAATAAATACGATCGAATGAATGAATCTCTGATCCCACAGCAACTTCAATTTTTTACATCTATAAAAATCCCACCCTGCTCCCAAATAATAATGATAACTGCAGTATTGGTTAAGTGCTCTTTCTGTGTTGAGCACTCTACTAAGTGCTGGGATAGATATAAAATAATTAGGTCCCCCATGGAGTTAAGTCTAAGTATGAAGGAGATCAGGTATTGAATACCCATTTTGCAGGTGGGGAACTGAGTCACAGAGAAATGAAGTGACTTGCCCAAGTTCACAAAGCAGACAATTGGAGGAGCTGCATTTAGAACCCAGGTCCTCTGACTATAAAGCCCTTGTCTTTCTCGTCTTTCCCCAGAGCCTCTTGTTTTTTGTAAGAAACTTGGCCACACCATCCCAAGGCTTTCTTCACTTCGAAAGCTCCCCAGTCTTCAGACCCCACGACCCAATTTGAGGAGCAATTTTCAGAACAGGTAATAAGAACAACAGCTTCTGTGATTCTGGTTCTTCTAAATCTGGGATTTCTGCTCTATTTATTATTATTATTATCATTATTACTGTTTCAGTCAATAGTACTCATTGAGTGTTTATTGTGAGGAAATCCTGTAGACTCCTGGTGGGTAGGGGATGTTTCTAGTCAGTCAGTCATATTTATTGAGTGCTTACTTGTGTATAGAGCACTCTACTAGGTGCATGGGAGAGTACAATATAACAACAGACACATGCCCTTCCCACAAAGAAGAACCAATTTTATACACAATAAATGCTCAGTAAATACCATCTGATCGACATAGACATGATGGGGATGATGACGTGCCCCAAACCCAGCTATTTCCTAAATCCAGAAATTCAGCAGTTTTGACATTTCCAATTATATTACAGTTTTATGACTGTTTCAGACCTAACAAGCTACTCTTCTAGACTCTGAAATGTTATTCCCAGAGATAATTCTTCCAGGGACAATAAGGCTAAAGACTGCACCAAGTTATTTTGTCCCATCTTTTGTTGTTTAATGGAGGCTGGCAAGTGAGAAAATGCGTGCCAGGAGATATCTCTCCAAGCTCAAGATGCAGAATTAAATTTTCCCCTGGCTTGATGAAAGATAACCAGGACTAAGTCTTCATCTTTGTTAGTTTTTTCAATGAATGGGTGGCTCTGTGCTTCTTTTTCTATTCATCGCTCACTGGGAACCAGGTGTTTGACACACCACAGCATTATTCTGGTGTTCTGAATCAGTCCTTGCTCAGTGCAGAGAGCAAGCTAATCGGAAACTCAGCTAAATGGAAACTGAGGTCACAAATGGGCATGTCTACATTGATATAGGATGAGCCAATCCAGATCTCAGAAATTCCCCTGGCCTTTAATAGAAGTAACCACTAAGGCATTTGAGAAGAAGGGCAGTGATTTGTTCCGATTCATAAACCATTCATTCCTCTTCCGTGCCCTCTTCAAAAGCATAATGGAAGTGGAATGAGGAATGAGTTTCTTATCATCTTTTATTCAACTAATCCCTCATTCATTCATTCAATAGTATTTATTGAGCGCTTACTATGTGCAGAGCACTGTACTAAGCGCTTGGAATGTACAATTTGGCAACAGGTAGAGACAATCCCTGCCCATTGACAGGCTTACAGTCTAATCGGGGGAGACAGACAAAAACAATAACAACAAATAGAATCGAGGGGATGTACATCTCATTAACAAAATAAATAAGGTAATAAAAATATATACAAATGAGTGGACGAGCACAGTGCTGAGGGGAAGGGAAGGGAGAGGGGGAGGAGCAGAGGGAAAGGGGGGGGGAAAGGGGACTTAGCTGAGGGGAGGTGAAGGGGGGGCAGAGAGGCAGCAGAGGGAAAAGAGGAAGCTCAGTCTGGGAAGGCCTCTTGGAGGAGGTGAGCTCTCAGTAGGGCTTTGAAGAGGGGAAGAGAGTTAGTTTGGAGGAGGTGAGGAGGGAGGGCATTCCAGGACAGCAGGATGATGAGGGCTGGGGGTCGACAGCGGGATAGGCGAGAACAGGGAATGGTGAGGAGGTGGGCGGCAGAGGAGCGGGAGCCTGCCGGGTGGGCAGTAGAAAGAGAGAAGGAAGGAGAGGTAGGAAGGGGCAAGGTGACGGAGAGCCTTGAAGCCTAGAGTGAGAAGTTTTTGTTTTGGTCTGAGGTTGATAGGCAACCACTGGAGGTTTTTAAGAAGGGGAGTGACATGCCCAGAACGTTTCTGCAGCTTTGATTGCTGTAGCAACCACTCCACCCTTGAACAGAAGCATTGGAGAGGACAGTTTCCTTGAGTTTCCTAGGTACTCCAAGTATCAGTTCTGGATGACTCCCACATGGTTGAGTGGTTTCCCCCCTCTACAATCGATCATGTCCAATCAGTGAAAACTATTGAGTTCTTGCTGTGTGAAAAGCAGTGTACTAAGTGCTTGGGAGAATACAGTATAATAACAGAGTCAGTAGATGTGTTCCCTTCCTACAATGAGCTTACAGTTTAGAGGCAGAGACAGATGTTAATGTGAATAAATAAATTACAGATATGTACATAAGTGTTGTGGGGCTGAAGAAGCGGTGAATGAAGGGTGCAAATCCAAGTGCAAGGTTAACACAGATGGAAGTGGGAGAAGAAGAAATGAGGACTTAGTTGGTGAATGCCTCTTGGAGATGTGCTAAAGTATCTGCCACCCAGCTGGAGGGGAGGAGCAGAGAGGAAAGTTTATGCAAAGATAGATGGAGGAGACACAGGAAGGGTGGAGAAGAGAAAATAATAAAAGAACTCCAAAACACCAGAAATCCAAAGGAAAAACTCAAAAAGATTCCCAACATATTTGCTGGAATTTTGTCCAGCTGCTTCTGGCAGAGTTTATGTAAAGTGTAAGACCACTGACTTCCAGTAAAAAAAAAAGTAATAGTATTACTTAAGCACTTACTATGTGCCAGGGACTGTACTAGCAGGCAAATCAAGTTGGACACAGCTCCTGTCTCATGTAGGACTCACAGTCTCAACCCCACGCCCCATTTTACGAGATGAGATATCCGAGGCACAGAAAAGTGAAGTGGCTTGCCCAAGGTCACACTGCAGACAAGTGGCGGTGCTGGGACTAGAACCCATGACCTTCTGACTCCCAAGCCTGTGTTCTATCCACTATGCCAAGCATCTTCCGCAATATTTTATCTCATATCCAATTTCTACACAGGTGAGCGACAAGTCATGGCTGACTAACAGGTGCTCACAACAAGCCTCTATTTCAAGTCAGTGTCTCTATTTCTGATGATTGTAGCCCAAATGAATGTTTCCTGCTGGGCCTGTCTAAGTCAGGAAGCAAACTGCAAATTTATAATAAATCTGGATGCAGGGGATGGAGGAAACAGATAGTGGTAGTGGAATATTTTAGGAAATTTGAGGAAATTCTCCTTTTCTATGTCATTTTTTTCTCTATACTTGTTTCTCATGTAAAGTAGAGCCCTTCTAAATTTTTTGGAATTTGTTTGGGACATAATGGATTTTCCTTTCTCTTCCCCACTTATCTGCAATTTGATCTTTGGTTATATTTTCTTCACTGATCTCTTCATTTCTCCTATTTATTTTCAAATAAATAAATAAATAAATAAATAAATAAATAAATAAATAAATAAATAAATAAATAAATCTGACATTCTTGTTCCAGGCTTTTCCTTTGACAGGTAACATCCCGAAAATTTACTCAAGCTGTTCCAAGAAATCTGTCCAGCCCTGGTAAACATCGTAAGCTTACTGTGGGCAGGGAACGTGTCTACCTAATCAGCGATATTGTATTCTCCCAAGTTTTTAATACAGTGCTCTGTACACAGTAAGCACTCAATACATGCAATTGATTGATACTCTCCAAGTGCTTAGTACAGTGCTCTGCACACAGTAAACATTCAATAAATAAAATAACATTCAATAAATAACATAAAATAACATTCAATAAATACAAGTGATTGATAAAGTCACCTACTCCAATGTCACATGACTTTTATTCCACAACTCATCACACACATTATTTATTTAAAATCAAATTTTTTTTTCCATTCTAAATAGGGACCTTTTGCTATTTGGGAGCCCTGTTCTTTTAGGTATTTCAATCAATCAATCAATCAATCAATCAGTGGGATTTATGGAGTGCTTACCATATGCAGAGCACTGTGCCCTGTACAGTGCTTCCACTGTACTAAGCACTTTAGCAAAGGATGTCATCAGAAGATATAATATTATTGGGCAGTTATTGGTTTTCTCATCAAGAACAATCCATTCAGCAGGTAAAGGAGTTTTATCTTTGGAAACCAAGTGACACAAAATCAAATCAAATATTGCTTTATCAGCATGGCCTAGTGGATAGAGCTCAGGTCTGAGAGTCAGAAGGACCTGGATTCTAATCTTGCCTTTGCCACATATCTGCTGTGTTTCCCTGGGCAAGTCATTCATCTCCTCTGTACCTCAATTACCTCATATGTAAAATGGGGACTGAGATTGTGAGCTCCATGTGGGACAAGGACTTTGTACAACTCAATTTGCTTGTATCCACCCAAGCACTTAGTTCAGTGCCTGACAGTAAGCACTTAACAAATCCCATTATTATTATTTTACAGGTATTTTCTAAATGGCAACAGATCCTTAACATATATGATTCAGTAGCGAGAAAGCTCAAATACTAAACCCTATTTTATAACCCTAGGAGATTTACATGTTTGGGGAAAATTTACGTATCCTGAATCAAGAGCCCACACCACATAGGTTCCACTTCGGAAACACTGGCCTCCAGGCTGATGTGATTAAACATGCACAAAGTAATTCATCTTTTTGAGATTTTTGTCTTGGTGGTGTATTTTTTTAATTATTGAATAAACCTAGTTTCTCCTGCATATTACAAATCACCCAGAAGACCAAAGGCAAACTGAATACGTGTATACTTCTACACTTATGAAATGATTTTTTGCATTAGAATCTTCTCGCTCTTGGAAAAGGGATTTTTATTTCGCTGGTGTGTATTCATTTCTAGGTGATGTCTTGGCAGTCTGGATTTCAGTACAGTTCCCCAGAAGAGATGAAAGAAAGTTTCCTGGCTATCAGGAAGGTCAGTCTCACATTAAGTGCCAGAGAGTTGGAAGTTTCTAGGAAAAGAGCAGAATTAGCTAGAATTCTGACATGGGAGGTAGACTAGGGAAAGGCATAAGCTGGGGACATGGGAGATAGAGTAACAAAAAGGAAGGTGTGAGCTTTTTAAAGAGCTGCTTCCTTCTGGAGGCATTCCCGGATTATTATTCCACCTATCCAGTCAGTTACCGTACTATCCCCTCAGACACCTTAGCATTTATCAATCAATCAATCAATCATATTTATTGAACTCTTGCTGTGTGAAGAGTAATGAACTAAGTGCTTGGGAGACTATACTACAACAGAATTAGTAAACATTACTAATGTCCTACTTATAGGATAAGCAGGAGAAGCAGCGTGGCTTGGTGAATACAGCACGGGCTTAGGAGACAGAAGGTCCTAAATTCTAATCCTGACTCTGCCACACATCTGCTGTGTGACCTTGCGCAAGTCACTAAACTTCTCTGTGCCTCAGATACCTCATCTGTAAAAAATTGGAATTAAGAGTGTGAGCCCAGTGCAGGACAGGGATTTTGTCCAACCTGATTAACTGAGAAGCAGCGTGGCAGAGAAGCAGCGTGGCTCAGTGGAAAAGAGCACGGGCTTTGGAGTCAGGGCTCATGAGTTCAAATCCCAGCTCTGCCACTTGTTGGCTGTGTGACTGCGGGCAAGTCACTTAACTTCTCTGTGCCTCAGTTCCCTCATCTGTAAAATGGGGATTAAGACTGTGAGCCCCACGTGGGACAACCTGATTCCCCTATGTCTACCCCAGCGCTTAGAACAGGGCTCGGCACATAGTAAGCGCTTAACAAATACCAACATTATCATTATTATTATTATTATTAACTTGTATCTACTCCAGCACTTAAAGCCAAGCTTGGTACATATTAAGCACATAACTAGTACCATAATAATTATTATTGTTTATTTGGGGAAGCAGTATGGTTTAGTGGAAGCAGCACGGGTTTGGGAGTCAGAGGCTGTATGTTCTAATCCCGGCTCACCACTTGTCTGCTGTGTGACTTTGGGCAAGTCACTTAACTTCTCGGTGCCTCAGTTACTTCATCTGTGAAATGGTGATTAAGACTGTGAGCCCCATGTGGGACAACCTGATAATCTTATATCTACCCCAGTGCTTAGAACAGTGCTTGGCACATAGTAAGTGCCTAACAAATACCATTATTGTTCTTTTTTTTCCATTAATGGCATATAATAAAGAAATGGAAAGAGGAGTTTTTACATGCTTAACTAGTTTAAATTCCATATTTTCAGTTGGCTTATTTTTCCCCTTGGATTATAACCAATGGTATTTACTGAGTGTTTACTCTATGCAGAGCTCTGTACTAAACACTTGAGAGAATATAATAAAGAGACACGATTCTGGCCCTCAAGGATCTTATGAAGTAGGAAGTCCCCTAAAGCAAGGATCAAGTGTTCTACTTCTTCAATATGTCTTCCCAGTGCTTGTTACAGGTTTAGTCACACAACAGGTCCTTAGTCAATATTCAGGGAGATGATAATGTTGATAGTTCACTTAGATAGATGGATAAGCACACAGAAATCTTTGGGGTCTAAGAAAACACAACAGAGTGATCTCTTAATTGGTTAGTGAATACGTCTGACCAACAACCTTCCCACATTGTGTGTGTATACAAATTGTCCCTTGCTACACTGTTGCATTTGCTATCCACTCTGCCTGGCAACATTTGTATTCCTCCCTCTTGGTGTCATTATCTTCCTGAAGTCTTCACTCCAACTCAGCTCTGGTATATTGTAAGCTTCTCAAGAACAAGGATTGTAGCTACTTTACTCTTGCAAGTGCTTAGTGCAGTGCTCTGCACAGGGTAAGTACTGGACAAAATCTACTAATTGATTGATTTCTAATTGATTAGTCCAGTATGATCTGTTTTCTGTGTCTGTCGCCCAGGCATTTGCGGTGAAACAAACCTTGAATGGCTAAGACATGGACATTTCCATCTGCTATGCCTTTCATCCCAAAGATTAGCACTTGGAAATGAATATTTGATCCAGGATTAACCCTGACTTTATCACATTCATCAGCACATTAGTCTCGATGAATATTATTTCCTCCAAGGCATAAAACACATTTCTAAAATGGTGGATGTTGTGAAATATTAAGTTATCGCTTCCAGTTTTACATTTAAAATTAGTTTAGTTCTACTCTTCAAGACCTTGCTTGACACTAAGGTTCCCAAAGCAATGGGATTTTATTGGAATCATTATCAGGAAACAAAACCAAAACCCCACAGGGTAATTTTCCAAGTGTAACAAAGGTTTCCTCTCCTACAACCTCCTTCTGACCCCAAATACTATTAGGGTAACCCAAGAGTACATTTTAGAAGGGATCTTATTGTAGCAAGAAAATTATGCGTTTTTCAAAACTTTTAAAATTCAATTTCCTAGTTCATAAAAACCATAGTGAGCTCTATAGATTTCAACAACATATGAAAAGATTCCACTTTCCGCTCACTCACCCCAACTCCTTAGTCTTCTCCATATCCATGCAGTCACGAACAGGCAGAAAGGAGGCACAGCACGGCCTAATGGGTAGAGCACAGAACGGGGAGTCAGAGGGAGGAGGATGCTGAACCCGGCTCTGCCACTTGTCCTCTGGGTGACCTTGGGCGAGTCACTTAATTTCTCTGTGCCTGATTACCTCATCTGTAAAATGGGGATTAAGATGGTGAGCCTCAGGTGGGACATGGATTATGCCCAACCTGATTAGCTTGTACCTTCTTCAGACCTCAGTGCAGTATTGGTACATAGTAATCACTTAACAAATACCATTAAAAAAACCGATGAGCTTGAGCTGACCAGGTGTCTCAGTTTTCTGAGGCAGTCCTGGATTTTTGCAGGCTGAACTAGAATTGAGACTGTCCCCATAAAACTTTTGACCTACCTGACCCTGACCACAGCTGCTCTCTCTGACATGAACTTCTTGGATATCATCATCTAGACTATAGCCTGCTCAGTCTGGGCTCGATTTAGATCTCATAGAAACCTCAGACATGATATAGACTGCTCAAAATGAGGGGTCAGTGCTTAATATGTAATGAAAAAGATGTAAGGGCCTTCAGTGATTTCTTATTTTTTTATTTTAAATTTACAGTGATTTTGACTATGCAACAGCGTCATTGCCATTTTCGTCAGAGTGATAGTCAGATATTCCTATGAAAGAGCAGCCTATTGGCCGAGTACTCTACGACTGCTAGTTGTTGATCTAAAGTGTTTATATACCTAAAATGTGAATGTTTTTGTATTTACAGAACTAAAATAGCAAAGTTAGATATGCTAGGGCTAAGAACTGCCTGTTTCAGGGGTTGTCAGGGTTGGCATAATCCAGATTAAATGCTTTTTTGTGGTGTGGGGGGGAATAGTCTTTAACTCCCCATTTTCCTCCCTTCCTTCAACTCTTCTAGTCCTCAAGAGAGAAGGAGCCTTTGAATCAGAGCCCAGTGTATCAGTCTCATAAAAACAAGGTCAGCCAATATAAGCAGCATACTTCCCATCAGGCATCATCGACTGAAATGCCAAGGGACCTGGTGCAGTAGAGGGTTTTGTAATTTCAGTAGTAAGGCTAAATTACTTTTGTTGCCAGTGTCAAATACCAAACACAGTATCATTTTTGTGAGCCGTTATGTAATATTTGTAGCAGCTCAGTAAATAACCTGTCCTAACAATGACCACACACTCTATACTGCCAGTTGAGTCATTTTCATTTTGAAAATGGCCCAAAATCTCATAGAGGAATTTTTACCCAGTTTTAAAAGAACTAACAAATCAAATGGACTGCCCTCAAAAGCACAGTATTAAAGCCTTCATTGAGACAGAGTGGGGAAGGATGAGTCTGAAGAGTAGATAGCTTCCCTGGATTTCCGCTTCTTTTCTCTTCATAATAATAGTTGTGGTATTTGCTAACCACTTTAACCAAGTGCTAACCACTTGGGCCAGGCTGCACAACCTAGTGGGAAACGCATGTGGTTGGTAGTCAGAGTTCCTGGGTTCTAATCCTGTCTCTGCTACTTGTCTGCTGTGTGATCTTGGGCAAGTCACTCCATTTCTCTGTGCCTCAGTTACCTCATCTGTAAAATAGGGATTAAGACTGTGTCTAGAGCCTAGTACAGTGACTGACAAATAGTAAGTGCTTATGAAGTGTTATTAAAAAAACCACTGTACTAAGTGCTGAAGTAGATCAAATACAGTCAGATCAAACACAAACCCTGTCCCACATGGTGTTCACAATCTAAGCAGGAGGGAGAGGAGGTATTGAATCCCCATAATAATAATAATTGTGATATTTGTTAAGTGCTTACTATGTGTCAAGCACTATACTAAGCACCAGTCTAGATAGAAGATAATCAGGTCCCACAAGCGACTCACAGTTTAAATAACCATCAACCTAACTCTCTTCTCCTCTTCAAAGCCCTACTGAGAGCTCACCTCCTCCGAGAGGCCTTCCCAGTCTGAGCTACCTTCTTTTGCCTCTGCACCTACTGCTCCCCCTCTGCTCCTCCCCCTTCCTCCTTCACCTCCCCTCAGCTAAGCCCCCTTTCCCTCTGCTCCTCCCCCTTTCTCCTTCACCTCCCCTCAGCTAAGCCCCCTTTCCCTCTGTTCCTCCACCTCCCCCTTCCCCTCCCCTCAGCACTGTGCTCATTTGAATATATTTTTTATTACCCTATTTATTTTGTCAATGAGGTGTACATCCCCTTGATTCCATTTATCATGATAATGTCTTGTTTTTGTTTTGTTCTGTTTTGCTCTGCCATCTGTCTCCCCCGATTAGACTGTGAGCCTATCACTGGGCAGGGGTTGTCTCTATCTGTTGCCGAATTGTACATTCCAAGCGCTTAGTACAGTGTTCTGCACGTAGTAAGTGCTCAATAAATACTATTGAATTAATGAATGAAATAGGAAGGAACCCAGGAATTGAATTCCCATTTTACTGAGGCACAGATAATTGACTTCCCCAAGGTCACACACCATATATATGGCAGAGCTGGAATTAGAACTCAGATCCTCTGACTACCAGGCCCGTGTTCTTTCAGTTAGGCCACACTGCTACTCTCCTTCCCATTACATAGATGAGGAATCTGAGGCACAGAGAAGTTAAGTGACTTTAGTTTATGTGAACGAGAAAGGTCAGATTAGTAGGACACAAATGTAAGTGGGGTGATTTCAAAAGATCAGTGCAGGGGATGGGGCTGAGAGGAGATTTGTGAAAAGGCATCAAACTTGGCCATAAATGTGGTGATGGGTCCTGAAGGTAGGTGATGGTAATTCTTAATCCACAGCTCGGTTGGGGGATTTAATTTAGGGTCCAATCTGGCCTTCTCCCTCTCCTCGTGTAATAGCTACAACCCAGTGCTTATGGAGAGAGAGGAAAGCCAAAGTATCAGGAGACACATCCACTGATTGAGCACCCAGAACAGAGAGTAGAAAACATTCTTCCTTCTCTGCTTCTCAGATATTTTCCTCTGACCGCAGCATAATCACTCACCAAGCCAACAGAACTCTGGGATCCCAAAGCAGTAATGTGACAAAATTGAAAATGTGGGCACAGGCTTAGATGGGTGTTTTCATCAGGTTATTAATTGGATGTACTGTGCTCCAACATCATTCCAAAAAAAAGCAGGTCTTCTAATCCAGATATCAGAGCCTTTTGCAAGGAATTTTTGAATTAGCATCATCCCATTGAACCTGGAAATCATGATTAGGGGAAGCAGCGTGGCTCAGTGGAAAGAGCTTGGCCTTCGGAGTCAGAGGTCATGGGTTCCACTCCTGGATCTGCCACTTGTCAGCTGTGGGACTGTGGGCAAGTCACTTAACTTCTCTGTGCCTCAGTTACCTCATCTGTAAAAATGGGGATTAACAGTGAGCCTCACGTGGGACGACCTGATTACTCTGTATCTCCCTCAGCGCTTAGAACAGTTCTCTGCACATAGTAAGCGCTTAACAAATACCAACATTATTATGATTTGGATTCATCTCACATAATGGCAACACAATTCCCAACAACACAGAATGCGAGTCTGCCCAGAATATTTACAGTGGAAAATGTGGAAGCCATCAGTAAAGTCACAGTGTTGTCCAGTGAGTTTTTGAAGTCACAGGGGCTAATCAAGATTCTAGTAGTTCACCACGTAGCCCCATTATAATGAGGTGACAAGACATCTTGGATCACAAGAGACAGGGAAGCAGCATGGCATAGTGGATAGAGCACGGACCTGGGAGTCAGAAGATCATGGGTTCTAATTCCAGCTCTGCTGTGTGGCCTTGGGCAAGTCACTTCTCTTGTCTGTGTCTCAATTACCTCGTCTATAAAATGAACTGGGAGTCCTATGCAGGACAGGGACCGTGTCCAGTCCGATTTGCTTGTATCCACCCCATCGTGTAGTACAGTCCCTGGCACAGAGTAAGTGCTTAACAAATACCATAATTATTATTATTAGATGAGTTTTTTAGGATTCTGCCAGGCCCAAGTCAGGATCCGATCGGGGTCCACTTTTGATTGGGGTGGGAGGACTGGGCCCACCAACTCCGATGATGCCTTCCCAGACTGAGCCTTCCCTTTCCCTCCACCCCCTCCCATCCCCTTTCCCCCTACTCCCTCCCTCTGCTCTACTCCCTTCCCCTCCCCACAGCACTTGTGTATATTTGTATATATTATTTATTTCTCTATTTTATTAATGATGTGTATATATATCTATGATTCTATTTATCTTGATGGTATTGATGCCTGACTACTAGTTTTGTTTTGTTGTCTGTCTCCCCCTTTTTGACCGTAAGTCCATTGTTGGGCAGGGATTGTCTCTATCTGTTGCCAAATTATACATTCCAAGAGCTTAGTACAATGCTCTGCACACAGTAGGCACTCAATAGATACGATTGAATGAATGAAAGAATGAATCTGTCCAACCTAATGCACTTGTATCCCCCCAGAGTCTGTGCAGTACCTGACACATAGTAAGTGCATAACAAATACCACTATATTTGTGTCAGCACTTAATATAGTGGCTGTCACACAATAAGTGCTTAACAAATGGTATTATCATTATTAGGATAATTCACATATCCAGATAGGTAATTAAGTCAGTCCTGGTTCATGTGTAACAGAATTATTGAGTGGAAAATTGGATCAGGACTGAAGAGATGAAGATGGGGGTAGGGCATGGGTAAAAGGTTATGAATCTTTAGGGTTCAGAAGCCAATTTTCCAGGTAACCCTTGTTTTTCTAGATGAGGGTGTGGAGCAGCCCATTGGATTGGGGAAAAATCATCAATGGGACTTGGGTCTTACGGGCAAGCTATCAGTTTAGAAACATTATTCGGTTAACTATCTGAAACAGGAAACAAAAGAGATCTTGTTACCAATATGTTTCTTTACCCTCCAGTACCTCAACGGAACACCTCTTCTGCCACAGCATATCAGTTATCTTTATAAATCTGTTGCTATGATTTTTCTGAGCTCTTTCCCAAGTGCCATAACCCTACCTTCTCCTTCAAAAGAAGTGCCACTTCTCAGAGCTTTTATTTGCACCATGGACACTTGAAATATGGTCGAGCAATTAATCAAAGGCCAGTGCAGTCTCAGAGATCTTCCGTCATCAGCTTCAGAAATATATATGTTGGAGCTGAACCTCTGCCACATGCTTCTATGAAGATGAATTTTGCACTCCGTGATCTAAGCAGGGCATCTATTCTGAGGGGCATCATCTACAAAAGTTTCAGTCTTTCTTGGGAAATTCTTTCTGACCAGCATTCTCATTCCATATGGAAATTGAACCAGACAGGAAGGTCATTTAGTGGTGAAATAACATTATTTAAAAATAAATCCCCATCATGCAATGGAGCTATCCATTAGGGAGACATTAGTGGGAAACGAATTAATGTTTCCCAGCTTGCAGCTTCAGACTGTCTATTTTAATTTTGTTCATATGCTACTGGCTATCTGTGGTGGATTTAATATTCTGTAATACTACATTTTATGTGCTCTCTTAGGCCCTCTTTGTCTTGCTTTTCATTTACTCCACCAGGCTATTATTTGGCTGCATGTAGGAAGTCGGACATTATTCTGTTGTTCGGGTTTCAGCTGCCAAAATAGTTTTGATCAATACAGCTCTCAGAAAAATTAAACCATAAAATGCAATGTGTTTAACACAAGTTTTCAGAGGTTGTGGTGGTGGAGGTGCATTAAAACTTTCAGTTTGAGGAGGGGAACTATAGAAGACATCTCTTGCCCTTCCACTCTTCAATATATTTCTGGTTGGCTATTAAGTACAGACTATATACGAACTGTTAGTTCATCCTTGAAGAAACACATTGAGTTTGAAGTTATTTAATGCTACTGTATAAATTTCTATTTGAAGGTATTTCCAGTTCTGACACCAAGTGCAGAAAATAATGGGGCAGAGCAAACAGCAGGATTTAGTGCCTTCTCCTAGCTACAGCACTGTCCCTGGCAGTACAGCTTGGTTAAAAAAAAAAGAAAAAAAAATACAATTGCTACAACACTCTGGCTTATCACAGACTTCTACAAGTAGGGGGCTTGTTTTGCTTTATAAACTAAAGTTGCAATTTCTAAAACACTAGAATCATTCAACTATAATATCCCACCAGGCTGCTGTCCTGATGATATTTTTATGCAATGGTTTTACTTCAGCGTCAAGACCTATTCACGCCCTTCAGACAGGTTGTGCTTGGCTGAGTGAGCGATTGTTGCCAGTACACAGCCAGTGGCCTAATGATTTTCTTCTTAATTCACAGGGGAAGTTCACAAGTGATGATTATATACTGTGCAAGGTTGTTTGGAGTCAACTTCGTGATTTCAATAATCACGAAGTTGATTTTAATAATCCTCTGCTGGAGAACATTTCCTCTTCCTTAAAGCATTCAGGTAGAGGCTGGCTAATGCATTTAGGTAAGAAGCTATATTCTCAAACATATAAAATGATAGCATTTATTGGAATCTGAGGCATTAGCTGAACCTAGGAGTCCTGACTAAAGAGAGAGATAATGTTTCTGAAAAATCAAAATGAGTACCCTTCCCCCACCCCTCCACCCCACTACCTGGATGCACTCCTCTCCTCCTACAGGGCATGGAAACTGAAATGGCAGTTGCCCTGACCCTTTGGAAATTGTGCCTGTTCTGCTGCCGTCCCACCCAAAGGAAGAGGTGTGCTGGTGGAAGGGAACAGAAAAGCTTCTGCGGGAGGGAGAAGAGTGGGGATGTGCACCTCAGTAAGAACATGGATGACCTTCCTTGATCATGCAGCTGTAAAATAATTCAGACACCTGACGTCCAGTCTGTACATTGATGCCCCAGTGAACAAGGAATTTGAGTGATTTCTACATCCTGCTTGGAGCAAAGCAGGAGACAGAGCTAGCAGACAATGAACAATTAGGGTCTACCCCAAGCTAAAGAGCTTTTGGAGCAATTCAACCTTACTTGAGGGGTGGGAGGCCTGAACCGACCCGCAAGTATCTGTGCAAAAGTTTCATTTTCAATACATAAGTGTTTTTTCAGATCAAGTTAGAGGAAAAGTCCTCTGTAAGTCATTCAGCTGGCAGAAAAACACACTCCGCTTAATTCCACTACGCTGACCTGTTGTGCTCTGATGAATTGTGCCAGAATGTCAGAGCAGGAGTTATATGGTGAACTGAACGGGGGCAATCCTGCAAGTCAGATGGAAGCAATACTTCAAGGACACACAGAAGCACACTCCCGAGCGATAGTAGGGAAACGGCAGTTGCCGTTGCCAACGCAACAGGAACGGAGCATTTCGAGATAGAACGGCTTGCTGGGAGAGGAAGTGGCAGAACGTCAGCTGACAAGTGACAGTCTGTGTTGGCAAAGACTGCAGTTGCTACAGCAAAGACCGAGTATACCCGTCGTTGACCTCCCCGAGGCAGTCAGCCACAGGTCAGATTCCAGCCACATTTAGGAAATCAAACCACCAAACTCATCAGGGTTGGGAGGAAAAATCAAGCATTGAAAATACACTGAAACACATGCAAGTACATGCTACATACACTACACTGCATTACACAAGCAGCATGCCCTAGTAAGAAGCTGGGTGACTTAGTGGATAAAGTACGGGCCTGGGAGTCAGAAGGACCTGGGTCTAATCCTAGCTCCACCACTTGTCTGCTTGGTGACACTGGGCAAGTCACTTCACTTATCTGTGACTCAGTTACCTCACCTGCAAAATGGGGATTAAGACTGTGATCCCCATGTGGGACATGGATTATGCCCAAACTGATTATCCCAGCATTTAGTACAGTGCCTGGCACTGAGTAAGTGCTTAACAAATGCCATTAAAAAAAATGCCACTACACAAATACAGACACATACAATACTAATCTCATACAGTGTGTTTACGGATCAGAAATTCTCAGAAAACATTATGAAATATGTGTAGTCTCTCTCCTACTTAGACTGTGAGACAGGGACTGTGTCTAACCTCATTATCTTGTATCTATCCCCAGTGCTTAGTTACAGGGCTTATCTCATAGTAAAGGTTTCATAAGTGTAGTTATCATAAAATAATTATAGAATTACCATAAGATAATTCTAGAAGTAGTCAGATGGAGTGTCTTTGTGAATGTTATCGTTTACATAAACACAGCATTTGAATACCACTAGAACCATCTTCCCTCTCCAATACCCACCAATACCCACCAATATTGAATAATCTTAGTGAAAATATGAATCCCCAAGATAATGGAGTTTATAGCATACAGAATCATCAGGCACCCTCTTTGCTCCTGGGGAGAAAGGGGCTTCAAAGCCTTCCCTCATTCACTTACCCTCTGTTCCCCATGAAAATCATGGCAAAGGCTGGACAAAGCCCCAAAAGCAGAAGGTCCCAGGGGGCTTCTTTCCACCACCCCATGCCCTTTTGGTTTAGCATTGTAACTATGAAGTTTAAAGGACTTGGACAAACGTTGAGTCAGCAAGGTTCTGAAACAACTGACCATCTTGAAGGAATTCAACAAACAGCTTAAAAATGTCCTTCCTTTGTGGAACCTCAAATCTGAAGGAACAGTAAGAGTGATCTTTCCGAGTACACCCTGGGGAATTGATTTTCAGTGACTCATCAGTATCTTATCAGTTACACATGCATTCCCAGACAGAATCTTATCATCAGTGGCATCAATGCGAAACCCAGAGAGGTGCTTGTGGTAGAGAAGCAGCATGGGTTTGTGCATAGAGCATGGGCCTGGGAGTCAGAAGGACCTGGGTTCTAATGCCAGCTCTGCCACATGTCTGCTGTGTGAGTTTGGGCAAGTTGCTTAACTTCTCTGGGCCTCAGATGGTATTTGTGAAACGCTTATTGTGTGCCAAGCACTGTTCTAAGTGCGGGACTAGATACAAGGTTACCAGGTTGTCCCACGTGGACACACAGTCTTCATCCCCAGTTTACCCATATGAGGTAACTGAGGTACAGAGAAGTTAAGTGACTTGCCCAGAGTCACACAGCTGAGAAGTGGCAGAGCCAGAATTAGAACCCACGACTTCTGACTCCCGAGTCAGTGCTCTTTACACAAAGCCATGATTAAGAGTGTGAACCCCATGTGGGACATGGACTGTGTCCAACCTAATTAACTTGTATATTTCCTCTACCATGTCTTTTTAGTGATGGAGGTATCCACTACTGCAATAGAAGTCTTGTCTTTTAATTTAGCTTCTGTGGACTCCCCAAAACATTAATTATTTCTGATCACTAACATTTTGGGGGGTACTTCTTAAACTGGGAAAAATGTGAATCTACATTAAAAAAGCTGGGCTAAATGCATTTTCCACAAGATCACTTGATTTTCATATTTTAATTTGGACCAATGAAATAACCAAGACTACATATGTATTCTTTTTCTTTTTACTTTAAAAAAGATGAATTATTCTCATAATTATCGAATGACCCAAGAAACTGCACCGTTTGATTCCTTTCCTGTACCAGGTCAAAGGAGGAAATTTTTAAAATTACTTTTATGAGTCTTAGTTATGAATGAGTTAATCATACTGACTTACACTACATTTAGCAAACACCTGCTGTATTGCGAAACAGACGTTCACTCAGGAGGAGAGAGGGAGAGAGAGAGAATTTCAAATCTGACTCCTCAGGGTCACAAATAAATGTTCAAAAGACTGTCCATTTTCTCATCTGGGAAGTTCATTCTACGACTATGAGAATTGCACTAAAATGGCTGCCCATCCTGGCCTTTAGTTATAACCCAAGTATTTTGAGATCCTCAACAAAAAATTTAACATTTGCCTTACACATTTGTAGCTAGAAGATTCATTCATTCATTCAATAGTATTTAATAATGTTGGTATTTGTTAAGCGCTTACTATGTGCAGCGCACTGTTCTAAGCGCTGGGGTAGACACAGGGAAATCAGGTTGTCCCACGTGGGGCTCACAGTCTTCATCCCCATTTTACAGATGAGGGAACTGAGGCACAGAGAAGTTAAGTGACTTGCCCACAGTGACACAGCTGACAAGTGGCAGAGCTGGGATTCGAACTCATGACCTCTGACTCCAAAGCCCCTGCTCTTTCCACTGAGCCACGCTGCTTCCCTAAAGACTGTGAGCCCCATATGGTGCAGGGACCATCTCCAATGGTGATGGAGAGCCTTGAAGCCTAGAGTGAGGAGTTTTTGTTTGGAGCGGAGGTCGATAGGCAACCACTGGAGTTGTTTAAGAAGGGGAGTGACATGCCCAGATCGTTTCTGCAGGAAGATGAGCCGGGCAGCGGAGTGAAGAATAGACCGGAGTGGGGCGAGAGAGGAGGAAGGGAGGTCAGAGAGAAGGCTGACACAGTAGTCTAGCCGGGATATAACGAGAGCCCCTAACAGTAAGGTAGCCGTCTGGGTGGAGAGGAAAGGGCGGATCTTGGCGATATTGTAGAGGTGAAACCGGCAGGTCTTGGTAACGGATAGGATGTGTGGGGTGAACGAGAGGGACGAGTCAAGGATGACACCGAGATTGCGGGCCTGAGGGACGGGAAGGATGGTCGTGCCATCGACGGTGATAGAGAAGTCTGGGAGAGGACCGGGTTTGGGAGGGAAGATGAGGAGCTCAGTCTTGCTCATGTTGGTTTTAGGTGGCGGGCCGACATCCAGGTGGAGACGTCCCGGAGGCAGGAGGAGATGCGAGCCTGAAGGGAGGGGGAGAGGACAAGGGCGGAGATGTAGATCTGCGTGTCATCTGCGTAGAGATGGTAGTCAAAGCCGTGAGAGCGAATGAGTTCACCGAGGGAGTGAGTGTAGATGGAGAACAGAAGAGGGCCAAGAACTGACCCTTGAGGAACTCCAACAGTTAAAGGATGGGAGGGGGAGGAGGCGCCAGCGAAGGAGACCGAGAATGACCTGCCAGAGAGATGAGGAGAACCAGGAGAGGACGGAGTCCGTGAAGCCAAGGTGAGATAAGATATGGAGGAGGAGGGGATGGTCAACAGTGTCAAAGGCAGCAGAGGGGTCAAGGAGGATTAGAATGGAGTAGGAGATGATATGTTCTTTTCTTCCACAGTCATTGAACTCTAGAGTGGAGCCATGAATTCCAAATATTGATGTTTTAGCACAAGGTGTCTTCAAATAATTTCTTTTAAATAACTCAGGTATTTGGACTGTTCTACTAGATTCTACTTGTAACCACTTTCCCTTAAATCTGTAGTTTCCTGGCATGGCTCAAAAATGCATGCCTTTAGAATTGATGCAATTAACTAGGCTCTAGAGGGAAAAGATCATTTTTTTCTTCATTTAAGACTCATGCATAATCATAGAGAAAGAAAAAATAACTGATCACTTTAATAGTCCTAATCATATCTCCTAGGCACCAAACTCTTAAAAAGTGATGTGTATGCACAGCCCTTTTGAAAACAACAGTTTTGCCTAAAGGACAATAGGATTATTTTCCTATAAAATGTAACGTGTATCTTACACATAATCTCTAAAGCTGTTACTGTGGTAGGTATGAAGTTTCTAAATATGTTTTACATGTGCTTTTTGAAGGAGGAAAAAAAATCCAGTAATGTGATGATCAAATCAAGCTTGAAACATGCAAGTATTCTTGAGAGAATACTGAAAATTTGTAATTTGCATTTTCTCCAGTTCCAGCTTATAACTAGTTTCATTTACCTTTCACTGTGCGGAGGTCATTTCACTCTTCTGTAAAAATCTTCAGGAAAATCAATTCCTGTCAAAGGGCTTAGCTGTAGGAACCCTGCTTGGACAAGAAGATAGAGTTCTATATCATCAGCAGCATCATTACCGTCATTACCATCACCATGGTCATTTTTTAAGCACGTGTATTATGCAAGAAAAAAGGCCATGAGCAATGCCTATATTGATCCACATTAAAGATCTACCTAATCCAGTTTACTGTCTCCAACAGAAGTACAGAGATATTTGGAGGTACTGTGGGACAGTTGAAATTCGTCGTCCAGACAGTAACCTCCTCCTCTAGACTCCAAATCCCTCCTCTAACACTGTAAGCTCCACCTCTAAAACTATATATACCTCTATACCATAAATTCCTCCACAAGACTGTAAGCTCCTGTACTTAGTATAATGTTCTGTGCACAATAAGCCCTCAATAAGTACCACTGATTGATGGATCCAAGGTTAAGGGAAAATGGAGAAAATTAACCAAGCTCCCTGCACTTTTAGTGGATTCCATGTCACTCCCATATTCATACATTCATTCAATCATATTTATTGAGTTCTTACTGTGTGCAGAGCACTGTACTAAGCGACTGGGAGAGTACAATACAACAATAAACAGACACATTCCCTGCTCACAAGGAGCACAAAGTCTAGAGGGGGTGAGACAGACATTAACATAAATAAATGAATTACAGATATGTACATAAGTGCTGTGGGGCTGGGAAGGAGGAAGAACAAATAAACAAATTACAGGCAGCAGATCCAAAGTGGGACCAAATTGACTTCCAAACCAATTCACTAATTGTTTAATGGCAGCTTGTTGCGAGCAGGAAATGTGTTTACCCACTCTGTTGTATTATATGCTTTCAAGCTTTTAGTGCAGTGCTTCTCTCACAGTAAGTGCTCAATAAATGTCATTGACTTACTGACTGGTCTATTCAGGAATTCTTGAGTACAAAGCACTACTATGCTAAGCATCTGGGAGAGAAAACTGAAGAAAATTTCCAAGTTTGCTGCCCTCAAGGACTTTACAATCTATTGCCAGAGATTTATAGAGGAAACAGAAGGAAGAAAAAAGGACAACACAGGAAGTAGTACAACTGTAGCAATAACTGAATAAATATATTAAAGACTACATGCATAAATAAGAGCAGAAGACAGGAATAAAAGGCAAACGTTAATAGCAGCTGTTTGGTTGATGTTACTAGTGTGTTGTGAATTAATCAGGGAAAGATTTCTTCAGAAACAGAAGCCTCAGGAAGCAGCAAGGCCAAGTGAATAGAGCACAGTCCTGGGAGTCAGAAAGACTTGGGTTCTAATTCCTGCTCTGCCACTTGTCTATTGTGTGACCATGGGCAAGTCACTAAACCTCTCTGTGCCTCAGTTACCTCATCTATAAAATTGAGAATAAGGCTGTGAGCCCCATGTGGGACACGGACTGTGTCTAATATGATGAGCCCCCCCCCTTTCTCCCTGCTCCTCCTCCCCTCCCCATTTCCCCTTCCCCTGCCCTTTCCTCTTCCCCCTTCCCCACCCCTCAGCACTGTGCATATTTGTAAATATTATTTATTACCCTATTAATTTTGTTAATGATGTGTATATCTCTATGATTCTATTTATCTTAATGATGTTTAGTTTGGTTTTGCTTTGCTGACTGTCTCCCCCGTTTACCTGTGAGCCTGTTATTCAGCAGGGATTGTCTCTATCTGTTGCCGAATTGTACATTCCAAGAGCTTAGTACAGTGCTCTGCACATAGTAAGCGCTCAATAAATACTACTGAATGAATGAATGAATCTACCCCAGTGCTTATTTTAGTGCCTGGCCCATAGTAAGTGCCTAACAAGTACCATAAAAAATCCCCCCCTAGATGGGTATGGTATTACTACAGGTAGTTAGGCAGAGATCAGGTTTAGACCATGTGGCATCCTTAATTTTCTCCTCTACATACAAAACCTTTTCTCTAATAACCAGTTATGGACTTCTCTTTCATGAATTTATCCAATCCGCCTCAACTCTATCAATCCTTCTGCCTGTATAACTTCCTGAGGGTATTCATCCCAGATGCTAACCTACTACCATTTGAAGAAGTGTTTCCTTCTTTTTGTTTTGAACATACTAGCTTCAACGAGTGCCTGTTCCCTCTGGAGTTGTGAGATTCGATAAAAAAATCCTTCAATGTTTGTCCTGTCCAGCTTTGTAATTTTGGAAGCTTCAGCCACTCTCTTTGGGTACTAAAGTACTGAGAGGAAACCCGTGGAAGATGTTAAAGAGGAAAAAGAAGGAGAAAAAGGAAAAAAGAATAATAATGATGTTTATTAATCAATCAAATTTATTGAGTGCTTACTGCATGCAGAAGATTGTATTAAGCGCTTATTATGTGCCAAGCACTGGTGTACATGTAAGATGATCAGGTTCCATAGTTTAAGTAGGAAGGAGAAAAGGTATTTAATCCCCATTTTGCAGATAAGGGAACTGAGGCATAGAGAAGTTAACTGACTTGCCCAAGGTTACACAGTGGCAAAACTGGGATCAGAACCCAGGTCTACTGGTTCCCAGGTCTGTGTGGTCTCTGGTAAGCCATGATACTTCTTCAAGCAAGAGTAGGGAAATAGGATAGAAAATAGAGCACAAAAGATAATCCCATCCAGGTGCATAACATGAGAAATCCTATTTCCTGACACTAGGACTTGATTTGAGGACTGTAAAGAGACGCATCAATACATCCCTTCTATACCTCCTTATTTAGGTGTTTTGGAGAAAAAATAATGATTTCAAACTTTAAAACTCATTATTTGAAGTTATATTCATTAGCAAAGATCAATTCTCCTCCACAAAAAATTATTGATTTCTTTCATGGATTCTCAATACATAAAGCAGATCCCTTGAAACCAGACTACCAGATAGGCTTCTCTGTCTCTAACTCATCAGAGCTCAGATGTTTTCATACAGAATCTCTCTGCTGTAATGTGGGAGCCCCTTGTCGAATAATGTTAGAGAAGCACTGTGGCCTACCAGAGAAAGTTTGGGACTGGGAGTAAGAAGGACCTGGATTCTATTCCCAGATCTGCCATTTCCTTGCTGTATGACCTTGGACAAGTCACTTAATTTTGCTATGCCCCAGTTCCATCATTTGTAAAATGGGGATGCATGTTCTCCCTTAGACTTTGGCTGTACTTAGACTGTAAGCCCCATGCAGGACTGGAACTGTGTCCGACCTAATGAACTTATACCTACCAGAGCTTTTACAACATGACACATAGTAAGTGCTTAACAAATACTGTAAAAAATATCTATTTTAAGTGTGTTTGGAATGCATTATTTTAAGTGAAAAAATTACAAACATCAAGAGTGCATATCCTCAATTATGTTTTTATTCCCTCTGAAAATATGCAATTACCTTTGTTTCTCTGAGAGTCCTGTGCTGCTTGCAATTTCAGCTCTTAAAAAAAAAGTTACAAAATCTGCTATGTAGGGAAAAAGCTCCAAAGAAAGTGAGTGAACAGAGATTCCCTGGAAAACATGCCTTTCACTAGACATCCCTTAACAACATGATGTAAAAAGTGTGATCTGGCCCACTGAATGTATTTCACTACTGCAAACTCCTTTCTGAATGAAAGTCCCAGTCCTTGATCTCTCTTCCAGGATCCTTCCTTGTTCAATTTGGTCTTCCAGGAAATATGAATGTGGTTTGGATTCCTGTGCCTTTCAATAGAACTGTCAATCAAATTTATTGAGCGCTTACTGCGTGCATAGCACTGTACTAAGGACTTGGGAGAGTAAATTATAATAGAGTTTGTAGACACGTTCCTTGCTGCATTTAGAGGGGGAGACAGACACTAATCTGAATAAATTATAGATATGTACATAGGTTCTGTGGGGTTGAAGGAGTGGTGAACAAAGGTAGCAAATCTGAGCGTGAAGGTGACATAGAAGGAAGTGGGAGAAGAGGAAATGAGTGCTTAGTCAGGGAAGGCCTCGTGGAAGAGATGTGCTTTTAATAAAGTTTTATTGGTAGGGAAAGTGATTGTCTTGTATATGAAGAGGGAGGTAATTCCAGCCCAGGGGCAGAGAATGGGCGAGGGGTTGGCGTCAAGATAAATGAGACAGGTACAGTGAGTAGGTTGGCATTATAGGAATGAAGTGTGTGGTCTGGATTGGAGTAAGAAATCAGGAAGATAAGGTAGGGGGGGAAAGGTGATTGAGTGATTTAAAGCTGATGGGAAGGAGTTTCAGTTTGATGCAGAGGTGGTTATGCAAACACTGGAGGGTATGCAGGAGAGTGGAATCATGGATTGAACCTTTTTGTAGAAAAATGATCGGGGCCGCAGTCATGTCTGGACTGGAGTGGGGAGAGACAGGAGACAGGGAAGTCAGCAAGGAGGCTGATGCAGTAATCAAGGAGTGATAGGATAATTGTTTGGATTAATATGGTAGCAGTTTGGATAGAGAGGAAAGGGCAGATTTTAGTGATGTTGTCAAGGTTGAACCTACAGGATTTAGTGACAGATTGAATATGTGGGTTGAATGGGAGAAATGAGACAAGGATAATGCCAAGTTTAAAGGCTTGTGAGACAGGGAGGATGATGGTGCCACTTTTTAGTGGCAGGAAAAGAAAGGGTGTGGGTCAGAAGATTAGGAGCTCTTCTTTGACCATGCTAAATTTGAGGCATTGGTGGGACATCCAAGTAAATATGTCCTGAAGGCAGGACAAATTGTGAGACTGCACAGAAAGAGAGAGATCAGGGCTGGGGATGTAGATTTGGGAATCATTCACATAGAGATGATAGTTAAAGCCATGTGAATGAATGACTTCTCCAAGGGAGTGGATGTAGCTGAAAAAATAGAAGGGAAGCCAGAACTGAGCCTTGAGGGAGTGGAAGGCAGAATTGGAGCCCGTGAAAGAGACTGAGACTGAGTGGCCAGAGAGATGAGGAGAATCAAGAGTGGACAATGTCAGTGAAGCCAAGGTTGGATAATGCTTCCAGGGGAAGGGGATAGTTGACAGGGTGGAAGGCAGCAGAGAGGTTGAGAAGGATTAAGATGGAGTAGAGGACACTGCATTTGGCAAGAAGGAGATCATCGGTCACCTTTGAGAGAGGAGTTTTTTCTGGAGCGAAGGGAGTAGACCAGACTGGAGGGGGTAAAGGAGAATTGTAAGAAAGTGGAGGCAGCAGATGTAGAAAACTTGCTCAAGGAGTTTGGAGAGGAATGATAGGAGGGAGATGGGACAAAAACTGGAGGAAGTCAAGGGGTAAAGAGAGGGGTTTTTTAGGATAGGGAGAGCATGAGACATTGATTGATTAGAGAAGCAACGTGATCCAGTGGATAGAGC
The DNA here is from genome assembly GCF_004115215.2 of Ornithorhynchus anatinus. NCBI lineage: Eukaryota > Metazoa > Chordata > Mammalia > Monotremata > Ornithorhynchidae > Ornithorhynchus > Ornithorhynchus anatinus. The sequence continues at coordinate 40,656,086 of NC_041737.1, read as the reverse complement.
TCAGCCTTGGGAGTTAGAAGGCTCTCCCACTTGACTGTGTGACCTTGGACAAACCACTTCACTTCTCTGGGCCTCAATTATCCCATCTGTAAAATGGTGATAAAGACTGTGATCCCCTCCTGGGACATGGACTGTGTCCAACCTGAGTAGCTTATATCTACCCCAGGGTTTAGTACAGTGCCTGATGCATGGTAAGTGCTTAAAAAATACCGTTTAAAAAAAAATGAGCATGTTTGAAAGCTTGGGGAAAATCCACTGTCGAGCAAAGAGCAGATTGTGCTTTAGTCCTGTACAGCATGCACTTCTAGCCTACTAGAGACCTCTTCGGTTCATTCAGTCAAATCAAAGATTTGGGGGTTTTGGAGCATCTAGACTGTCAGCTCATTATGGGCAGGGAATGGTTTGCTAATTCTGCGGAACGGTACCTTCCTAAGTGCTTAGTACAGAACTCTGCACAAAGTCTCAATAAATACCATTGATTGATTGATCGATCAGGTCTGATGGCTAAACAACAAAGGCCCTGGCATTCATGTGATTACAACAGGAATTGAACCTTTATGGAACTGCAACTTTGGCGATGTGTTTTGAACCTCATACAGTACTCGTTTCAAAATAAATGCAACACATCCACAATTTTTCCTGAGTGAAAGTCAAATGAACAGTCACCCATTGTGAAACAGAAGGTGCCACTATTATCTGATGGAATATATCCAGAAGCTCTCTGCACTGTAAGCTCGTTGGAGGCAGGAAACACGACTACAAACTCTCCTATATTGTAGTCTCCCAAACGGTTAGTACAGTACTCTTCACAAAGTGCTCAATAAATGCAATTGATTGATCAATCTATAAGCAGATTGGATTTCTGAGTCCCTGGATATCAGAAAATGTTACCATGGGTACCACCTTCAGGCACCATTTTGAATTCAGCCTTCTTTTTATCATATTCTAAAGCAATTCCTACCATTTCTAATGGCTACATAATGGACTAACCTATATCTTGGAGGGCCCCAGCTGTTCGCGATTATGCCAGCTTTAGGTCAAAAAGTGTCAAACACTTTAGGAAGACAATGAAAAGCATGTAGAGGTCTGGACTTTAAGCTCACTGTGGACAGGAAATGTGTCTATCAACTGTCGTATTGTACTCACTTATTACAGTGTTTTGTAGACGGTAAGTGCTCAATAAATATGACTGATTGATTGGATGCTGCTTTTCACACATACTCTGTCTCTGACCTGTGGTGAGATCAGGGCTGCTATGCTCGTTCTGGTCTGAAGCCACCCTCAAATTTGAGGAGCAGTGATACAAATACCACTCTTTTGTCAAGAATCTTTAGGTGTTAATAATCTATTTGTTGCTTTCTGCTCAGTAGCCCTTTGATCTACAGCGTGGCTCAGTGGAAAGAGACCGGGCTTGGGAGTCAGAGGTCATGGGTTCGAATCCCGGCTCTGCCGCTTGTCAGCTGTGTGACTGTGGGCAAGTCACTTAACTTCTCTGGGCCTCAGTTACCTCATCTGTAAAGTGGGGATGAAAACTGTGTGCCCCACGTGGGACAACCTGCTCACCTTGTATCCTCCTCAGCACTTAGAACAGTGCTTTGCACGTAGTAAGCGCTTTAGAAATACCAACTTTTTTTTTTTACTCAAACTTGTCCTAGTGCGGTCTGCCATTAGTGTTTGCTTTTGAAATATCTGCCTCACAGACAGTATCCAGAGAGACACCAGCTCTTGGCTGACACTAATATCAGCAGATGGAAGGTGTATCCAACTGAGAACATGCCAGGACATTATCCTTTCACCAAAAATGTGCTGGACATTGGAACTACTATCAATTCTCAATTATTTATAGGCTGGTTAATTAATTGTTGATTATCTAGGAAGACCATTTGCTCCTCCTCTTTTTCCCTCTGGATCTCGAGATTTTAGCCATTTTTTACTCATTAGCATGAGCAACATCATGGCCTAGTGGAAAGAGCATGGGTCTGGGAGTCAGAGGAGTTAGGTTCTAATCCCAGCTTCAGCATTTTTCTATTCTGTTCCCTAGGGCAAGTCACTTCATTTCTCTCTGCCTCAGTTCCCTCATCCCCAGAATAGGAATTCAGTACCTCCTCTCCCTCCTACTTAGAGGGTGAACCTCATGAGAGACCTGATTATCATTTATCTACTCCAGTGTTCCCCTCTCAGGATCATGGCTGGAGAGTTCCCTGTACTCTACCAGTCTCCACTATGGGAGGGAGAGTCAAGCAGAAGCATATCCATCCCATTCCTAGCATGGGCAGTGGCTAACGAGTAGAAGGCAATCTGCTACAAGTCAAAACTCACCTGTGCTGGACAGCAGCGACATGGGAGAGAGTAGAAGACCACTTCCGTTTTTTACCAAGAGAACTCTATAATTACATCTACCAGAACGATTATAGATGGAGGTGGGGCACTGCAGGAGAGATGTGTCTGTGGAGTTGTTATGGATCAGAGACGACTTGACTGCATAAGTCAAGATTCCAGTACTTAATACAGTACTTGGTATATAGTAAGTGTTTAACAGATACCACAACTGCTAGCATTATTATTGTTAATATTATTATTATTATCACCTCCACTAGACACTTGTTAGAAGAAATTAAAGCCCATGAAACCCAACCATGTTTTCTGTGCTCTGTATTAGCCATTCTGTTACAGATTTGGTAGAGGAGGGAGTTCAAACTGTGGAATTAAAATATGATTTCTAGATTATTTGTGGGATTTGATGATTCACACCTTTTACATACTCAGCGCAGTTGACAAGAGTGGTGGTATTTTAATTCCCTGGCAAACCAAAGGTTCAACTGCTATTGATTCTATTGGAAGACCTGACTTCCGGGGAAGAGGATCATTTTAGAGTTACTCATGTTTACCGAAGAAAAGTCCAAGATCTTCAAGATCATGATTAACTAGGCACTGTGCTTGCTACCCAAGTGTAGGGAAATGAAGATAGTAATTTATCTCTGGAAACCCTTTCTGTACCTCAAGTAATACCTGGGCCATGTTACCTGTGAAGATTTAACTTTGTTTCAAGAGCACTGACTGCACCACGGTTGTAGTGTAAGGGCATAATTCATCCAAGTGGGACAAGTTAGTAGATCCTTAAGAATTCTTGATGATGGCAAGGCAGGTGCATATTCTGTACCCTAGTCTACAAGATCAGCACTAGAATGACTCACTGGAGAGCCGAGGCCTCAGCTGTTCAGGATAAGTGACTATTTATGTAAAGATTGCAAATGAAGAGAAGGTTGGCCTCTCTCTGGGCCACATGAGGTAATTTCCGAACAACTCCAAGAGATATTCATCAACACAGATGTCTTGACGAAGGCCCTGAAGTCTCAAAAGTTATCATTTCAACCCAATGATGCAAGAAGCATATGTTCCAAAAGAATCTGGGGGGGAAGATTTCCAGTTATTCTGAAAGTTCCCATCAGCAAAAAAAGCTGTAAAATAAGTAGTGCTTATAGGAATAAATTTGGCAACAAGAAAACTAGTGGTAACTTTGAAGTTAGAAGCAGGGCAAGATTACCTTAGGAGACAGAGGGGGACTGCAGCCACTCCAAAGATACACAAGGCAAGTGTGTATCACCACTTGATCTGACCCTAATGGCCGCTACTTGGAAGTAGCATGGCTTAGTGGATAAAGCAAGGGCTTGAGAATCAGAAGGACCTGGGTTCTAACCCCAGGTCTGCCACATGTCTGCTGGGTGACTTTGGGCAAATCACTTAACTCCTCCGGGCCTCAGGTACCTCATCTGTAAAATGGGGACTAAGAGTGAAAGCTCCATGTGGGACAGGGACTATGTCCAACGTGCTTAACTTGAATCTACCCCAGAGCTTAGAACAATGGTTGGCACATAGTGAACACTTAACAAGAACTATTATAATTATTATTATTATCTTCCCAAAACAGATCTTCCCAAAATGGCCCTAATACTGTAACATTGTCAAAATGTTCAGGACATTTCATCCCACTCCTCAAAAAACTCCAGTGGTTGCCCATCCACCCCCACATCAAACAAAAACTCCTCACTCTTGGCTTCAAAGCTCTCCATCACCTTGCCTCCTCCTACTTCACCGCGCTTCTTTCCTTCTACAACCCAGCCCACACACACTGTTCCTCTAGTGATAACCTTCTCACTATGCCTCGATTTCACCTATCTCTCGGCCAACCCCCTAGCCTACGTCTTGCCTTTGGCCAGGAATGCCTTCCTCCTTCAAATCGGAAAGACAATTACTCTCCCCCGCTTCAAAGCCTTACTGAAGGCACATCTCCTCCAAGAGGCTTTCCCAGACTAAGTTCCTCCTTTCCTCATCTCCCCCTCATTACTGTGTCATCTGATTTGCTCCCTTTGTCCTTCCCGCCTCCCAGCCCCACAGCACTTATGTACATATCTATGATTTATTCATTTGTATTGATGTCTGTCTCCCCCACCTCTAGACTGCAAGCTCATTGTTGGCAGGGACTGCATCTGTGTAATGCTTTACTATACTCTCCCAAGCACTTTGTACAGTGCTCTGCACACAGTAACCGCTCAATCAATGAGATTGAATGAATGAATGTGGAACAGGAAGCCCTAGCATTGGCCTGTAGTCCCTGTTTCCCAACCCCTTCCTCCAATTTCTCTCTGCTGCATGACTTAGTGGATAGAGCACTGGCCTGGGAGTCAGAAGAACCTGGGTTCTAATACCAGCTCCGCCACATGTCTACTGTGTGACCTTGGTCAAGACACTTCACTTCTCTGGGCCTTAGTCTTCTCATCTGGTAAACGGAGATTAAGAGACTGTGAACCCTGTGTGGGACAGGGATACTATCTTTTACGTACCTCACCTCTTAGTACAGTCCTTGGTACATAGAAAGCACTTAACACACTTATCAGAGTTATTATTATCATTACATGTAGTGTGCATTTTAAGTTTCTCCATGCTGGCAGGGAGAAGGAGAGGGTGCGAGAGATTTGGGGGCTGCAGATTTGCAGGGCCACAATGGCCCTCTCCACATGCTTCCAGTCAGGGACCCATGGACCAGTCAGCCCATGTCACCATGTCTGGTGGTCAGAGAGAACAATGACTTTTAAGTAAGTCAGCCCCACTCAGAGCAGGCAGGAAATGGCAGCACAACGAAGGGGCCTGCCTGTCCCAAAGCTCAGCAAAGTTTTTGTCTCCCTGTGGGAATTGCTCCCTCAACCCCTCACCACACTGGGCCCAGTGGTACCACACAGGATTGAACCCCTCTGCTGGGCCTGGGGTGGTGGACTGGTACTGTAAAACCTCCCCTACCCTTCCAATGCTGTCTCCAACTCCCCCTCCTCCTCCTCCACCTCTCTCTGCCCATCCAAGGGAGTTGTGATGAACACTAAATGTGCTAATTATTGATCCTTTCCTCACCCCCACTTCCATGATCTAGTCACATCTCCCTATTCAGTATCCCAGGGAAGAACTTTGTGTGCTTCTTGGTTGAAGGAGTTTTATTAAGTAGACAGAAAATAGAGAGGGTAAGAGAGTTTGGTGTGGTAAAGAGAGTGCCTGGCGATTGATTAGGTGGGACAGAAATTGAAGTCAGAAATCTCCCACTAAAGTATCTGCATTGGACATTTCTCTGCTCAGAGGGCCAAGAGGCTGCAAGCAGGGACTCGAAGTCTCCACTAGGCCTTTGACTGTGCTGCAGGTGGGTAAGGTTGGGAGGGATGTGGGTGGGCTGGAAACCACAATAAAAATAATATTAACTGTGGTATTTGTTAAGCATTTACAATGTGCCAGGCACTTTACTTTGCACTGGGGTGAACACAAGCAAATCAAGTTGGACACAGTCCCTGTCTCACAAGGGGCTCACGGTCTTAATCCCCATTTTACAGATGAGGGAACTGAGGCACAGAGAAGTGAAATGACTTGCCTAAGGTACTTAGCAGACAAGAGGCAGACTCGGAATTAGAACTCAGGTCCTTCTGACTTATACTCCTGTGCTCTATCCACTAGGCCATGTATGCTTGGAGACAGCAGCAGCAGCGGGGCAAACCCCAGGGAGCTTCTCCTGGATATCCCTGGTGGCAAGGAAATCAAATTTTTCTTTCGTCCTCCTTGTCTCAGTCCTTGCACCAGGACTCACTGTGCAGGGTTCTCATGTCCAGGGTGGAGGAGACTTGTGCCCACATGCAGGAGTGGTGTGTGTATGGCCACAATGCTTACACAATGGGTGAGTGCCTCCTCCTCAGTAAGGGGATGCCCTCCTGCACTGTCAGGGTGGGGGCTGTCATCATGGCCAGGGGAAGGAGAAGAGAGAAGCAACATGGCTTAGTGGATTGACAACAGGCCTGGGAGTCAGAAGGACTTGAGTTCTAATCCCAACTCCTCCACTTATCTGCCCTGTGACCTCGGGCAAGTGACTCCACTTCTCTGTGCCTCAGTTACCTCATCTGTAAAATGGGGATTAAGACTGTGACCCCAAGTAGGACAGGGACTGTGTCCAACTCAGTTACCTTGGATCTACCCTAGCACTTAATACAGTGCCTGGCACATAATAAGTGCTTAACCAATGCCCCCCTTTTTATTATTATTCTGCCAAACCTTTCACACACCCCATCTCCTGCCTCACAGCCTCCTCTGCTTTCAGAGGAGCAATCCAGGGATAAAGTGTGGAGAGGGAGGAAGAAGGAGGAGAGATGTTCCAGGAAATGCAGCTCCATCACAGCAGAGGCATGGCAGTGTCCAAGCTTTCCCCGTCTCAGCTATGGCTCCACTCAAGAAGTCCCAGTTGGAAAACTGCTCAAATAGGCGCGTGCAGTAACCCGAGGCCTCTAGCATCTTCCTTCTGAATCCACCACTGGAGAGACATGATACAGTGTGATGGCACCGGCTCACTGCACTATGTATGATGTAATCTGCAGAGGAAGTCACATGGGGGGGTCTCTCCAGATGGTTTTCAGAAGGGCTCATTAACTTGAGATAATAAATGTTTTGGAACATGTTTCTGCATATTTGACAACCTCTATCCAGTGTAAACTATTCAGTTGGCCTTCATGTCCACTCCTTTCCTGCTGGCTTCCAACTATCCTGAATTTTCAGAAATTGTCAAGGAGCTTACACCCTAAAGGGGAGACGATCAGACATAAGCTAATTTCTTGAATGTTTCCAATGTTCTAATTATTAGGTTTGTTGCAAAGTGTTTCCTCTGGCCTGGAAGAAACACTTCAAGAAAATCTAAGGCCAATTCTGCTGCTTTTGCATTGAACGATACTCAATACGGCGCTTCCTATTTGTTTTGAAAGCAATTAATGATTTTGGACAGCCTCCAGGCCCTATACACACTTGGAATGCTTATTAGTTCTCCAAAAAGCTGTATGAACACACGTCTCATTTTTTTCCTCAAACAAGTAAACCTGTCTCCACTCTTTTCGTGCATGGACTTAATGCTCTCTCCAACAATAAAGTAGCTGTTGATTATTGCTTGGGACTGTGGGGGCAGCCTCATTAGTCTCACTACCTACCTTGAAATGGTTTCATGCCAAATTAAAAATTTAGGTCATTCAAAGGACTGGTGCAGCCTGCAGAAATTTAAAGCTCACCTGTCTTCAGCTCCACAGACAAAACTATTCCCTTCTAATTCTCCTGCCTTCAAAAGTGAATTTAATTATGCATTCCAGGCTTACAAATGCAATTGCACAGGATGATACATACTTTTAATGCATTTGTTAGGCTAGTGACTTTTTTAGAAAGTGAATGAGGATGGGCTAAAACAGGATTTGGGAATATTTGGGACACTCCTCTATGGTTGTTTGCTTCAGCCATTCATGGGGTTCAAAAATCATAATTCCTGAAATCTGATGTTAATCAATTAATTGGTGCTATTGATTGAGCTCTTACTAGGTGCCAAGCTCTGTACTAAATGCTTGGAGTGTACTAGGCTGTACCATATATCCCTAAATGTTGTCAGGTGGCTGGAAAATATACCCTCAGTCTATTTGTAAATGGCTTATGTCCAGCTGTCTGCCTTTTATTAAATAAGTTCCTTGACAGCAGAGACTATATCTTTTTTTTAAAAAAAATTGTGTATGTTAAGTGCTTATTATATGCCAAGCACTGTTCTAAGAACAGTTCTACAACATAATGTAGAACACATGTTCCCTGCCTGCAGTGAGCTTACAGTATAGAAGGGAACTAACTGTGCTAGAGCAAGATTCTGAGCCAGAATGGTAACTGATTTGTTGGAGTGGAGGGGGGTGGATTGAGAAAATGTTGTGGAAGAACTCTCTGGAACTAGGAGGTGAATGAATGTGAAAGCTGGAAGACTGTGAGGAATCAAAGAAGACAGTAAGGTTGTGTATTTATGGACAGAGAGAATTGAGGTCATGTATATAAAGTGATGGGACAGTTAAGAGAAACTGTAACTTTAGGTGGGAAGTTGACAAGTTCAGTTTTAGAATTTGAAGTGTCAGTTGGAACATCCAGGCCCTGGAGGCAAGAGAAAATGGAAGATTGTATTTTAGGTGAAAGCTGGAGGCTGGAGAAGTTAGGTTTGATCACCATCTTCACAGAGAAGGAGGCTAAAGTCATATGAACTGATGGGTTTCTCAAGAGAATAGGTGTGGAGGGAGAAGAGTAGGAGACTCAGAACAGAGCCTTGAGGGACACACACTAAAGGAGGAGAAGTGGAATTGGAGCCTGCAAAACTGAGAAACAGCAGTCAAAGAGGTAGGAGAGGAACCAGGGTATTGAGTCAGCTCAATCTTCAGCATAGAAGCACAATCTAGGTCTGATAGTGTTTCAAGAATGAGGGAACGGTCCATGGCATCAAAGTCAGTAGAAAAGTCAAGGACGGTGTAGAGTCCTTCATACCTGATTCTGAGGAGATAGTTTGTGACCTGGAAGAGTGCTATTTTAATGGAGTGAAAAGTTCAAAAGTCTGACTGTGGAGGGACAAGGAGTTGGTGGTGAGAAAGTAAAAGTAGTGGTTATGTATAAGCCAGTCAAAGACTTTAGGTAGAAAAGGAAGCAAAGAAATGGAAGGGAGACTAGAAAAGACATTGGGATCTAGAAAGATTTTTTTAGTATAGGACAGACCTGGAAATTTAGTTTTTAGAAAAACGCTGTAGCCTCTAGGAGGCCAAAACCCACATTCTTGATCTGCTCAAACTAGGGGTAAGAAGGATGCCACTTAAATGAACCATAAGTGACCCACAAAAGAGCAGCACAGACGAATTCTAGAGAAAGTGAGCTTTGTTACACGCTTGCTTCTTTCACTTTTGCTCCCAATAACTTTTCTGAGCTAAATGCAAACATGTCTGTACAATTCAATGCTTACTGTGTGCCTAGTACCAAGAGCAGGAAGGGAATACAGGTAGGATTTAGACACAGTCCCTGACCCACTGGGGGCTCACAGTCTGAAAGCTTAAGTGGGAAGACTGTAGGCTTATTGTGGGCAAGGAATATCACTGTTTATTGCTGTATTGTACTTTCCCAAGTGCTTAGTACAGTGCTCTGCACACACTAAGCACTTACTACGATTGAATGAATGAATGAATGAATGAATGAATGGGAAGAAATTGGGGGACAGACACAGTAGGAACGATGAAACATGAAAACACTACACAAAATGGGCTCAAAATCTTGGTGGGGGTGGAGGAGTCCGAGAGGGAGAGGGAGCACTCCTGGAGCTCGCTGTGGGCAGAGAATGTGCCTATTATATTGTACTCTCCCAAACTCTTAGTACAGTGCTCTGCACACAGTAAGTGCTCAGTAAATATGATTGACTGACTGACTAAGCAGAATGCTCTAAACGCTGAGAGAAGAATTTCTCCACCCTATTCCAACAGAACAGATTTTCTCCCTCGGTCTACCACGTGGGCCAGTGGAGTTAGCATGAACTTAGCATCTGAGTATCCATCTACTGTGAGTTCATTCCTCCATATGATACATACCTCAGCAGCAGTTCCTATGGCCCTGGATGTTTCTGGGCTGAGGAAGATAAAGCTATCTGCTCACCGTGGCTCCCCACATTTCTGATCGTATCTACTTATTATTTGCCCCCCTCTGGATTGCAACTGTAAGGTCTGTAGGCTCTTAGGAAAACTTACGGTCCAACGCTTGACTTTATAATACTCTGTAGCTACTTGAAAATGTTCTGGAAACTGTTGGAGCTAGATCACATGGTTACAGAGAGAGCATTTGGACACTAGACTTCCTGCAAATAACAAACTGGAACTGCCAACTCTACCCAGCTCAATTGACAATCCACAGTTTTAAAGAGTGGAAACGTAGCAGAGCACTAAAACAGGTTCCCAAGAAATCTTGTAGCCCACAGGAAGTCAGAGAGCTGCTCAAAGTAGCATGCAAGGCTAGGGAAGAAATTAATCAGCTAAACAGCTAGACTCCACAGATTTTTGGTCTCTTTCTAAGTAATATGTGGTCTGTTCAGTTTCTTGTTGTCACCCATTATCCAAGGGTGCTAAGTCTTCCTAATTAAAAGGGTGATCCTTTAACTATGAAATCTATATTCTATTATTTTCTCTATTTATTACCCAACCTGTCTACTCTCTCCACCATGGTTTTGTACTTCATTTCAGGATGGTTATTGGATTTTATCATCAGGACTTCAGCAAAGCAGATGTCTTGAAGGAAAACTTGTTAGACCCAATTAAATTCCCATTTTCCTAAGTCAAAGATGAGCTTCTTAATGCTGGGGGAGGCTTGTCACCCAGCAAAAATGTATTCATTTAGAGGGAAAAGATGAAACACAGCATAACCACTTGGGTTTCGTTTTTCTTTTCTGGCAGGTTGAGAAGTAAATGTTTAGCGAGCAAACACAAACTCCTAGATCGCATTAGGGAGAAACCATCCTGTTGGATAAAAATATAATGCTTCACCTGACTTAATGCACTAGGAGATGTGGAATGACAGCCTGACAAACCACATTAGCAGAAATCCTTAGAGGTGCCCTTGTCTTAGCGGGTCGAGCCTCAAATTTAGAGTCAGGAGATCTCACTATGGTGTCAGCACCATCACCAGCCAGAAAAGCTACCTTGGCTACAGCTTCGACCTCCCTTGGTCTCAGTTTTGCCATCTGCTAAATGACAACACCACCTGCCCCTGTTCTCCTTTGATAATATCCTAAGTCTAAATTAGGCTTACAATAAACCCGGAGAGGTTCTTAATATGCTAAAATGAATGGCATGTGTTGGACAAGGTCAGTTAATCTGTTCTGATGGATCATATGCAGTGGGCAGAGGCCTGGCTACTCAGCGAAGGGAGTTCAAGAATAAGGTCCCACCTCTGCTGATGAGGAGCTTATAAAAGTTAGGCAGTAGGATGCATAAAAAATGGGGGTGGGAGTGAGGGAGCAAATTCATTCATTCAATCACATTTATTGAGCGCTTACAGTGTGCAGAGCACTGTACCAAGCGCTCAGAATGTAAAATTCGGCAAAAGATACAGACAATCCCTGCCCAACAATGGGCTCACAGTCTAAAAGGGGGAGACAGACAGCAAAACAAGAGAAGCAGCAAGTGCCAGTGGATACCTCTGCAGAGCAAAGAGAGCTGCATTGGAAGGGAGGGAACGTATCTACGCACTCTGCTATATGGTTCTCTCCAAAGTTCTGAGTACAGTGCTCTGATTAGAAAGCGCTTAATAATTTACTGCTTGGGAGAGAGAGAGAGGCAACGAGAGAGATCCAACCAGTTTATCTTGAGGAAGAAGATGGAAGAACTGTCTGTGGGGACCCCTTCTCGGCTACCCCTATACTTAGACCATAGATTGCTCATCTCTAAAGCTCCCCAAATTAGCTCAGTCCCTCTTCCACCTGCAGAGCCTTAGAGGGACAGCACAATGAGTTTTGACTAGTCAAAACACTCCTGATCCAAGTATTTTCTGATAACCAAACTGCACTGATGCATTTGGTGCACTGATATGATTTAGAGAATGGGCCACCTGCCGATTATGAATTAAGCAGATCTAGAGAGAAACAAGCTTTCTCCTACACCCAGGACTGACTAGAAAAAATTTTCTCTTGTTGTTCACTAAATAGAACACCAAGGCCAAAAGCAACATGACATGTTCCTGGATCACATTTCTCTTCTTCACTAAGGGCTGGAAAATTCTACTTCCTACAAAAATTCAAATTGGTGATGTGGCCACATGCCTAGTCTTTTTTTTAAGAAAATAGAAAAGTCATCTCTCTGAAATGAAGCCACGCTGGATATGGAAATTGAATGCATGCAAAAAGGTGACTTTTCCTTTTCTTCTTCCTCCTCTTTTCCTCCTTGGTCCTTTTTTTATGAGTAACAAGTAGTAATACCATAGTTGTAGATAGCAAAAGACAATTACTCTAGGCAAACTGAATAGTCGAATTGTGCATATAATAAAAGCCTTCCTCTCTCTTCTTGCATTCTGTCTTCTCATTGATCTTGACTAGGTCAAGCAAGATTGATTTGGGAAACAATTACATACCTCCTGACCACCGGTCTGGGATATATCTATTTGGGTGTAGGGTAGAGAAAGGGGGGGAGAGAAGGGTTGTTATTTCTTGAAGTTGCTGTGGACCTCACCTAGAAACATCCTTACTCACACAGCCTATTTCCTTCATCTGTCCAGAAAGTTACACATCCCACTGCCAGATGGAGATACTGCCACCTTATAAATGTTTCTCTGCCTTTTCTTCCTCACTGTGCTTTATTGTTCCTAAAATTCTACTTTCCCCAGCAACCTTTTTTGGTCTATTTTTTTTTATTACTTTCCAGCTCCTGAGATGGATAAAACCAACAGCCACCCCTAGCACTTACACATTTGTATCCATTACCTGCATTTATGAATATATGCATATTCACTTATTCAATCACTTTTTCTAATTTTATCTGATATTTCATCCTGCCATATTCATTCTACTTAGTATCTGATCCTTGTCCTCAATACTGCTCCCACTATTTGTAAATGTTTTATTGGTCTTTTCACCTCCATTAGATTATAAACTAGGCAGAAACCATGTCTTTTGCACAATAGAAAGTGCTACACTGTGTTCAGTATGATAATGATGATAATAACAACCATAATAATAATGATAAATAAATAATTAATTGTGGCATTATGTGCTTACTATATGCCAAGCACTGTACTATGTGCTACTCAGTAAATGCCATTCACTTTTACTACTACTATTTCTTCAAATATATTTCCTTCAAAGTTTGCTGGCTGTGATCCAGATACATCACAGTATCCTTTGCTCCTTCAGGTTGCAAGCAGCACGAGAAGCAGCATGGCCAAGTGGATAGAGAAAGGGCCTGGAAGTCAGAAGGACCCGCGGTCTAATCCTAGCTCTGTCACTTGTTTGCTGGATTACCTTGGGTGAGTCATTTCACTCCTCTGGGTCTCTGTGACCTCATCTGTAAAATGGGGATTATGATTGTGGACCCCATGTGGGACCTGGACTGTATCCAACCTAATTAGCTTGTATCTGCTCTAGCACTTAGTACAAAGCTAAATTTTCCCAGTGTTCTTTCTGATTTCGTTGGATATATCTTCATGACTCTCCTGTATTTGCTTAGTAGATCGACAATATGGCACTACAAGAGCCTTCAAAAATGGCTTGCTTTTTGCATTAGTAATTATAGAATTGTAAATGGTAATTGTTAAGTGCTTACTAAATGCTAGGCACTGTACCAACATCTTGGGTAGATACAAATTAATCAGGTTGGACACAGTCCAGGTCCTACATGGGGCTCACAGTCTTAATGCCCACTTCACAGATGAGGTAACTGAGGCACAGAGAAGTTAAGCGACTTGCCCAAGGTCACAGAGCAGACAAGTGGTGGAGCTGGGATTAGAACCTAGGTCCTCCTGATTCCTAGGCCTATGCTCTATTAGGCAACACTGCTTTTCTAGTTTTCCCTATTGTACCCAATGACCCACTTAACCTAGTAAAGAGCATCTCCTTGAAAATAATTTCCCCTTATATAATTCCAAATGGTTTGCTTCAGTCTAGGTCCACTGATGCCATGCTTTTCTAGGACAAAGGGAAGAATAAAAGAAACAACTTCCCAAACTCTTACGTATTTTATCCTGAATTAAGAAAGAAGCCTTACAGAGGAAATGCCAGTTGTTATCCTTGGACTGTAATTTCACGATAACATCAGCCAAAAGGCAAACTCTGTTGATTGTCTTTGCTCTGTCTATGTCAAATTCTACTGCGAAACATAATGCATCAGGTTGCGTGATGAGTCACCCAGCCAAACCAATTGAAAATGTGGAAGCCCAGGAAACTGCAATTATTTGATTCAGACCAGTAGAGAGAAAGCTAAAATTCCACAGATCAAAAGTAGCACTCAAAAAGCTTGCCACAATAGCAATATTCTTTAATCATCCTTACTACTGTTTATCTCTATTTCTTTGAGTCTGAAATGTAAATGTAAAATGGACTATCAAAGAAAATTAATTCTGCATATTTCAACTTCCACATGTCTGATAGAACATCAATCAGTGGTATTTATTGAGCTCTTACTGTGTGTAGAACACTGGACTATGTGCATAAAAGAGTACTATAGAATAGCTATAAATGTTCCCTGCCCTCAAGGAGCTTTCAACCTAGTAGGAGAAACAGAAATTGAAATACATTAGAGGCCTTGGGCAGGAAATAACACAGAAACATGATACTTGGGTTAAGATGACATTAATATTGTCTATACAACTACTCTAAAGGCTCTTGACTATGTAATAGGCAATTATAGCTACATATATTACTGTTGAGTAAAGCAAATATGTAAACCAGTAGTTGAGCAAAATAATCACCAAACAGTGGGCTGCTCCTGTCCCTTTTAGAGCAGTGTCAAGGCAACATGTAGGATGTGCTCTTTGATATCATTATTCTAAGGGAAAGATCGCTATGGTGTCTGATGGCTGGTTTTTGACAATCACCCGTGATTCAGTCATTCAGGGATTTAACTGTCAGTTGCTCAAGATGCTGGTACTTATGGCCAATATGGACTGTGATCACAGGAGCAGCTGAAAATATGCATCAGTTTAAGAGGGCTTTGGATAAATTCATAGATGATCAGCCAATCATGGGCTACTATAGAATGGATAGGGATTCTGAAGGGCAAAGAAGGTACTGCTGACATCCCTGCCTCCTGTCTCTTCCCACTTGGGTCCATACATAATAATAATGATGATGATGATGATGATGATGATGATGGTATCTGTTAAGGGTTTGCTATGCGCCATGCACTATTCTAAACACTGGGGTAGATACAAGGTAATTACGTTGTCCCACATGGGGCTCACAGTCTTGAACCCCATTTTACAGATGAGGTAACTGAGGCACAGAGAAACTTAAGTAACTTGCCCAAAGTCACACCGCTGACAACTGGCGGAGCCAGGATCAGAACCCATGACCTCTGACTCACAAGCCCGTGATCTTTCCGTTAAGCCACGCTGCTACTTCATTCTGCTACCTGGATTGTTTTTCTACAAAAGCATTTAGCCCATGTTTCCCCACTCCTCAAGAACCTCCAGTGGTTACCTATTCACTTCTGCATAAAGGAGAAACTCCTCACCACCACTTTGAAGCTCTAACTCACCTTGCCCCCTCCTATTTCACCTCACTGCTCTCTTAATCCAACCCAGCCCTCACACTTTTCTCTTCTTTGGCAGCCTACTCTCTATATCTCGATCTCATCTATCTCACCACCCACCTTTGACCCACATCCTGCCTCTGGCCCAGACAACCTCTCTATTCATCTCCAACAGACACTGACTCTCCCCACTTTCAAAGCCTTAGTGAAGGCACATCTCCTCCAAGAGGCCTTCCCTGACTAAGTCCTTATTTCCTCTTTTCCCACTCCTTTCTTTATTGTCCTGTCTTGCTCTCTGTATTCACTGCTCCCTTAGCCCCATGGCCTCTATGTACATATTTGTAAGTTATTTATTTATATTATTGATAATGATGGCATTTATGTGCTTACTATGTGCAAAGCACTGTTCTAAGCACTGGGGGGATACAAGGTGATCAGGTTGTCCCACACGGGGCTCACAGTTTTAATCTCCATTTTACAGATGAGGTAACTGAGGCACAGAGAAGTGAAGTGACTTGCCCACAGTCAGCTGACAAGTGGCAGAGCCGGGATTCAAACCCATGACCTCTGACTCCCAAGCCCGGGCTCTTTTCACTGAGCCACGCTGCTTCTATTCTATTATTGTCTGTCTCCTCCTCTAAACTGTGAACTTTCTGAGTGTAGAGACTATGCCTACCAACTCTGTTGTATTGTTCTCTCCCGAGCACTTAATACAGTGCTCTGCACAGAGTAAGCCCTCAATAAATATGATTGATCGATTGACTCATACTAGGTAGTCTATTCCCATTCATGAAGATGGATAACCAAGAGGGCAATCGAGATACAACTTCCTCCAGGTATCGTGAAGCCATTATTTGACCAGAATCCTGGGCTGTATGGACCACTCAATA